>NC_082674.1:11993750-12300625 GCF_025265405.1 Mesoplodon densirostris | reverse complement strand
TGTGCAGCCAGGCTGGCTCTGGACCGGCAGGTACCGCGGACAGCACAGGGCTCTGGGGCTCCCTGGAGCTACGCCCAGGGCTCTGCCAGCACGAAGCTCATTGTGCTGAGCGGATAACCCGAAAAAGGGGGCCAGACCATCACTGATATGAAAGACCAGAACGACAGAACCAGTCCCGGATGAGAGTCAGAGAACTCAGCCCAGCTCTTCCGCTCTGCACACCACTGCTGACAATTCTGCCCATTCTTTAATCTCTTTGGACTTGTTTTCTTATCTCTAAGACAATAAAAATGATAACAACTACCTAAGAGATGTCTGTGCTGGCTGGACGAAGTCCTGGATGGAAAGCCTTTAGCACCTTGCCTGGTACGTAGGAAATGCTTGATAAATACTATGCTTTTTCTTTCCTGAAAACCAACTGCCTGCATGGCCAGTGCGGTGGGATCTTTCCATCTTAGCCAGTAAATCCAGGAGGGATAGAGCCCCCAGATCATCTTGTCCCACCCAGTCCTCATACAGATGGGGAAATGAGGGAAGAAGAAAGGGAGTGACCCAAGGTCACACAGCTGTGAAATGACAGCTTGGAGCTGAGACCCCAAGCTGAGAAGGGGTCTCTAGACCCCTTCCTTTGATCCCAGATGATAAGATGTGTTCGGAAAGCCCAGCTTTCCTTTGAGGGGCCACCCTCGGAGGCCAAGAGGAGGCCTAGAAGGAAGCACAGCCCTTCATCCCAATCAACCATGTCACCCTTCTCATCAAATGACAAAATACTGCTGACATCGTCCACGATGACAGCTCTCAGTTAAAAGTGAGTCAACCAAAGCCCTGAAGGGAGGACTGGTCTCTAACTCAGGCACTCTCCCCTCTCTGTGACATCATACTAAAGAGAGCAGTGTCATTACACATTCCTGGTGTTCAGAATCAAGTCACCCAGGAAGCCTGGTTAAGGCTTTGTGAACAGAGGAGCATGTGTCTGATCATAATGCAACACACCCAGATTCCCCTGCCACTGGTTTGCTTCTGACGTCGACTTTGAGAATGCAGTTCAAACACCACTTCCTCCAGGAAACCTTTTCTAACCACCTCCAGCCAGGGAGCACTGATGCTTTCTCCATTGTGCCTCAGCCTCAGCTCCCCAGATTTTTCCATGGTGCCCATAACTCTGCTTTGTACTCATTGGCTTGCACGCCATCTTCTCCACGAGCATCTTATTGATCTTTGTTCCCTGAGAAGAGGAGGGACAGAGAATCTGGAACAGAGTGGATTCTGAGTCAATGTTTGAATGAATTTAAATCAAATAAACAATCAGTGAATCTGCTCCCCTAACATACGATCCCCAAAGCTGATCTTCTGTCCGTAGTAACTTCTCATTGCTTAGCAGCTAAGCACAGGGAAGGCATTCCCTGTCCAGTGACACTCAGTGCCAAGCGGTCCCAAAAGAAACCAGTGCCAAGCCCGGCACTAGAGCCCCAAGCACTCTGACACCCTGCCTCAGGGTATCTCATGGAAGAGCAATGCCACCCACACTGTATGAAGAGGGTGCAAATGCTTTGCCCCCATTAATAATGGGCCCATTTCTCATCTGACTTCAGAGCCTGTGAAGCTGATCCAGGCACGGAGACTTCAAAGGGAGCTTGGCACTGGAATTGGCCCCAGAGGGCACAGAGCAAGACAAAACACAGGCTACAGTTTTTATACTATGGATGGTATATAGGAAGTCATTGTTACCAAGAGCTGGCCCTGCCAAGCCAAGCAGATTGAAGGAGCCCAGCAGCCTGCATCTCTGTGTAACTTAGTAGTTAGCGCACAAACTATTTTGGCTCCGAGACCCACCAGACTTAAATGCGAATTGCAACACGTATTGGGTTTTTTTTTTCTTCATAGAAAACTCCATCCACCCCTAAAAAAACACAGACCCTAAAATCAAATCTATCCAACACGACCTTACAAACAAAATAGTGAACCAGAGGTATTTAAGATAAAGAGGAAAAAGCTGTCTTCACTGGGTAACTGAGCCCCCCCCCGAGGGGGGCCCCTCCTCCTCTTCTCTAGGCCTTTGCCACCCCAAGACCTCCCAGCCTCCTCCAAGCCTCAATTTCAGCCTTGACCTTCCCAGATGGGAACTCTGGGATCGAATGAATCTCCCACTAGACTGTAAAAAGCTGGCAGAACATTATCTCTTTTGTCTCCGAACCCCTTGATACCTTGCACGGTGCTTGATGCCCCAAAATGGTCTGAAATTATTATTCTTACACATTGGTTTGCTTGTCTATTACTTGTCTTCCCTACCACTAGACTTTAAGGCCCATGAGGTAAGAGATGCCCTATTTTGCTTACCTCTACATCCCCCAAAGGCTGGAGAAGAAGTGGACATGTCGGAGGCACTTAATGAATATTTGTTGAATGACCATTGGAGACTGGCATCTGTATGCACTGATGGATGGATGGATGAATGAAAGAGTGAAAGAAGTGTGCTTCCATGTGGAGGATACCAGTAGTGAGACAAGAGAAAACAAAGCCAGGTTATTCAAGACATAGTTGAAGGGTGTGGGGTGATTTTAACCAAGAAACCGAGACTGGAGGGAACACGTTGACTATTTTCAAATCCTTAAGGGTCTCCCTTGGGAAAGAGGGACTGGATGTATTCTATGAGACTCTAGGTGTCCAGAACAGGATTCGTGGTTGCAGGTAAAAGGGAGGTGGAGGAAGGGGCAGAAATGATGGCCACAGGGTGGCCACAGGTTGCCCACGGCGGAAGGGGCTATGCCTGGAGCAGCCTGATGTGACCATCAACTGCAAGGGTCCTTAACATAACTGCGGTATCATGGGTCAGTTAGCAATGCCCTCACTAGCCTACAGGGAGCTTTCATGCACATTAGGAAAAGGTGCTCCCTCTGCGTGGATGCAGCCCTGCAGGCACCCCTCGCTGGCTGACGGTCATCCAAAGAAAAAGGTATCCTTCTTCTAGAGCTCGGGCTGGATTTCAGCCCCCACGTGCTTCCTGAGATGTGCACAGAGCCGAAATGACACAGCACTGGGTGGCTGTCCTGTCAGGTAGACCAGAAGCTCCAGAGGTCCCCGGGCAAACTGCTACAGTAACAACTGAGGATGTTCTTTATATAGAGAGCGCCAGGCCCTCCTTCAGAGATTCTGACCCGTTGGTTCTGCAGCTGCTGCTTGCTCATTGTTCCGTCCATCTCTGAAGTTCCCACCCGATTCTGGTGATGGATCAGGTCTGAGAGCTGCTGGGCTGGATGGCTTCTGGAAACTCTTTCAACTTCAAGATCTTGGTTGTTGAGGACTCACCGTGAGGGCCTCACAGCTCTTCCAAAAGGGGATTTCATTTAGAATCCAACGTGTCACTTCTTCTTGGAGAAAAAGTCAATAAAAGCTTTTCAAAGAAAAATTCCCCGAAGCAATCCAATTTGAGAGACAAGAAAAGAGATCATTGATTTAATCCAGCTTGGAATCTCTGCAAAGAGCAGCTCAGGGCAAATTGAATCGATTGATGACTGAATGAAGCCAAATACTCAAATTTTTAGGGTCATCTAAACAAAAGAAAAAGCAAAGATGTCACTTAGCAACTTTTTATGATATTTGCAAGGGTCCAATAGATAAGGAATCATCTAGAAGAATGGCTGCTTTCTTTCCACACACTCTTCAGATGTGTGGGGTCTGAACACACACACCTCGTCAGGGACTGTTTAGACTCTCCAAACTAACATATGGTCTGGTCGCTGACAATTGTTTGAAGCCAGCCTTGTTCAAGGCCAGTTTGCAAGAGCATGGCTGTGTCCCGCACAAGAAAGGAGGCAAGATCCAAGTTCCGAGAAGGTCCGTCCTCGTCCCACGTCGTTCCCTGGGGGCTGCAGACTCCTCCGCAGGCTACACGCCCTCACCTCCGGGACTGGACCTCTCCCCTCCCTTCACCTTCCTCTGCTCTGGTCACACCAAGCCCCTCACTTGCTGCCCAGTCCCATGCGATGCCTTCTCGTTCCCACCAGTGGCCTTTGTTTATAAAGGGCATGAGAGGTTTAAATCCTACTTCCACCATTTATTAACTCTGTCAACTTGGGCTGAAGTTTTCCCCATCTGTGTAATGGGAATAATAAAGGCATCTACTGCAAAGTGGGATACTAAATGTGAGAGTTAAATTGAGTAATGCCTTTAAAGCTCCTAGAAGAATGCAGAGTGCATAGCGTGATAGGAGCGTTGGCTCTAGTTACTTTATTTTTTTGAAGTATAGTTGATCTACAATGTCATGTTAGTTTCATGTATACAGCACAGATATATATGTACAGATATAGATACAGATATATTCTTTTTCAGATTCTTTTCCCTTATCATAGGCTATTACCATATGGAGTATAGTTCCCTATGCTATACAGCAGGTCCTTGTTGGTTATCTATTTTATATAGAGTAGTGTGTATATGTTAATCCCTGCTCTTGTTACTTTAAATCATGTGATTTTCACATTTGAACCCACTGTCCCCCAGTTCCCATGGCACCCTGTGCTGGTTCTCCCATCATACGCCTCACATCTGTGATAATAATTCCATGACTGTTACCCACTCTGTGCTTGCTGTGGGAAAGGTCAAATGAATCTGGATCCCCGGCATGAACACAGGGCCTGGCTCCCAGAGCAGGTTTTAGTCAGCAAATGGATGAATCAACAGAACGTCAGAGGTAGTAAGGCAATTAAACATTTATTTGAACCTCAAACTACTCTGTGAGATGAAATGAGCAATTTTTATTATTCTCATTTTATAGTTTTGGAAACCGAGGCCTAGAGAGATTGAGTGATTTGTTCAAGGTCCCATGGGCAGTGAAAGGGAAAAAATATATTAGTGCATCTGTCTGTCTCCACAAGATCTCTTGTGGGTCTGTATGTCTCCATATCCTTGCTCATGGGAGATGTCAATGGCTTTAGAAAGAAGTGCTTCAGCCAGGTCTCAAGACTGATGAAGCATTTTCTAGATAGAGAACAGGAAGAATGCCATTCTAGGTGGAGGACGCTGCCTGGTCATAGGCAATGGGCAGCATGTTGAGGGAATAAGAGACGTTTCTTACCAGATTCTAATTTCCACAAAGCCAGGGGCTGCGTTATTCACCACGGTATTCCTACCACAGAGCCCAAGTGTCTGGTACAGAGCAAGCAAGCAATTAACTGTGGAAAGAATGTCTAAATGGATGGCTGGATGGCTGGATGGCTGGACGGCTGGATGGCTGGATGAATGGATAGATGGGTGGACAGATGGGAAAGCTGGAGAAAAAGAAGTTCCTCCGCTTACAGAAAAGTTGGTTCCAAGGGTTTTTCTTCAATCCATTTGCTCGGCAGCCCAAAGCGTTGCTTTACAAGTGCCTGATAACACCCTCTGGTGATGGTGGCAAGATTTGAGGCACTAGATTCTGATGCCTGTCTTTGCTTCTACTTTAACTTGAAAGTACAAATAGAAGAAATCGTACCCTTGAAAGTGAAGCAAGAAGGAAACACAGCGGTCAATTTGTATGAGGGCTTGGTGCGATTGTACTTAGAGATGATTTCCGCAGGCAGTGAGATGTCAGGCTGTTGGAAGCAGGGTTCTGACTTGTCTGTGCTCTGTTGCAGAAAGACCTCCCAGGCTGCAGTGAAAAGGGTGGAGTGTCAGGACACAGACTAGAGATAGAAGCCCAGGTCAGAAACAACTGCCACGGAGTGAGACATGGATGGACATTGGGTCCTAATACCTCTCCAACGCTCCAGGACACCTTGTCCACAATCCACACTACCACTCTTTCTACAAAGATGTTATCAAGAATGGATGCGATGATGTCTTCCGGGCCTCTGACTAACATTCTCAAGAGCCCTGAGGTGACTTATCCACACAGGCCACCCTTCAAGTCGTTTATATTTCCATCAACCCCAAAGGATGGGAGTTGGACAGCGAAGGAGAGTTCAAACCATTTGAGTATCCAAAATTGGCAAAGCATGTGCTTTGAAAGTTTAGCAATCCCCCAGTGGACAATGTTATGGTTCACTTAATACTTTAGAGCAATTTACCTAGTGACAAGTTCATGTAGGAAGATTGGATATGGAGTTTTATGTAAAAATGCCCAGAGGGACTTGCATTTGACCTATGACATCCCAGCAACATCCTCTACCTCCCCACTCCCCAGACTGCTTGGAGCTTCTGTTTTTGGCAAGACAGATCAACCTGCTCCTACAGGTTCCTTTTATTTTCCTGAAGGTTGAAAGGATGTGCCGTTGGATTTGTGAATAGAAAATCTTCCCAGTAGAGAGACACCGAGAGGAAAGAGGGCATCATTCCTACACTTGTGATGGTTTCTCGAGGGCAATCTCACAGCAGTCTTGAAATATCCATGGTTCCACTCCAACGGGTCAGTGACACATTGCTTAGAACTTGGCATTAACTAAAAATGGCTGGACTTCCCTGGTGGCACAGTGGTTGAGAGTCCGCCTGCCGATGCAGGGGACACGGATTCGTGCCCCGGTCCGGGAAGATCTCACATGCTGTGGAGCGGCTGGGCCCATGAGCCATGGCCGCTGAGCCTACGCGTCCGGATCCTGTGCTCTGCAACGGGAGAGGCCACAACAGCGAGAGGCCCGTGTACCGCAAAAAATAAAAAAAATAAAAACGGCTTTTGTAGTAGCAGAGGTACAAGTTGAACAAAAACTACTCAGCTATATGCATAAGATGACTGGATCATTTATCGTCCAAACTAGAACACCACTGAGAAAAGAAGCACTGTTAATAACTTTGCTGGGACAAGAGGAGTAAACTTGGACTGTCCCCTGCAAACAAGAAAATATGGTCATCACAAATGAGCTCATCTGCAAAACAGAAACAGACTCGCAGACATAGAAAACAGACTTGTGGGGAGAAAGGAGGGGGAAGGATGTTTTGGGAGTTTGGGATTAGCAGATGCAAACTATTATGTATAGAATGGATAAACAGCAAGGTCCTACTGTATAACACAGCGAGATCTATTCAATATCCTGTGACAAAGCTTCATGGAAAAGAATATAAAAAAAGAATGTGTACATATGTATAACTGCATCACTTTGCTGTACAGCAGAAACTAACACAACATTGTAAATCAACTATATGTGAATTTTAAAAATTAAAATAATTTAAAAATATTTTTAAAAGAAAATATGGTCATCATTTTATATGGCCATGTCATAAAATGGGGCATTTTGTAAAGGTAAACTTTCCAGGTAACTGAAATTTACCTTATATGAGCTATTTTTTGCTTTCATTCTTGCTCTTAATGAAAATATTTCTCAAGAATTAGACTACCAATCCACACCTTCTTCCTTTCCTTTAATGGTTTAAAATCATCTTTTTGCCTGACACATATTCGACTTGCACAGTAGTTGAATGAATGATGAAGAAAACTTTATAAACAATTCTTATGGTGTGTTGTAGAATTAACTGTGATCACCAATGAGGTAATCTAAGTTATTTTGTCTCTCTAGGTCTGATTTTTTCAGACCTACATTAGAGGTTAAAACTAAAGGATCTTTCAGGTCCTTTCAAGTTCTAATTTAATAATTTGCTCCCAGGAGTGATTGTTATTTTAATAAAGCTACCTGTAAAAAAAAATCAAGAGAAGTAAAGAAGACACTTCATGCAATTTATAAGGGGCCCAAATGGCCCAAGTGTAGTTTTCTACTTGGAAGGGCCTTAGCTATACGCTTATGCCAAAAATAGTGACTTAGTAAAAAGATAGACAGCATTTTCTCACCTTTATAGATTGTTTCCTTCACCATTCCTCCAACAGGCACTCTCTGCTCACTTGCTCTCCAAGGAGACATAAGTGTGAATCACGGAGTCTCAGAGCTCCAGGAGGTCGGTTCTAGCAACAGAAAATGGATGTGGATACGAATGGCTTTAAACTAAGACAGGAAGAATAGGGTCATAAGAGAGGACAAAGGATCCCAGTGGGAGTTCAGGGAAAGCCCCCGAGCAATTCCAGCATGGCAGAGTCGTACAGGGGATCAGGGACGGCTTCCAGAAGGAGGCATCAGTGTGGCCTTGAACAAGGAATAAAAGTTGGATGTTCAGAAATGTAGAGAGGGCTTTCCAGGTAGAAAAATAATGTGCACAAAAGGATAGAGGTAGGAAAATATTTTGGCAATAACAAACAATCAGATTTGCCTGTGATGTACAGTGCTCAAAAGCAGAGTCTGTGTCTTATATATCTTTGTGTCCCCAGAACCTAGCATATAATAAGTGCTCAATGCTGACTGACTGATTATATCAATGAATGAATAGATACTAGTAGAAGACGAATTTGGGATGGTCATATTTCACTTGGTAGAGTGCCTGCTTGACATATAGTAGGCACTCAATATTTATTGAGTACATATTGAACAAATGGATGGACAGATGGGTGGATGGATGGATGGATGGATGGATGATGGATGGATGGATGGATGGATGGGTGGATGGATGGATGGATGGACAGGTGGATGGATGATGATGGAAGGATGAATGGATGGATGATGGATGGATGGATGGATGGGTGGGTGGATGGATGGATGATGGATGGAAGGATGCATGCCTAAAATTTGGCAGATCTTGAATGCCATACTAAAAAGTCCAGAATCGATCTGTAGGTAATGAAATCTACTGAAGATTTCTAGCAGAGGACTGTCCAGATGATAACTAGATTCAAGAAGGCAAATCAGCCAGCATGCAGGATATACCAAAGGGGGAAATGGGCAGTCGGAGACATTTGCTTTTCACTCTTGTGCTGACAAATCTTAATTGTATTTTTCACAAGCGTGCTGGGATAATGAACTGAAAATGATGTACAAAGAGAGAATTTAAAGAGCTCATTAGTGGTTATAAAATTTTTTGACTAGGGTAACAAAGGTGTCTCCAATTTTATGTTCTGCATGAGGAAATGTGTTGTGGTATATATACCCATGTCTTCTTGAACCAGGAGTGACTGCGGCCAGTTTCTTGTAGGGGAGGAGGAGGAAGAAGAATGGGAGGCTGGCTGGTACGGGAGGAGCTGCAGGTGGCCAGGGCTCATCACGCACCTCATCCTATGTAGCCGTCAGGACAACTCCCACCCCATTGGGTCCCTTCTCTAAGACGTCACAGGTTGGGTTGCCCAGGGATTGAGCGAGGAGGCTCAGGAGCCAGGTGAGCTGGGCACACGTCTTGACTGTCACTCACCGCGTGAGCTTGGACGAGCTCCTTGACACCCGCTGATGTGTGGGAGCCAGCTCGTAGGCCAACTACGTGTATCTGCTCCCGACTCCATGTCCAGTGATGTCACATACATAGCTTGAAATTGAGCACAGAGGGCATATGGACCCCACAGAAACTGGCAAAGGCTCCACACTGGGGCTCGTTTTTATTTTTGTTTGTTTTCCAGAGACCAGTTGTTAACAGTGTACGACCCACCGCTGTCTACGCTTCATGTGTTCCCATATTTAAGGTGGAGGTATAATCATAACAATAATACTGATTCTAAAGGAATCTTATGATGATTAAATGAGTCCATGTGAATAACAAGATTACAACAGGGCCGGGCATGTAGTAAGTGCTCAGTGAATATTAGTTATTATTATACCCGTATTCTGTCTAAGTGTCTGTTCTTAAGAGCAGGTAGGGAAGGCCTCTTGCACGCATGGTTGTTTCTCCCATGCCACCAACCAACACCAAGCCCAAAGCCTGGCACCCAGTGGGTGGTCCAGGAGAGTAGAAGGAACTGAAATCATCCTCAGGGGAGTTTGAGAAGCTCCAGCGTCCCCTGCCGGCATCGGCCTTCGCATTGGAGGCCTCTCTCCTTTAATGAACAGACCCGGCGTAACTTTTACTCCATGGCCTTGCCCTCTCCTGCCTCTCCTCCTTTCTTTTTAGCTGCAGTTCTTTAACAAATCCCTCTTTTCAGGAACGGGCAGCTGAGCTGTTTTGGGGACGTGCCAGTGGAGCGGTGTGCATTGGCACCACCAGCCGCTGTCATTCTCAGGAGACAATGGGATCCGAGTGCCAAGGGGGAGAGTTCTCCGTGCAGCATTTCCCTGCTTAATCCGCTCTTGTGGCTGGTACCAAGTCAGCAGAGGAAAGGAACCAAATTACCCGGGCGGCTTTGGCAGGCTGCACCGCTGTCAGCAGGCCAGAAGTTAATTCCCTCATCTTCCCCCGTGCCCCCAACCCAGGGGGCAGGTCTGGCGAGGTTCGGCTTTCTGTGTGTCTGTCAGGTGGCGTCAAGGGCAGAGAACAGGCAAGCAGAGGGTGGCCCCAGCGCCCGTGCAGCTCCACAGACAGACGGATGGACAGATGTCCTGTTCCAGTCCTGGACCCTACCCCACCTTCGCCACTGCTACTGGCACAGCCTCTGCCCCAGGCTCTACCTGATGCGCGGGGAAGGGTGGAAGGCACCCCAGCCCGCTGTGTCCGCGGTCCCCTTGCGGAAATGGAGGGGATTTTAACCACTGTGGGTCCAGGGTCCAGGGTCCTCTAACGGAGTCCTTGGAACCCAGAGAAGCAGCCGTGGAGCAGAGGCAGCCTGAGTTACTGGTGGAGCAAAGGGAGGGACTGGAGCCTCACCGGCTTCACCAGGAGCCACCCGCCTCCCCGCCCGCAGTCTGGGCAGGGGAAGGGGCCAGGGAGCAGACGCTCAGTGAGACTCCGCCGTGCGCCAGCCACGCTGCGAGGGCTTTATCTCGTGTGACCCTCACGCCGCCCTCTCAGGCACATGGGGTTGGCCTCATGGAACAGATGGAGAAGCCACTTGCCCAGGGGCCAGGAATCACCCTCTGAACCCAGTTTTGCCTCAGCCAAGGAAGAGCCTATTTCAGAGACCGAAGCAGCACAGCAGAGATTTAAACATTTTCTTAATCAGACCCTAAGAAATAAATGTTGTATCAGATCCCCCTATAGATCTAGATTCACGGAAGTTTACTGCAATCACACGGTCCTTACTAGGTGCCACACGCTCTGTTTTCTATTCTATTAGACACTATTCTGGATTCTGAAATGCAGATCCTGACCCACCAACTTGACATGAGGACCCACTAATGAGTCACAGCCACCATCTGACAAACGCTGTGTGGCCTGCCCAGGATACATCCTCTGCGGAGGGTCTTCCTCCTGCCAAGAGCCCCCAGGACCCACTCAGCTCCCAGAACTGCAGCCTGGCTTCCTCCTGGAAGGCAGGGTTAGAACACCACTTGTGACGTAACTGGGGTGACCACTTGCAGGGTTTGTTTCTAGACCCTCGTCAGCACCTAAAAACCCTTTCTCCCTCCTTCCCGTGGTTTCTCAAGTCCACCTGCTGGCCTCCAGCTGTCTCCATTACCCCTCCCCCATGAACTCCGGTCTCACAAAGAACTTGCAGTCCTGCATGCTACAAGCACACACATACACACACACGCACACGCATGCACACGCCTCTTCAGGGTCCCTGTCTACCTAGATCTTTCAGTGGGGTGTAGGGATGTGTTGTTTATCCACCATGTATCCCGCTTGGCTCTTTCACTCGGAATGCCAGGCTGTGGCTTGCTGGTAAAGGCACGGGCTTTACACATTTAAAGGTGACCCTTCACATAAGATCCTCTGGGGGACAACCCCGGGGCACCACCAAGGTAGAATGCGGTGGGGAACTCTCGTGGGCATGTAGCCACCCTGGGTGAGAAAGGATGAGACCATCCGGGCTTCCAGAGAGCTGGGTGGGGACTGCACCTCCCCCAGAAGTGCCACAAGGAGCCCCGCACAGCAGAGAGCGGACCCTGAGCTACACAGCCTCTGCAGCCCCCAGGGCCCATCAAGCTCTGGAGAGGGAGGGCTCAGCTCAAAAGTATGGATTCCTGCACTGGCTCAGGGCAGCCCCCGGGGCGGAGAAGCCCAGCTCTGGGAAGGGGTCAGGTCTGATTCGCCCAGCCTTCCATGAGTGAGGCTCCCAGGCTGCCTGGGATCCCCTGGGAACTCTGTGGTCGTTCAGAGCACCCCACTCACCTCCCCAGCACGAAAACCCCCAGCAGCATTTCACCTCAGAAGATACGCAGTGTAGGGCAGGGCCCAGCTCTGTCACGCTGGCTGTGTGAGTGTGGGGACGTCAGCTTTCTTTCCTCTTCAAGCCTCAGTCTGCTCATCTTTTAAATGGGGAGATTTGATTAACCCCTGTCATGGTAGGACCGGATTGGAGCACAGATGCTAACATGATCTATAAACCATGGCTCACTATCTAAGCTACTGGAGATAAGCCTAATGCTCGCAGACAGTGACAAGATACCAGACATATTCGGATTCTCTTTTTATCCTCATAATTCCCATTAATATTCTGATGTTACTGAGGCCCAGGTTAAATGACTCACACAAGATCACCAAGCCCACAAGCAGCAGGGCTGGGATTCAAACCCTGGATGTTTAATTCTAGAGCCGCGGCCTCCCCGGCTCTGCTACACTGCCTCTTGGCATATGTCCGTCCACATGAGACACTGAGTTAGAGCTCGTGTTCTGCATCTACCTCCTGCCCTGGACTCTAAAAATCTTAAGGACAGTGTCTTCTTCACCTTCAGAGGAAGAAGCAGTAGGAATAATAGTGCAGAGCTTGGCGCATAAGAGGGGCCACCAGCCTGTGTTAAAGGACACCGAATTCTTAATGTGCCACTAAATGGCTCATTCAAAAGGAACCACTGGTATGCCCAAAGATATGCCCTCTCTTACCAATTGCTTTGCTTCTCTGGAATTGCCACCCTCTGAAGAGATCTCTGTGCTTCAGGTACAGACTGCCTGCTTAAAGGGGTCGCTCTGGTTTCCAGCTCTGAGCACACATTCTCAAGAAATGTGGTCCTTGTGGTGTGGGGACCAGGATCAGCCACATCACTGCACCCTGGAGGGTCCCACTCTCCCCTCCGCCTATCAGAGAACGACCTTTCTTCCCAGGATGCCTTCTCTGAGCAGCCCGGCCACGCCCACCCCCCTCTCTGGCCCCGGAGCCCTGATAGCCCCCTGACACACAGGGTACAGACTGTCCTTGGCTGCACCGCTGCAGGCCAGTGTGTCCCCCAGGGTGGACGGTCCTGCCCAGCCAGAGTGCGAACCGCCAGCAATGCAACTGCGACCTGCGCGGTCTCAAGCCTCTGGACCATCTGGCCCCATAGAGCTGTCACAGCTGGAGTCTGCCCTCAGCTTTTTACTCTCATGCTGTGGCCTCTGCTGTCGGGCGGGCTAGCGGGTTGAGGGGGATGATGGGCGAATCCTCTGTTCAGACACCAGGCCCTCATCTCTTCCCCAGGGGCGGCTGACTCTGGTAACCCCTCCCCCAAACACAAACCTTCTTTCAGCAGCACTGAGGCTCTAAGCTTCTCTCCCCTCAGCCGAGAGCCATTGTATCAGCTGTGATTTATGTAAAGGCTTTTGTGGGACTCCTGGTTTTGACAGTCCCTGTGTTGTCGAATGGTAATAATTACGGGTCCTTTCATCCTTTATTTACGGGATGGCTCTTGGGGGAGAGAGGCCTGGTGTAGGGGGGAGGCTTCTGGGGGAGGGCGGACTCGCTTTTCTGAGCCTCCGAACAGAACCAAAGAAGTAGGGATCCTTTGGAAGTTATAAATAGCAGCTCCCAAGTATAAAGAAGTCACCTCTCTGGGCTTCGGGAGCTCACAGCGGACAAAGGACACTGCAAGCTGGGAACACCGAGCTTCTCCAGGGCTGACGGGGCTAAACGGAGTTTCCAGGGCCCAGCCCCTTGTTTTCAAAAAGATGATTTTTGTCTTAACGCACGTCTCTGGCCGTGGTGAAAGGAAGCAAGTTTATTTCTTGGGCCAGGAAGCCTCCTCGTTTCATCGCAAACGCTCTGACTGTTAGCAAGCTCTCCCTGAAACTGAGCTGAAGCCCACCTCTCAAAGCCCGCAGCAGAGGGGCTGCCTGCCCCTTTTCCCAGCCTCCCTTGCAGCAGGGGTGGGACTCGTGGCTGGGTTTAGACCACAGTGGGTGGAAGCGCTGTGCGCCACTCCCGCTCTGGCTCTCCATGCCAGCCCATGGGATCACCTGGAAGGCAGGAGGCCTTGTGTCCCTGAGACCACAGCCACAGGCAAGGAGCCACGGTCCCCCAGGCGATGCCGAAAGGCACACGGCAGGGAGAGCCGCGTGTCTAGCACCAAACGTTAATGAGAGGGAGACGCCCCGCGCTGTGCTCAGACACCGAGATTTCAGGGTTTATTTGTTCCTGCAGCCTAGCCGGTCCTGCTGGACTAGTCACAGCTGTTATTCAGAGAATAGGCTGACCACGTGGATGACTAAGGCCTTTGCCCTCAGAGAGCTCACAGTCTGACGGTGGACGGTCACATGACACCATCCCAGGGGTTGCACAAGCCCATGTGTGTGGCGGCACAGAGAAAGGGCACCTTATCAGACTTGAGGTGACAAGGGAGAGGGGCTGTGTGAAGTGACCTGGAGGATGGAGGAGGCGTGGCGGGAGGAGCAGACGTGAAGGGGGTCTGAGACAGGCGAGCAGGGCAGGAAAGGAGCCGTGCCGAGCTCACGGGAGCGCTGCTCCCGGCTCAAGGCTGGACTTCATTCAGTCTCTCACGTGACCAGGGTTGAATCCAGCCTCAAGTGCTCACCAGGCTGGTGTCTAGGGAAGGAGTGACTACCCGTCTGCCATGACTGGGGCTGACTTTCGTGCAGAGCTAGAGCTTGGTCTGGGGCTGGGGAGGATGTTAGTCACGTGGAGGACACGGGTCACGTGGAGGACACGGGTCACAGGAAAATGTGGATCTTGGGGAGGACGTGGATTACGGTGAAAACCTACAAGGCATGGCAGGTGGTAAACTGAGTTGGCATTGGCCCCAGGAAGCTGAGTTCTTGCTAACATGGATCCTAGGACCTCATCCAGGAAGACAGCTAAGAAGTCAGTCATAAGCTGTGCCTTAGATCAGAGAGTAAAACATTTCAATCCACCCCTGCACGGGTTCTCTATCCCCTCCCCTCCTTTACCTAAGAAAGACGGCGCGGCCTTACCAGAGAGCAGAGGCTGGAGGGAAGCCAGATGTGGACCAAGTTCCAGCCTCACCTGGCGTGAGCAGCTGGGCTTCTGGTAAGTCCCTCAGCAGCTTTCTTGATCTCGGAAGCTCCGAGTCTTCATCTGCAAAATGGAGTTCATAAGATCTACTCCGAAGTTTGTTGCAAACCCCTCTGAGTCCATCTTCTCCATCCTTTTATATAGTGACATGCTTAGTGCCATGGCCGGCACGTGGTAAGTTTCAATATTTGTTCATTATTATTATCACTTTATCTCTGTTATTATCGAATACCCAACTCATGGAGCAGATGTGAGGCTCCCACAAAATAAAAGGAATTGTCTGGAAGGTGTTCTCCAAAGACGCAGCCTTACACAGTAGGCGACCTCTACCAGCAAACCAGGTGCTGCTTTTAGCTACATCATCCTTGAGAAGCCAAGTTCCTCAGACCCTGGGGTCCTCCTGGGTGGAACAAATGATCTGAAGGGCCACAGAAACGCAGCGGCCCTGCAGGAAGATTCTCACTGGAAGCATGACACGGCATGCTTTCCAGGACACAGCAGTACCGGTTGGTGGGATACAGTTGTCCCTCTGTATCCGAGGGAGATTGGTTCCGGGACGCCCCACAGATACCAAAATCTGTGGCTACTCAAGTCCTTTACGTAAAAGGGAGTAGTATTTGGATGTAACCTGCACACATCATCCCGTATACTTTTCCCAGATTTAACTTGTAACTAAGTAGCAAAGCTGGATTTGAGCCAATATCTGCCTGACCCCAGAGCTCCAGCTTTTATCCACTCTTAGCTTTTAACTGCTGGGGGAAGAGGTCAAAGACACCCACAAAATCTAGTGGGAAAACTTAGGAAGAGCTGATTAGGGAAAATGGCTGGCAGAGGACACTTTGTAGAGGGCACAGGGCTTCACAGAGGCTCCCTGCTGGCTGGACTGTTGGGGAAAGGATAGGGAAAGATTTAGGCTGACATGGCCTAGAGGAAGCCAGGAACTTTGGAGAAAACCCCATGGCCCTCCTCAGGACCGCTAAATACTCACTGAGTTCCTCACACAATACCAGGGGCTGAAAAAACTAGGTTCCTCACTCCCTACAACTTTGTGAAGCACAGTGCAAGTTATTACCATTCCATTTCAAAGATGAGGACACTGAGGCCCCACATGATGTAAATGACTTACTCAGGGCCACTCCGTTAGTTGCTCTGTCTCCTCTGTTCCCACAGCTCCCCCTATACATCTCTATCAGAGCATTTGTCTCCCATTTTTATTCATTTTATTGCGATGTGTCTGTTTTCTCTAGAACATGGTGAGAGCCCCTCACGACTGTCATCTCTAAATCCCAAGCTCTGGACCCAGTGCTAGAAACAGTGGACGAGCAAATGCAAGGATGGGAGAGAATGAAACTGTGGTCCCTCCCCCCTCGGCTGCCCTCCTCCCTAGCCCTCTGCGGGGAATAAAACACACAGTTTTCACACCCAGAAAAAAAAACAAAAAAAACGGGTGCTTTCATGGTATGTTAATAAAAGGTATCTAGCGTTCACACAGGCCCTGCCTTCTCATTTTACGTATGGGACAACTGCGACTTGGAGAGGGGAAGGGGCTTGTCTTAAATGTCAGTGGTCCACTTGGAGTGTAGGGACCTCCTCTGACCCTGACACTCAGTAGTCATATGACCCTGTGCCCGTTGCCTGATCTCTCTGTGTCATGGTGGCTTCATCTCTAAAATGAGGGCTATCTTCCCACCTCTGGAGCAGTCGTAAGGTGTAAATGAGGTGATTTATGGGACAGAACCTTGCTGATTTCCTGGTAAGATCCTGTCTCTGGGAAGACCCCACCCCCTAAATCCCGGGGACTCCATCTCTGGGTGGTATCCTCACTTCTCCTTCACAGCAGCCCCGAGAAGATGATGACATTGTTCCAGGATGGAGACCTCCAGACCCTCTAACCAAAGGAAGATAAAGCATGTTCAGTTCTCCTGCTTCATACTTCTTTCCTTGAAATTCAAATGACGATCTTCCTCCTGGTTTTTTCTCAGAGACGACTGGGTGATTGGGCTGCATATATGGATTTGCTAAGATGTTTAAGATTTTCCCATAAAAACCTACAAGAGCTTGAGATATGGTTGTTAGGCGAGAAGTGAAGCGGCTCATTTCCTTCTGTCCTGAATGGGATCAGAGGGCTTTACTGCTCTCCAGGTAAAAAGGTACACTTTGCCAGAAAGCTGGGAGTGAGTCATGGATAAAATGGACGTCTCTGATGAATTTGCTAAAAAACAAATTATCCATCTTGAAGCAATGAAGACATCATTGGAATGCATCCCTGCTTCTCCCGCTGGAGCGATTTTTCCTGCCTTGTGTGGGAGCACAGTTGTCCCCGATCAGACAGCCTCTGCCTGTGAGATCAGAATTCATTAAACTGTGCTTAGTTCATGCTTTTCGTGCCATTAGAGATGTTTGAAATAGGATTCCTGCTGATGGATGGGCCGGTACAATTATCGGTGACGGTATAGAGCCGTCCCTCCACACCGGGCTGAGCAGGGAGGCTCCTTCCAGCCGAGAGGCCGGCCAGGCCTCCGGACAGGACCCTGGCCCCAGAAAACCAGTATTCTCCCCAAAGATGGCACTTTTTCCCCCTAAAGATGAGCCCTTTGCTTTTCAAGAGTAGGAAAGATGGCTGCAAGTTTCTATTGGTATGAGTGGTAGTGAGTCAAGTGCTCTGAGAAATTCGACTCACGCCAATCAAGGCTCAGATCCTGACTTTTCTGAGTATGTAGCTCTGAGATGCCTCGCAACCGTCTGAGCCTCAGTTTCCTTTTCTGTAAAATGAGGATAATGACACCTATGCTGCAGGCTATCACAGGGACTAAAAATTACACCAGAGAAGCATCTAGCGCTGGCCTGAGGCTTGTGCAGCTCAGGCGGGCCCCTTAGCTTATTTTGACATCTCTGATTTGGAGTTGTCAAGGTCTAAGTGTCTGCTCCACAGCATCGGACTAGAGAAGCAGTTCGGAGAATTCCCTTCCTGCTTAATGAATGAAGACAGATTCTAACAGCTGGGGCCAGACAAAGAAACATGTGTCAGGCTCCGGAAGCCAGTTTCCCAAAGAGCCGGGGGAGCGGGGAAGAATCTGGGGGAAGGGCAGGGTGGAGCGGGCCAGTCCATGGCCCAGTGCCGCCTGCTTCCGTTTCCCAGAATACCTAGCTAGGGCCCTGTCCCTTCTGCCTGATTCCTCCCTTTTCGAGGGCTGTTCTGAACCAAAATAGAAGAATGTACAAAGCTTCCTTTTCCAAGCAGAAAAGGCGACTCCCAGCTTCATGAATAGCTTTCTTCCTGTGGATCTCCATCACTTGAAGGGATACTGGGAACTCCTTCAGATGGTTCACTCCAAGATAGTTGAAACTCTTGATGCAATAACCACACCTAGCAATGCAGCAAAGATGTTCAAGGTATCAAGAGGAAAGGGAATGAGAGTTTTCTTAGGACATTTGTCTGTGATATCCAGAAGATGATTAAAGATGTCCAAAATACCCATGGCTCTCCAACAGAGAAAATCAGGAATTCAAACAGGTTACATCAGAAAGACTCCCTGGCATCAGAAAGAAGCCAGACAAGGATTTTCCTCACTCACTAGCAGTATGATCTTGTAAAAAAAAAAAAAAAAAAAAAAATGATTTAGCTTCTCTGGGCCACAGTTTTTACATCTCTAAAATGAGTTCTAAGTGGGACTTCCCTGGTGATCCAGTGGTTAAGACTCTGAGCTTCCACTGCAGGGGGCACAGGTTC
The DNA here is from genome assembly GCF_025265405.1 of Mesoplodon densirostris. NCBI lineage: Eukaryota > Metazoa > Chordata > Mammalia > Artiodactyla > Ziphiidae > Mesoplodon > Mesoplodon densirostris. The sequence goes on along the minus strand of NC_082674.1, from coordinate 12,281,846 downwards.
AATTCCTTGTCGAAGAACTAAGATCCTGCATGCCGCACGGCTGGAAAACAAAAAAAAAAAAGAGCTCTAAGTGAGGATAAAATGCAAATAAATAAGTAAAATGAGCAGCATTCTATCTGATACAGTGTTCTTTTAATATTCTTCTGCTAACAGATTCATCTTTACCACCACCAACAAACATTTGTTGTGTTTATGAATAGGAAGGTTGCAATTCTTTTAGGTAAAATCTAACCAAGCAAAAGAGATCTAGAGAAATAGAGAGGGATAGTAAAGGATGGTAAGAGTGGGATCCACCCAACAACTCCGGATGGACTGTTTGTCTAGGGAACTTCTGAAAGTGGGTGCACCGTAAGGATTTTTCTTCTGTAATCAAAATAAATGGCCCGGTCTGTTGGCCAGGACAGCCAGTAGCATACAAAGATGGCCAAGTTCTGTTGCTGCCTTTGTTGCTGGCTGTCTGGACACAGCACGTGCAAGGCTGGCCACATACTTTGCAGGACCCACTGCAAAATGAAAATGTGGGACCCTTGTTCAAATAAGAATTTCAAGGTGGCAATAACAGAGCATTAAACAAAGCACAGGGACCTTCTGTGTTAGGGTAAATAAGCACTTGAAAAGATCATCAACATCATTAGCCATTAAAGAAATGCAAATTAAAATCATGAAGAGGTAACATCACATACCTACTAATATGGCTAAAATGCAAAGTTCTGACAATATCAAGTGCTGACAAGAATGTGGTACAAATGACCTTCTCATCCATTGCTAATAGGAATGTAAGATAATGCAGATACTCCAGAAAATAGTTTGACAGCTTCTTATAATCAAACATATACTTTATGTTTATATAGTCAAACCAGAAATCCTACCCCTAGATATTTACCCTATGAAATAAAAACTTAAAATCACACAAAAATCTTCACATGAATGTTTTTAGTACCTCTATTCATAAACACCAAAAACTGAAAACAACTCAAACATCCTTCAACATTTAAATGGAAAACTCAACTGCTATGCATTCATACAGTGAAATAATACTCAGGAATAAAAAGGAATGAGCTTTTGATTCACACAGCAACATGGATGAATGCTAAATGCATTTTCCTGAGGGAAAGAAGCCAGTCTCAAAAAATTACATACTGTATGATTCCATTTATATGACATTTTCAAAAAGACAAAACTGTAGTGATGGAGAACAGATCAGTGATGGTCAGGTAGGTTGGGCTGCAGGGAGGGTGTGGCTACAATGAGACAGCATAAGGGAGTTCTTTGGGGTGAAGGAACCATGCTGGATCCATTTGCTGACGGCTACACAATTCTATACGACCATTAAAATTCTTTAAACTTGATACTCCCCAAAAGATGAAATGTACTGTACATTAATTTGAAAATAAAATTAAAAATAGAAATAAAGGTAAAAGTTTATTTTTCTCCCATGTAAAGAAAATCCAGGTATAGGCACCTAGGGCCGGTATAAAGGCAACACAATTAGGAAAGACGTAGACTTTCTCCATCTTTCTCCTTCATCCTCTATAAGATATGGACCTCATCCTCTTGATCCAAGATGACTGCTAGAGCACCAGCCATCACAGACAGGTTCCAAACATGAGGATAGAGGAAGGGGAAAGATAGTGAGTCATCTCCTCTTTAAGGATCATTCTCTGTGATTATATTTCAATGGCCAAAACAACCATGCTGTGATCCTGAGAGATGTCATCTATATTCTGAGAGTAGTCCTTTGTACCAAGAAATAAGGGAAATGACAATTGAAAAGCAAATTGCCTTCCCTGCTATAGGGTCCTCATTCTTTTCTCCAGCTCAGAGCCCTCTCTTAAGCTTCTGGTACATATATTTAACTGTGTGACTGATATCTACCCTTGGATAGCCAGTAGGCATCTCAAATGAAACATGCTCTTGAATCGAAAGTATTTATCACCTCCGCTTCCAACAGCAAAGCTGCTCTTACTCCAATCTCTCCCATTTTAATCAACACACCCCTGTCTCCTGCAGGGGAGGAGAAAGTTCTCCTCGACCTTCTTAGGGTCTCTGACTGGGTCTGAAAATTAAACGGACTAAGATGGATTAACAGGAGAAACGCATACGAATTTATTTAATATAAGTTTTATGTGACAGAGGAGAGACTTCATAAGGAACTGAAGACTCAGAATTGGTTAGACCTAAGTATTTTTATGATTTGTTTGACAAAAAGTGGACAATTGTGGAGGAATGGGATAGGTTAAGGAGTATGATAAGTGTAGTAAACTGGCGGAAACTTAACAAATCCTGTTTGTTAAGATTCTTCTTGGTGTTCCTTTGTCTCTGGAGATAAGAATGCTCCTTTCCTCCGAGGAGAGGGAGGGCACCTCTCTCATGAGGGTCTTATGACCTGCTTCAAGGGAGAAAAGCGGGGGAAGATCAGCATGGCTCACCAGCTTCTGCTGTTTTCCCAACCTCCTTCAGCCTAAAATATTCCGGAGCCGAAGGTGCCCTGTGGAGGGGTAGCGTGTCTTGAACCCCATCACCACCCAACTTCTCCAGCAAAAAGGCCAGTCATCGTGATCCTTTCCCATCCCCCATCTCCACCTCCTTCCTTCAGCAAGTCTTCTCAGCTCTGATCCCATGATACCGCAGGTCTGTTCGTTTGTCCAGCCCCCCACCTCTCAGCTGGGCAACTGCAACAGCCTCCCATGGACAACCGACTCTACTCCCCACAAAGGAGTTGGATTCTTTTAAAATATCAGTTCTATTCTCAAAACCTCCAATAACTAGGCACTACATTTAAAATCTAAATCCAAGCTCATCCCGTTGGCCTACAAAGCCCCACCTGATCCAGCCCCTTCCCGCTTCTCCACCTTGACCTCCTGACTCTCTCTCCCTTACTCACTAAGCGCCACCCACACTCCTAGAAGATGCCAGGCTCCTTCCTGGCTCAGAGTATTTACCTGTGCTCGTTCCTCTACCTGGAACATTCTTCTCAGCTCCTTACCTGACCTACCTGCACTCCTCCTCCAGGCTTTACCTCAAAGGTCTCCTTCTCAGAGTTTCCTTTATGGATGGTCTGTTTCTTGGAGCAGGTCTCTGCCCCCTAAGCCCCCTCATGCCCCATCGTTGTACAGCAATCTGGGTATTTTTTAAAAAGAACTCACAACCTGTTTTCTATCCATCTCTCATCTCTAGAATTGAAGTCCATGAAGCCAGCACCATGAGTCTCTGTTCTCCTCTATAGGTTCTCAGTAGCTGTTTCTTGAATAAATGAATAAATGTCTAAGTCATGTCTCCTTTCTAAGACTGAGTTTTCCCAGGTGTACAGAGGCTCAGTGACCTCCAAGCCCTGACATCTACCCTTCTAAGCATCACAGAATAATCCCAGAGAGTCCCTTAGACCCACTCAATCAGAAGACCAGCAAGGTTCAGAACTTTTCCATGAGTTGTATCTTCCCACAAAGTTCCCAGAAGGAGGTATCCCGGGAACCCCCTTTCAAGACTCAGATGCTTCCCAGGAACTCGTAGGCCTGGGACGATCTGAATTTCTTCCAGAAGCTAATTAATATTCTGTTAAAATTTGGCATGGACCCAAACTTGCCTGCTTATCAGCAAAGTAGAAAACACTAGGTGTCTAAAAGGTGCTCCACCCTGGGTAAGAAACGATGAGGAAACAGCAGAAGAGGAGACCCAGGGCCTGTCCCAAGAGCTTAGAGTCAGGTGGCAGCAGGACACAGGGGATCAGAGAAGCAGTGAATTCAGCCAAAGAGCTGTGTAGACCAACAGTGTCAGGCCAACAGGGCAATATCAAAGGTATGATATAAGCAAGATAATTTCACATTCAAACCCCAATTCAAAACAGCCACTGATAAAACTATTCTGCAGTCAAATGCTCTACCCCGAGTTATACCCCCTGATAAAACTATTCTGATGTTTTCACGTTCAACCTTCAGATCACATTCACAATGAAGCTGGAAAAGAAACGTAAATTACACAACCAAATAAAATCAATCAAATCATGAGGCTCATTGAGCATCCATTATGAACCAAGCTTTCTGGAAGGTCCTTGGAAGAGTGGGGGGACGGAGACTTAATACAATTAGGCCCCTGCCCTCAGGGAGCATTATGAGATCTGAGCTGGGCTAGCCAGGTGACAAAGTGGTCCAGCAAAAAGGAAGCAGAGCCAGGATCAAGGAGGAAGGAAGCAAAACTTCTGTCAGGTGGATTTGAATACCAGGTAGAGTGCTGACAGGGTGACTGTGGGCAAGAAGGTGGGAGAGGGAAGACAGTGGAGGATCCTGAACGTGAAGGTGAAATGGGCGACTTTTTATATTGTGGTTAAGTTCACAAACTCACTACCTCCTACAGGTTAAATCTGATCTGAGCAATTGTCTCATATCCAAGTGTTACCAAAAAAAAAAAAGAAAAGAAAAGAAAAGAAAAAAAACCCAGTGAATGTGAAGCCTTCAGGGCATTTTTATTAGACCTCACCCCTCCCTATTGTCCTAGGGGCCACTTCACACCTATATGTATTTGAGTTCGTGACCTCTCCAGGCAATTTCTTGGTACTTCTAGCAAATTGGAGAGCAGCGGGCATATAGCTGAATTTCAAGAGCAATAATCCAGCCACTGGGCAAAAATGGTGCAGAAGAAGAAACCTTCAGTGGGTCCTGGTACTTACACAGTAAGGGGTGTCTTAGATGGGTCCATACCAATGAGGGGTCCTGAAGACTCAGATCCTAGGCTCCATGCCAGAGGTGCTGACAGTGCCACAAAATCACATCTCTGGCCACTGCCCACTTCTTTCCCAGGCCCAATCCCCTAACTGTCCACTTCTTTCCCAGGCCCAAGCATGGGGGTTACTATATGGATACTGGTTCTCACCATCCAATCGACATATTTCTATAGACATGGAAAGCAAACCAGCCCTAACTCACTCAAGGGAATCACAATGTCAGACTCACAACGAATTTGCAGGGTATTTTCAAACCCACAGCCATGGGTTATTTGACAAGAAGCTGCCAGGGAGAAGGCAAGGCCATGGGTTTGCCCAAACCATGAGTGAGCTCCCCATGCCTGGTGCCTGCTATGGCCGGAAGGACACAGGTAGTCATCCCAACAACTTCTTTTGAGAAAATGTATGTCTCTTTTTGCAGCATAAGATTTGGGCCTTATTTAAACAGGAATGTGTTGTTTTTCAAACAAAAATTACTCAATTCAAAGAATATGTATGGCTTCTAAGAAGCGGCAACAGCTGAGAAACCCACACTGGTTGGGGATGAAATTCAATCCGGGCCAACCTAATCGCCATGACGGGGACTTTGGAATGAGTCTGAAATGCCTCCCCAGTATTGGACAAGCGGCTCTCCCGCCTTCCCAAGCCGGCCAGGCGTTCCCCGTGAAAGCCCTTTGATAAGAAGAAGCAGGCTCCTGGGAGGCGAGCCACCCACCACTTTCTTAGGCCCTATTGTCCCGCCACGGGGGATTGTGATGTGGGGCTCTGGCCCTCGAGCTGCCCTGTCAGGTCCACGGGGCGGCAGGCACACAATGCGGCACGTCCTGCAACGGGCCATTCATGGCAGCCTCAAGGTTCCCTGATGGGAGCCCATTGACCCCGGGATAATAGATGAAAGTGTTTTCTCACTTGCTTTCGCCTCCTGACCCCTTGCCACCATTTTTCATGCACTGTCTCCTCCAGCCAGACGGAGGAATTCTTCCTCTGATGATAAAGGCCCGATGACCCTCTCCTGGATCCCCTAAGCTGGCTGCTGGCTAGAGGGCTGAGCAAAGGCGGGGTCCCTCCATAATGCACCCAAGCCAGGCACAGGTCATTTCCTCTCCACCTCCACTCCTGCACACGCGTGCACACACACACATGCACACACACATACACACGCACACACACCAAATCACGGGAGCCCTACTCCTTTCACAAAACTTTAAACTAGGAAATGTGTTCATTGGCTTGCTTCCTGACTTGTCCGTTTTCTCGTGTTTGACTTTTGGGGGTGAATCCATCCCTCCTTCCCGCCACAAGAAGAGTTCCAAGTTCAATGCCCAAAGTCTTCTCCATTCCTGCTGTCCTCTCAGAAGGGTCAAGTGACCAAACACGTAGGGGCAGCAGAGCAAGCTGCAAGGTCTGTCCATGGACGTGACTCCTGGAAAGACCTCAGACCAACCAGCGAAGCCCAAGCACTTCGCTGAGGCCCCAGAGTCTCGTGGCCAGTGGGCAATACCTCTACGGTAGCATCCGACTCTCCAGGCTCCACTCCAGGTCTCTGTCCACTCCAGGATGCCTCTTTAGGAGGGCTATTCTCGTAGTAGTAACAGGCAGGCAACAATCGGGTCTTGGCACGGGTGTTTTATTATAGCTCAAAATCACGGAACCCACACACCCTTCTTTGTGTGGCCCTCAAACTAGAGGCAGTGGCACTCAGAAAGGAGCAAACCGACAAGAGCTCAGATGAAGAAACCAAAAACAGGGCCGGGCCTGGCGTTCTTCAGCCCGTTGATAGCTCCGTGGGTAAGAATTCTCTCCACCCTGCCTCGTGCTGCTTCATTAACTCACACTGCCTGGGCCGTGGGCCACGGGAGTCATGGAAGACAAGCCCAGAGACCCTAACCTTTCACTGTCTGAGGAAGGTGCACAAAGACTTGGAGGTATGAGTGACAGCCACATAGCCAGTCTGCGGTTGGAGCCCTGTCCCCACAGTCCGAGCTGGGAAGAGCCCAGGGATCATCTGGACCAACCTCCCACCACGTCATGCAGAGAAAGCTGAGGATCAGAGCAGGGCCGGCTCAAAGGGAGAATTTTACAGTGACCCTAATGATCCTCAAGCATCAGGGACGCTTCAGTTGTACAGGACCCTTCCAGGGTCCTTGTATTACTTGGGGTTCTCCAGAGAAATCGAAGCAACAGGGTGTGTGTGTGTGTGAGAGAGAGAGAGAGAGAGAGAGAGAGAGAGGTGCGTTTCAAGAAATTGAATCACATGACTGTAGAAGCTTGGTAAGTACAAAACCTGCAGGGTAGACCAGCAGGCTGGAGACCCAGAGAAGGGCTGCAATTCGAGACCAAAGGCCATCTGCTGGCAGAATTGTTTCTTCCTCCAGAGATGTCAGCCTTTTTTTTCTATTCAGACCTTCTATTGCTTGAATGAGGATTTAAATATTAAATCTCATCCAAAAAAAAATTAAAACGACCTTCACAGAAACATCCAGAATCATGCTTGACCAGATACCTGGGCACCAGGACCCAGCCAAGCTGACACAGAAAATTAACCATCACAGCCCTGTTACCTAATGAAATGTTTATAATTTTTATTCTCTTTTTAAGAAAAAGCTCCCCAAATTACAAAAGCTTCAGACCCCACATGCCTAGTCACACAACAGTGTAGAGGCCTTGATGGATTAGAACTTAGGCTCCTGCCTCCCCTGGGGATCCCTGCCTAGGGATTCATGGGAGAATCCCCAACCTCCCAGGGTAAAGAGATGCCCAGAGAAAGCCTTGGCTGATCAAGGAAGTTGAAGCACACTAACATTTGTCCAGATGTGCATTGCCTCTCATCCAGTTTCCTGCAAAGGAAGGTGTGCCACAGTCCCTGTCATCACCCAGAATATTTCTAAGTAAACAATCTGAAGCCCAAAGAGGCAGGTTCAGGGTAGAATAATCCAAGGCTCTTTGGTTTTCCAAATTCCTGCCAAGTCAGGGGAGCTGTGAGATCTCCTTGTGGGAACAGAAGTCCTGGGCAGCGCAAGCAGTGTAAAGCACAGCTGCTCTGAGGTGGCATCAGTGCTGTGACAGCTGCAGGGCCGGTGTCCCACAAGGAGCAGCCTTTTGCTGGACAGGTCTGGAAGGACAAACACAGACATGGGTCCAGCTCTGGACAGAAGACAGTCTCATGGGCAGGGGAGCGTGGGGTTGCCTTATGCAGCCAGTGTCTGAAGCAAGAGTGCTCTTGGCTGGCTGGTACGATGGGGCAGGGCAGGTAAGAGTAGTTCAGCAAGTCGTACCTGGAAAGACTAGCGCTGGCACACACCCCACGAAACACAAGGCCCGCAGAGATCTTCCAGGCCAACTCTAGGCCCAGAGAAGGAAAATGACTTAGCTGCAGTCAGTGGCTGGGCAGACAGTGTTGGTTGCCTACTTGATAATCATCACCCCCAATACCACGCTGCCAGGAGCCCAACTCCGTTCAGAGCTCAGGGGAAGAGGGTCCTGACCCAAGGGCTGAATCATGATGGGTCTAATCCATCATAGTGACTCTATTTCCCTTTCCCACTGCTAGGCTGGACATGAGACTCAGTTCTGGCCAATGTGACATACAGGGGATCACCTGAGGGTTCTGGGAGAGGGTTTCTTCCTTGATTTAAAGTAAAAGGAGGAAGACAGCCGCCCCCTTGCTCAGCAAGTGTTCATTCTTCCGCTCCCCCCAACAAGGCAGGGTGCATGTGTCGGCATCACTGGGCCAGACTGCCTCAGATGCCTTGCCTTGGCTAATGGAATGTGAACCGGCACGATGCAGAGACTTTAAATGTCCATACAGTTGGACTTATCTCTTGCACCCTTGTGATCTGCTGTGGGATGAATATGCTAAGGTAGCTGGTGGGTATAGGAAAATTAGGATGCTCGTGGGACAGACCTGAACCTGACCTGAAGTCTCAGAGCCAAGCCCAGGCTTCTCGCCTCAGCCTGAAGCAGAATGGCCCCGTCTGACCCAGACATCCCTACAAAAGGAAAACAAACGCTGGCTTGTATTTGCGGTTGCCAGTCACTGGGTTTGGGGGTGGTTTTTTACACAGTGTTATCATGACAATAGCTACCCACCCGCGGGCGGGTCATGACAACCAAACATGACATTGCCAGACATCCCCAGGGAGGCAAAGTTGTCCTCTATTGAGAACCCACGGGTGAACAAAAATTCAAGCAAAATGAAGATGAAGCCGTATCCTCTTTCAAGACTCTATGTGAAGGTGGCCTTCTTTTTTCTGTAAAGCTTTCCCTAACTCTCAGGTCAGAACAGTTGATTCCTCCTCTGATCTTATCTCGATCATAGGATTTATCCTGTTATATTATTATAGTTCTTTCTTTTTTTTTAACCTGCCACAACTAATCTGTAGGCTGAGGACAGGATTGTGAATTTTTTCGCTTTGGAATCCCTAACACGTGGGACAGAACCTGCCACACGAGGGAGGCGTGAGTGAGTGGATTCATTCCACACCCACAGGCCCTTCTAGAAGCTGGACCCAGTGTATGTTTCCGGCTCCATCCCCCCTGCAGCCCCCTAAAGGGTCACCCCTCCAGCCCACCCAGGAGGCCTACCATTCACCCCATATGCTCTGGCCATTCCCTGTCTTTGTCTTGTGGATACTTTCCTCCCCTTGAAATGTCCTTCACACCCACCTTGCCCCTGTCTACCTACTGAAATCCTAGCATCTCTTAAGGCCCATCTCAAATGCTTCTTCCCCTAGGAAGACTTTTCCAAACCTTCTAATTAAAAATAATCAACCACCCACGCCTCCCCCATTACCCCAGCCACTGCTCGCAAAGTGCTTTTTAATTCTGTTATAACCATTTCCGGATACAGCCTGTGTCCCTTACTAGACAGCGAATTCCCCACAGGCAGGCACTGTCATGATTTATTTCCATATCTTCCTGTGAGCCTAGCAGAGGCCTGGCATACAGCAAACATCGCTCAAATTTAATTCACGTCTCAGAAAGGGGACTGGCCCGCGCAGATGATGAACGTGCGACAGACTGCTTTTTTCCCTCAGTGCTGCCAAGATAAAGATCATGGTGTTTTGAAAACATTGTTGATAATACTGTTTGCAAAGGGAAACCGCCCTACCAAATTATTCTTCTTAATGAAAAATGGGTCTTTTTAAAAATTTGGAATTGATATCAATTCTGGGGGGCGGAAGGTCAGAAGGGGCCCTCCAAAGCCTTTGAGATCCATCGCCGCACAGGACCAGAAAAGTCCAGAAAGATGCAAGTCTTTGGTTCTTAAAGAACTTTAGAAAATGAGTTTCGTGGTCTCCTCTGCCAGCCGGCCCGTTCCAGCCTCCTGCCGCATGTCGTAGGGTAGTGTGTGCTGGCGATTGCATCTGTAGTTTAGAACTTGTCATTCGACATTTTGTTAATAATTTGAGCTGTTTTTTTGGTAGTTCTTCTAAAGGGGAAGAGCTTAGGGGCTTCCCTGGTGGCTCAGTGGTTGAGAGTTTGCCTGCCGATGCAGGGGACACGGGTTCGTGCCCCGGTCCGGGAAGATCCCACATGCCGTGGAGCGGCTGGGCCCGTGAACCATGGCCGCTGAGCCTGCGCGTCCGGAGCCTGTGCTCCACAACGGGAGAGGCCACAACAGTGAGAGGCCCGCATAAGGCAAATAAATAAAGGGGAAGAGCTTAAAATGACTGGATTGTGTAATCAGTAATGGTGCTAATTTTGCACCAGGCTTTAAAAATGATAAAGCATTCGCACACCTAGCAACTTCTCTGCCTGCTCTTCATAGAGCCCAACAAGAAAGGCAGACAGAACGGGGAGGCCCATTCACACCACAACCACCACGGCAGCTGCTGGGAAGCTGGGCTCCCGGCTCAGCGGGAAAGAAGCCTGGAGAGGGACAAAGCCCGAACTTCTTTATTCAGACAAACGGGCTCCGGGAAAGTCCTGAGGCTTCAGGAAGAGTCACTGGAACTGAGAGACTGGGAGTAAGGTTCAGGGGGCTCTGAGGCTGCTGGTCCTGCTGGGGTGAGGGTTGGGGTTAGGACCCAGAAAGCAGCAGCCAAAAGTCATGTTCCCCTCACCTCCCTAAAGGAAATAAATAGCAACATCTCAAACGTTGCCAGCATTGTTCCAGATTAAGATGACAGCTGCACGCCTGCTAAAGGAAATCCCTCACACAATTCAGAGTCTCTGAATAATTCCTCTCATGTGCATAGCATGTCAGAGTTTACACACTGCTTTGGCCTTCATCACTTGTTCTGATCCTCTCAACACCCTCTCCGGGTAGACAAGTTAGGATTTGTCATCCCTATTTTACAGAATAGGCAACTGAGGCTCAGAGAGGAAAAGGGATAAGTTCCCTTGGCCATTAGAAGTGAGCCCGGCTGGTATCCTGATTCTCAGCCCAATACCCTTTCCACTCTGTCTTCTGGAAGATATGAGAATATGGTAGGTGTTTTCTGAGCAGTTTTCACTGTCACATAAAGGATTTTAGAGGGAGTCCTGGAGCAAAGTTTTGTTGCTTTTTCCTGTGCCATTTCCAATCCTCTCAGTGACTGCTATGCAAAGATCGACTTCAAATGAAGTGTAAATCTCTAATCAAGCCAAAGTCAGCTCATGTCTATGTCACCCATGTGGAAACTGTATCCCAAGCTCAGAGTGAGAGAATTCACATCCATCCGGAAGCAGGAGAATGGGCACAGGCTTTAGAGTAAGATCAAACAGGCTGGAACAGCAGCTTCATGACTTCATAGCTGTAAGACCTTGGGCAAGTTGCTTTCCCTCTCTGAGTCTCAAACCCTCCCCCTCTGTGACAGGAATGACCATGCCTACCCTATAAGGTGTGTGTAAATGAAATGAGATGTTATAAGGGAAGTGCTGATCATAGCAAGCCCAGGCTGGATGCTCAATGGACAATTTAACAGTACACATGAGAATGTGCCCTTCAACAATCCCTTTGCCGAGGATCAAAAAATGCTTTTTGCAGCAGGCGGTGAGGTGAAGGAGGGCTCTTTACACAGCGCACGCACACACACATGCTGTCCGATTACCTTCCACACTTCCCACCTTGAGAGTGAAGTCCACAGCCCAGAGGGCTAGGGGTCAAGGGCTACCTGGAATTCTGAGGGGCTGGCACAGAATCACCCAACTGGATCCTTCAACCTCCACGGCAACCTCCCCCTAAATCTGAAGGATCAAAGGTGGGCATTTCCTTACAACCAGGCTGGAATGTTCTCTTCCCTTAAAGAAGCTAATGCTTAAAGGTGTTTTTCTGGTCCCAGGGGCAACATCTTCATGGATTTAGGAACCAAACATTTTGATTTCCTACATTCTGACCTATAGTGGGTATTTCAGAAAAATAAAACCTCAAGTCAGGACAGACAGAATCGGCCACAGCTGTCTTTTACCAAGTACATCCAACAAGCTGGGCTCCACACCAAGTATGCCATTTTGCCAGTCTCGGTGGAGCCTCATGACCCTGTGAGATTGTAAAGGAAACCCATTTCACAGGAGAAAAACTGGTTTCGAAAAAGTTAAGCCTCACTCAAAGCCACAGGGGTCACGAGGGGCAGAGTCTCTTTCAAGTTCTGTTCTCCTCGTGCTACTGACTGCACTTTGATACTTGGATGGGGAAATGCAGCTGCTGCACCCACCCAGGGAAAGGGGTCTGGGCTTTGCTGGTCCTGCTGTGTGTGATGCCTGCTCTGGGTCCTTATAACGGCTTCTCACTCCGCCCTGCTGGGTGGCACCAGGCCCTATGTGCCTGGAGCTGCAGCAGGAAACCTTGCTGAGCAGGAGATGGCTTCCACCACATCTCCTGTGCTTCCCTTGTTGCCTCCCTCTGAGCTGGCTCATTTGGGCTCCACTCATCAGGGGTGGCCAAGACGCCTCCCATCCCTCAGATGGCTGAGCCTCTCTGACCCAGATGTGGAGCATGGTCAAGATGGGGAGATGGAGGCAGGGAGGTCAGGGAGGAGGCTGCTCACCTGATCTTTCGCTCATCCTTTCATCTGTTGGTCCTGTGAAGATCTTTGATGCTTACCTGTCAGCAGAGGAGCTCAGTGGAGGGGCACAGAGACCAGAAACTGATGCATCTACTGCCGATTCCAGCCCAGACCAGACGAGGCTGGAACCAAAGACACAAGGAGAGCACGGGTTCAGAAGGCGTTTCAAGGGAGAATCCCCGGAACTTGGAGGTCTACCGGATACAGAGCTGAGGAGAATTCATCTCGGACACCTAGACTCCCAAGTCAGGTGACCAGGAAGCTCTGACCTCAGATCGCTCCTTCTCTCACCTCCTCCAGGGACCTCACATTCCCACCGGGCAGCACCTTGGTGAGCATTTTCCTTCCCCATTTACATGAGGCCCAAACTCTCAAGGAAAGAATGGAAGAGCCAACTTAGACCACCTGCTATATCTAAGGCATCATGGCAGGCTCTTTGCGCATACTGCACTGCATTAATCTTTTCAACAACACCAAAATGACACTATGGTCATTTTATAGAGAGAGAAATTGTAGGGGCAAAATGCTATGTTTGCAACTTACCTTCAAATAGTTTAGCAAAGAGAAGGTATACATTTATATAAAAGCATGCACACACATCATATATACATATTACATACATACATATAAACATATACATATATGTATATATATAGAGATGTAACCATGTGAACAACTGATGGATTTAGGTACAAGGTACGCAAGTTTCATTGTACATTCTTTCAACTTTTATGTAGTATGAAATTTTTTTTTTTTTTTTTTTTTTTGGTACCCGGGCCTCTCACTGCTGTGGCCTCTCCCGTGCGGAGCACAGGCTCCAGACGCGCAGGCTCAGCGGCCATGGCTCACGGGTCCAGCCGCTCCGCGGCATGTGGGATCCTCCCGGACAGGGGCATGAACCCATGTCCCCTGCATCGGCAGGCGGACTCTCAACCACTGCGCCACCAGGGAAGCCCTGAAATTTTTTAAAATAAAAACTTGGGGAGAAACGAGTCCCAATTTGAACAATAAGCTATAGGGCCGCCCCCCCTCCCCAGGCCCCCCGCTCCGTATGATCTCTCTGCCTCTGCACAGCTGTTCTCTCCGCCGCAACACCTTCCCTTCTTGGCCAGTGGAGGAACCCAGCGCTCAGCCCTGCTCGCAGCCTCTTCGGGGAAGCCACCCTGAGCTGAGCGAGGCCTGACCCCGAGCCCCAGGGCCCTCCTCACTTGCTGGAGCCCGGCACTTAGCTGACCGCGTTGCCTGCGTCGTCTCCGTAATTCCCTCTCTCCCAACCACCATTGTGAGAGCCGCGGCCCTATCATCACACAGGGTGTCTCCGCATGCCCCCTCCACCCCCCGCTGAATCCAGCACTCCAGCAGACCCCCCAGAACGGCTGGTCGACAAGTGAACTCGTGAATTCTACAGCCAATCCATCCATCCCAGAACCCTTCTCACGGGCAATGGCAGTGATGCAGCCTCTTCATCCCAACTCCAAGTCTGGATGAGTCGAGATAGATTGGCAGCAGCCGCTCACTAGCTCCTGGGATAGAATGAAAGCGCCCCGCCGTCACAGGTTCGAATCCCTGTCCCGCCACTTGCTGGCTCAGTGTAAATCGGTGCCTGTCACTTAACGTCTCCGTACCTCGGTTTTCCCTCAGCAAAAAGGGAGATAACAACACATTCTTTTTTTTTTTTTTTTTTTTTGCGGTACACGGGCCTCTCACTGTTGTGGCCTCTCCCGTTGCACAGGCTCCGGACGTGCAGGCTCAGTGGCCGTGGCTCACGGGCCTAGCCGCTCCATGGCATGTGGGATCTTCCCCGACCGGGGCACGAACCTGCGTCCCCTGCATCGGCAGGCAGACTCTCAACCACTGCGCCACCAGGGAAGCCCACAACACATTCTTGACTCGCATAATACTACTAACTTAGATGATGATGCATGTCAAGTACTAGGCACACAGTAATGCTCAGTAAATAGTGCGGTTGGTGTCGTCAGACACAGGAGAGATGACTGGGGTAGATGCTTGGGTCCCCCTGCGGAAGGGACCAGGAGCACCGGCCTTTGTGCAGGGTTGCTGGGCTCCTCCAGGAGTCCCCACGTGGTCACAAGGAGGGGCTGAAGACACGGAGAAGGGCTGCGCAGCTGGGTGTGCGTTCACGCGTGTGCACGTATGTGCGTGTGTGTGTGCGCACGTGTGCGTGTGTGAGGAGGACGGAAGAGCCACGCTCTTTCTCTACAAGCCTTGGAAGGTCAACAGGATCAACCCAAGCCATCCCAATCACCTGACAGGAGGCTCCGTGGCTCCCAACAGGGTTATATATCATTTATACTGTTATGC
The DNA here is from genome assembly GCF_025265405.1 of Mesoplodon densirostris. Taxonomy (NCBI): domain Eukaryota; kingdom Metazoa; phylum Chordata; class Mammalia; order Artiodactyla; family Ziphiidae; genus Mesoplodon; species Mesoplodon densirostris. The sequence goes on along the minus strand of NC_082674.1, from coordinate 12,266,819 downwards.
ATTTCAGGAACTCTTGCGTGTTTGAAGTGGAATTTGAAGCAGAAAGAAAAGGGCAGATTAATGGAGCTTGAAGAAAGCTAAGTATCACCTGCCACTCCTGCCAGAGTGCACAGTCAGCTGGCAGGCAAGCCACGTTTGAAAAACAGGGCCCTCCATGAAAAGCATTTTCTCATTTGTGCTTCACGCTGGTGCTCGCTTGAATTCATTGCAAGGACATCTGAAGCCACCCACCAGTGTTCCATCTTGCAGAGCGGTCCCCGGATGTCCAGGTCTCTCCCAGTGCAGATCCACGTGCTTCCAATGGCATCCAAGTCCCACCGACAGGTCCTGCCCACCTCCTGTCAGTCCTACCCCAATCAGCCACACGGAGCCACTGAACACACAATGCTCTTCTGTGCCTCTTTTCTCTGGCACGTGCTGTCCCCTCTGCCTGGAATCTCACTCACTTCCTTCCTCTGCCAGGAAAATTTCTACTCAGCCTCTGCTCCGTGAAGGTGTCCCCACACCCCTCTGGGGAGGATGGGGGATGAGTTAGATGCCCCATCCTCTCTGCTCACCTTGTGGTGTGTATTACCTGAGCACCCTGCCTCCATCTAAACTCTAAGTTCCAGGAGGCCAGGGGCTGTGTCACCTGTGTGCCCTGCAAATAACGGCCAGTTCATAAATGTTTGTTGATTGACTGAGTGATAAACAGAGATGTCTGGTCTCCAGGCTGATAGGTTAAAAAAAGATCTCAAATACGTTTGTCCAAAGATTTCTAAGCCTGAGAAATACTGGTGAAACATACTTTTCTTACCTCTCTCCTTAAACTGTTTTGTCTGGATTTCTAAGCCCTGCCCTCCAGTCCACCACAGAGCCACCCTGACACAGTTCTCACCTCTGTTCTCCACTTTTTGTCTGAATTCCAGGCTTTCAAAACATGTCTGGTACACATTTAGCCTTCTCAGTTCCTCCTTGACTGCAGACCCAGGCACGCTCCCCTCCCAGTGGAAGTGAAGCCAGATCAGGGCAGCACCAGAAAGCCAAACTCAGAATCTCAGACGCACTCAGAGAGGACCAAGGATGCTGAGGCAGGGCGGCAAACCAAGGAGATGAGGCTGCTTGTGAGGACTGGGCATGTGCTGGAGAAGTGGAGGCTCAGAGCCGGCCAGACACTGGTCTCCAAACGTCAGAAGGGCTGATGTGGACTCCGAGGCCAACCAAGCACCCAGGACACGGATTGCAGGTTGAGGGTGTGCATCCCTGTTTTGCAGAGACAGGCCCAGTTTAAAATTGTTTACAGCATAATTGTTATAACAGACTCTATTCGCTCTCAACAGCATCCTCGTTTGGACAATAATTATATGATCATGTTAGTTACATGGAGATCTTTTCCAGTTCAGTAAAGGCAGAGTTTTCTAGCAATCAGAGCTGTTCAAGGACCTAACACGTTGGGCTCTGATCTGCAAGTCCCTCAGCAGAGGGAACTGTGACGTATTCATCCCTATGGCCCAGCATTGAGCACCAGGCCTGGCACTTAGATGGGGCTTATCTATGTTTGTCGAGTGAATGAATGACTGACTGCCCTCAAAGGGAAGGAATTTCCCATCACCAGGAATATCACCAAGCTGGACAACCACCAGTCAGCCAGGCTTGCGAGAGATTTGAGCATCACAAAGGAAGTTTGACCAGAAGACATCTGAGGCTTTCCTTTGTGACCAAGAGGTTATATGTAAGTCAAGCTCAGGGATTAAAAACAAACAACTTTGGAAGCAGACAGCTCAGGCTGGAATCATGGTCCATCACCTACCAGCTGTAAAATCTTGAGTGAGTCACTTAACCTATCTGTGCCTCAGTTTCCTGATCAGTAAAGTGGGTATAAATATATCAGCTACAGAGTGTGTTTGAAAGAATTTTTTTTAATATATATAAAATGCTTGGCCCACAGTAAGCACTTTATAACTACTTTCTATTATTTGTATGATGATGGTGTTGGTGCTCACCTTGGACTTCATTCTGTAAACAAGAGGGAAGTTACTAAGTGTGATGGATGGAGAATGACACCATCAGAGTGGTGCCTGGGAACGCTTAATCAGATGGCCAGCCCAGTAACCAAGATTAGGAGAAAGAAAATCCCTCCAACCTCTTTGAATTTCAGTTATGTGTGCGTTTTCTTTGAACTGGTTATCCAACTCTTTCTCTTGGAGAGAAGAAAGTAAGTGATGTGGAACTCAAATCTCATTTACAACTTAATTTTAAAACGGAGGAGATCTGCAATATTGGAAACGCAAGGGAGCAGGAAATAAACTTTAGAGTAATTGCTCCATCGTCTTTTAAACTGAAGGCGTTGCACTGCTATTTTTGTTGATGGTATTCAAATGAGAGGACGCCACAGCTGCAGGGGATCTAAGGGATCATTGATGGCAGGGCCTTCGCTTGGCCGAGGAAGAAACCACAGGCCAGAGAGGGGAGGCTCTGTCCCCTGCCCACAGAAAGACAAAGACAAGACCAGAAGCAGGTCGCAGGTCCCAGGCCCCCTGGACAGGCCTCTGCGGAATGCAGAAAACCACAAGAGTCAAATAATAGCCTGAAACAGCAGCCTCACTACCCCACCGTAGAAGAAGAGGTGGGGAGATGACCTCTGAGCATTTACTAAAACACAAAGACACCCCTCAAGAAACACCCCTTAGTGAAAGGCCATCACTTTCCAGGAGTGATGATCACAGGCCTGGAACTAGCCATTGTGTATTGGTTCTTAAAGGTCGTGAGTCTGGGAGGCCACGTAGAATTTTTATGTCCGTTATGTGAACAAGTAAATTGAGGCAGGGGAATACCGTCTGTTTCCAACCTCAGAAATTCCCAGGGATCCCAACGCCCATTTCTACAGGCATGGGAACATGAGGATGGGAAAGCTGTGTGGTCCTTAGACGTCCAACACCAGACAGCCCAGATACAACCCACAGTGCTGGTGCTCCTCGGGGGCCTTTAAGGCACGGGTTTTCAAACTGTGCTCCAGCCACATATCAAAGAGTGGGCACGGGGAATGTTGCCCCCATACCAGCTCCGACTCTAATCAAAGTGCCCCCACTATTAACTGGTTTATATTTTGAGGATTTGGTGTAAGATTTTACTGCAGCAAAGCATTCCGATGTTGTCAAAACCTCTGCCTAAGAGTATTCATATGGTGTATCTACGAGATCGTTCATCACTGCCAGTTAACTGGGGCATGGTGGCTTCTACAAAATCTGGCTGTGAGCTCTAAGTTGTTCTTCAAAGGGTCCCTTCTGCACACCCCCCAACCCCGTTCCACCTGCACTTGTGCCCACCAAGGGCAGCCCATGGTTCGAGAGAGCTGAAAAAACAGACACCAAAAAGTAGGCAGAGGTGAGGCCTGGGAGCTTCCGCTGGACCCCAGGGACGGGGCAGGTTGGAGTAGGGTCCATCTTAATGCTCTTTGCCCGCTGCTCCGCTCACCCAGTGGCTGCCAGGGCCATTCCGATTAACCCTTCACAGCCACTCCACTTGGGACATGCATGTGTTCTGTTCTTTTTGCTGATTTAATTAACATAATATAATGGAAATAAAATAATTGAAGGGGCCGCCACTTCAGAAAAGATCATCGCGGGGCCGCTCTGGAGGCATTGTTGCATGGTTTCCAGGCAACGCCGGGAGGCCCCAGCCGGGCTGGCGGTCCCCGAAGCAGCCAGCTGGCCCAGCCTCACCCGGCGGCAGCCCCAGCCAAGGCCGCCCAGGCCAGGATACGTGGACCTGCGGGCATAGGCGGTGTTCCTTCATGCCTTCCTTCTTCATGTCTGTGTACCTTTGAGTCTCAAAATGCAATCCCATAGTTTGGAATAACTGCGAAGAAATCAAACAGAGGCAATCAACACATAAGAAATTCAACCATACACAGTGCATTAAAAAAAATTAATAATAGTTATTTGCAAGCCCAGGATCAGTCTTGCTTTCTGAAGTTGATCTTCAACCAAAAATTGGGATTATGTAGACACTGCTGCCAATGGACCCTCTGGGTACTTATTTTCAGACAATAGCTTTGCACTGGAGGAGGCTTGGGCTCTTCCCAAGGATCCGTCCCCTACTGCTGGGGGACCTCAGACTGGTCCTTTTCCTCTCTGCACCTCAGTTTCTACCCCCTCCATCCCTACCGGGAGGCTCAACACCAGTAGGGAGGAAGCGAGGAGGGGAAACAATTGAGGGACTTTATCAGATGGCGACAGGCAGGCAGCTAAGCGCAGGTTCTGATTCCCTCTGCAGGAAGGTCTGTGCCCGGCACTGCACCTCCATGTGATGCTGCAGCGTGCAAAGTGCCACCTGCAAGGGCAGCGCCACTCGGGGTTCCTAGCCTGGGTTCTCCAGCACAGTGCCAGCATGGGGCAGCCGCCTCTGGAGGAGGGGGAGGTGGCAGGACAGCGGGGTGACAAAGAGATTGACATTCGCTTGGCAACCTGCGTAGGCACATTCCTGGCTCCACCGCACAAGGCTGCAAATCCTCCATTACAAATACCTCTAAAAATGATCCAGCCCCAAGGAAAAACCATTATTGCACCATTGAGCTGGTAGAGGGTCATTTTTATGCCGGTGACGCCAAATGATGGGCATGCTGTAGAATAAAATACTATGGCTTTATCCGATTTTGTCAAGTCACAAAGCAGAAGAAGAAGAAGAAAAACATACAGAAGCTCTGCTCACACAGGAAGCGTTTGGGAGCGTGTTGGCGGTGGATTTTCTCTTTCCGTGATAGAAACACAAGGCAATGGGAACGAATTATGGAAGGTTTTAATTGCTCTGTACCTTGTTCATGTTCCTATCATATTGATGCCTATTAATTAATCTGGTGTAGTGGAAAAGTCAATTATGCTATATTAATGCCACTTGTTGTAGAAAAGACTAAATTAATGAATGCAAATGGAGAGCAGATCCATTATGACAAACATTTGATGGGTTCCCGTGTCGGCCTCCAAGAGTAATTTGGCTTGAGGTATCCAAAACATAGCCCACCTCCCCATGGGAAAGGAGAAGCCAACTACAGATTGGAAAAGAGTGGGATGATCAGATGTTCATTTACAAAAAAACAAAAAAAAATGTACGGTGAAGTTGAAAAACCTGATACTTCATAAATTTGACCACCTCAAACATCACACTGCAACCCCACCTCACGACCCCCAGATCCACTTGACGCTCAGCCAGGAGCCCTGGGCTAGGAGTCAGGAGCCTCGAGCTCTAATTCTGATCTGAACCCCAACTCAGAGTTGTATCTCCTCCCAGAACTCCGCTGGGCTCTAAATCGAGCTCTCTTATCATGCCTTCAGCAAACACTCCTAGACCACATCTAGGAATGAGGATCAGACCTTATCCCCAACTCTTTTTCAGGTATTTCAACCTGGGTGTGCCACAGGCAGAGTCCGTGAAATCCATCACATCCTCCCTCTTCCTGAGCTCCCTGGACCACCTGAGGTCTCCAGCATCTCCCTAGTGGCCAAGCCAGAAACCTACAAGCCATCTGGGGGTCGCAGATCCCTCCCCAGCCTCCCTTACTTCATCAACCTGCAGCCTTTAAGTCCTGTAAAGGGCAGCATCTAGATATTAAATTATTGATACAACATTCATGAAATGAAAAAAAAAACAAATAGAAAACTGAAAAAAAATTTAAAACAACTATAAAGAGTTTCATGCTTAATACATAAAGTCTTTTTCTAAGTAATGAAGGAAAATGATCCCATAAAAACTGGGCAAAGGAAATGAACAATTTCAGCAGAAACTGGCAACATACAAAAGGCAAATAAACATCCAAATTTTTTTTCTTCAAGTATCAAGGAAAACCCAATGAATGTAGCTGACCTTTTTTTTCTCTCTCTCAAAACATCAATTTTTTTCCAAATGATCATTCTCATTGTCCATGAGGGTTACAAGACAGGCATTCTGATGTCTTGTGGGTAGGAAATATAAAATGTGCACAACATTTTGGGGAGGCAGTTTAACAAGTATCAAGAGCTTTAAAAATATCCATACCTTTTCATCTGGGAACTTCCCTTCTAAGAATCAATCAATTCTATGGAAATAATTAGAGGTGTAACTCAAAGACATATGCATAGGGTGTTTATTACCACTTTATTTTTAGTATTAAAAAATGAAAACAACATAAATATCAAAAAATAAGGAAATGGTAAACACACTTTGATGTATCCATTGGATGGACTATTCTACAGTCACAAAAATGTTCGCGACGGGTTTGTTGATGATAAGTGAAAACGCTCATGGTGTAATGTTGAATGAAAAAGACCTTAGAAAAGTAAATACAGCAAGATGCTTTCTTTGGTTTTGTTTTTTAAATTTGTACTTGATACACAACATCATATCAAAAAAAAAAAAATGACCTTCAGGGGGTCCCATTGACATCTGAACTTATTACACAAGACCAGCCTGTCACCACTCCAGCCTGCATCTTCTCCACGTTCCCTACCTGCCCACTCTTGGATTTTAGCTGCCTTCCAATTTGTGGCTCTCCCTTACCATGCTTTGCTGTTTGATTTGTCCTCAGTTTGCACGAGTAATGGGCACACAGTGATTCCTCGGGGCGCCTGAACTGCCGCCACCTCCCCCTGCTGACTGCCTTCCAGACATCTGCTGACTCTCAGGACTCAGCCCTGCAAAGCCTCCCACAGCTGGACTGGGCTTTCCGCTTTGAGATCCCACTGTACCCAGCAGACAACGGGCAGACATTGATGGCTTTTGAACAGGAGAGCAGCATGTTCTGTTCCTTAAGAAGGGCCCTCTGGCAGCCACGTCCTCCGCAGGGATGAGATGCAGACAGGAAACTCTCAGAAGCCAATGAGGAGTCTGACTAGGGCTGGGACTGGGGCCTTGGGACCCCACTCACTCCTGGGTCGGGGATTTCCGGCCCACCCCGAGGCCTGGCCTGGGCCCCTCCTGCTGCCCAGACATCCCCAGCATTGTTGCCTTTGCTCTCAGCCCTCCCGAAGGGAGCTCCCATCCCTGCCAGTCCTGTCTGGGGATACCTCCTGGTGAATTCTACCCCATCCCAGACACCCACCTGCAATCTCCCTTCACTCTCCTTTCCAGCCACAGTATGGGAGAGAAGGCTGAAGGGTCCCTCTTCATCCAGAATGCTGCCATTCAGAACACGAACCCAGTCCTCTAGACCAGGCCACACTTGGCTTCCCCGCATTGGGCAGCCTTGTGGGAGAACCAGAGCATCACAGACCCTTACACCTGGGAGCCAGGCCCCACGATCTCTCACTAATAGACAATGATTTACAGTGACAGGGCATGCTGGGTGCACACCCAGGTGCTGAGCCCCTCTCTGTGCCAGCACTGGGCTTGTGTGCCTGAGCTACCCCAGGAAGCTCAAAGTCTAGCAGGAGAGACAATCAATAGAAGGACGTGAACAGACTCGTGTGCAGCCAGCCCTGTGGAGCCCAGAGGTCCCCTACACTGCCTGCAAGTCTTTGCAGAAACCTTCATGAAAGAGGTTACTTATTCCAAGAGTCCTTTAGAGAGAGAAGGCAGAGGAGGACTGTGAGCAGAAGAAACAGAGTCTGTAAAGACTAGAAACGCCCAGGTAAGGAAACAGGAGGCTCCATGCCCTGGTTCCTATTCTTTGGAAATCCTGGTGGAAGATCAGAGCCCAGACTCATGGTCAAGGAGATCAAAGTCAGCTCAGTTCCACCATCTACCAACCTCATGGCAGGAGCCAGCTCTCTTAACCCATCTTTATCATCTGGTCCCAAACCCTCTTCCTTCATGCAGACTTCTTGGATCTTAAATTGTTCAAAATTCTCCAAAATTGTACCAAAGATGCTAAACCAGTCATTTAACAATTATTTTTGGTCATGTATGCCAATCATGTTGGAGAGGACTCAGCCCATGGCAGGGACTCGATAAATGTTTCTAGAACATCTTGCTTCTCCAACAAGAGAGCAAATCAAGGGCAATAAGTATGCCTTTTAGCTCCTTGAATATTCTTTAGAACCCAGTACATAGCAGGTGCTCAGGGAGGCCCCATGAATGCTGATGGATTTGTCTTTCTTAATCTGTCTCCCACTAGAGTTGACCCTTTCACAGCTTTGGTTCTATAAGGCAATTTTCAAAATTCAAAGGCTTCTGCAGGTCTGAAGGTGCCGTAGGTAACAGGGAGGGGGAACCTGACTCATAACCAGGCAGAGGTGTCTGCTGCATTTTAAGCCCTGAGAGAAGGCTGATTCCCAGACTGTAGGAACAATTGCACAGCATTGTAAATGTGTGAAATACCACTGAATTGTTCACTTTCAAATAGTTAAAATACTACGTTATATGAATGTCATCTCAATTTTAAAAAGAAAGGGAGGCAAAAGGAGCAGTAACCAGTGCTGAGGGCCTGCAAATGCTCCAACTTGGAACCTCTTGACTAGTTGGGATGGTTGAACCTCTTGACCTAGGATGGTTAAAGATGTGGAAAGGGATCAATTTCCTTAGTTCCTGGGGTAGCCAGGAAGGACCATACATGACCAGAGCCCACCAGCTAGTCCCTCAGGTCTGCAGAGCCTTGTCTGTACCCCCAAGGTCATGATATGTGATCATTTTCCTTGTGAGTCAGATGTGGGATGGCTGGGAGACACTGTTTTTTGTGTCCCCCCATCCACTGTGGTTGCCCCTGATTGCCAGGCGCAGAGGAGGTTCTGGGCAGGATGCTCACCATGGAGCTCTGACATCTGTTGTGGCCAGCAGGGTCCTGGCAACCCAAGGGTACTGCAGAGGCCATGGGAGCCACAGAGGCTCCCCTGATGGCCTTGATGCTCTGCATGGTGCTGATGCTGGAGACCCCTGTGCCAGGCAGTGGCAGTACTGCTGAGGGAGCTTAGCCCAGACCCAGATCCCCTGAAACCGTGGGGGAGATGGGGACTTTTACAGTCATGGGGGAGTTTTTAATGCTTAAGATTTTGTATTACTCCACAGGGAGAGACAAAGAACTGGCCTTTGGAGTTTCTGTCTTTCTGGAGGAAAGATATCAAATTTCTGAAAGAGTTAGCCACATAGGAAGGGAATGCAGAGACCTTAAATCAACTCTCTTAGAAGCCAGACTCAAGAAGGGACTGTCAGAAATAGCAAATAGGAAAGCCATGAACGATGAGCTGGAAAGCAGCAATTCTCTACTTGGTTTCATAATAGATTCTTACAGAAAAGCATGAAAAGAAAATAAATTCTAATGTTTACAACAAGTTTGGCTGATGACCGACATTCCAAGCAAGTCTCAGTCCTTCAAAGACTCAACTAAGCAAATCCAGTAAGTGGCGGCAACCAAAACATCCTTCAAAACCCACAAGAAGTAGGGAGAATAGCTTTAAGGACACTGACAGAGATGTTGGAGGAAACTTTCAATCTTCCTAGAAGTATAAAGCTACTTCTGCAAGAATCTCAAAGATGGATGGGAAGGGTGGACACACTTATGAAAGAAAAACGAAATCTCAGAAAACCCTGCACTGCCTATGCAGCAATGAAGAGAATCAGATCGAACCTCCACGTGAGCACTTGCTAAAAATGAGCTATTGGGCTGCTGTTGGTGGCAGTCAATGGGGAGCGTGAGAACTTGGAATTGATGTATTGGAGGCATCTCACGGAGATCTCTTACAAGATGAATCAGAGGAGTTGGGAAGAAACTAATTTATGTAGCAGAATTCAACACTTCTTCAAAAACTCTCCAAGATGGGTTTCCCTGGTGGCACAGTGGTTAAGAATCTGCCTGCCAATGTAGGGGACATGGGTTCGAGCCCTGGTCCAAGAAGATCCCACATGCCGCGGAGCAACTAAGCCCAGACGCTACAACTACGGAGCCTGCACTCAAGAGCCCGCGAGCCACAACTACTGGGCCCACACGCCTAGAGCCCGTGCTCCGTAACAAGAGAAGGCACCGCAATGAGAAGCCTGTGCACCGCAACGAAGACCCAATGCAGCCCAAAATAAAACAAAATCAAAAACTCTCCAAGAAAAAGAAACCCAGTGAATGCAAAATTATATAAATGAAGAAGCTAAAATAACCAATGCACTTAAAGATCACATGGAAACTCTCTATGTCTGTGAATCTGTTTCTGTTTTGTAAATAAGTTCATTTGTATCATATTTTAGATTCCACATATGTGACATCATATGATATTTGTCTTTCTCTTACTTCACTTAGTATGATAATCTCTAAGTCCATCCATGTTGCTGCACATGGCATTATTTCATTCTTTTTTATGGCTGAGTAATATTCCATTGTATATATAGAGTGCATCTTCTTTACCCATTCATCTGTCCATGGACACTTAGGTTGCATCCATGTCTTGGCTACTGTAAATAGTGCTGCAGGGAACGCTGGGGTGCCTGTATCTTCTTGAATTAGAGTTTTCTCCAGATATATATCCAGGAGTGGGATTGCTGGGTCATAGGATAACTCTCTTTTTCACTTTTAAGGGAACCTCCATACTGTTTTCTGAGACACTTTTAAATGTTAAGGATAATAAGCATCTTGTTCCCCTCCCAACACTCCTACACCCAGTCACACCACATCTTAGCCAGGAATGGGCACAAAACCTCTCTCCAGTGAGTGATTCCACCCGTAATCCCAGAGGACAGGGGTGCAGGTCAAGAGAGGGGAAGCAGAGCAGAAGGTTAGATAGTCAGCTTCCCCTCGCCCTCATCACTGGAGAGCCACTCACATACTGGTTTCCTGGAGTAAGTCTTAGGAGAAGTGAAGGGAGGTGAGAGCCCTCAAACTTTTCCAGCTCATCTCTCCTGGATATCGCCCTTTCCCCCACTTCCCTCCCCGTTCTAAGATCCTTCCATGTTACCTCTAAATCCTTACAGCAATCGTGAAGAAGCTTCCACTTTACAGATGCATCATCCAAGGCACAGGAGCCCCTGTACCTAGTAAGCGATTCACCTTTTGCTTGACCACCAAGCCTAAGCTGTTGGCAACCCCGCCTGGTCCACATGCTCCTCTTACCTTGAGCACCACTTAGAGTTTCAGTGACACCCACCTGTTTTATTCTCACAAGAGCTCTGACACATTGGTGTTATTCTCTGGGAAACTGAGCCCCAGCACAGTTCAATGGCTCACTCGAGGGTCCACAGCTCGAAAGGGGTGTAGCAAGGAGTCAGCTGCAGGTGTGGCTTATGCCAAAGCCCACCACTCTTTCCACTAGTCATGGCTTCCTGTTTAAGGTTGATACCTGCCCTGAATTCATCCAAGGTGCATCCAGGGCCAAATGAAGCACCTATGAGCAAGGAGGCTTTTCTCCTCCATTTGGGAAGGACAGACATTCTCGGCAAGGAGACCCTCGAAGTGAGGCGTGACACTTCATGCAGGTGTGTTCCCATTTCCAAGAAGGAGGGATTCCAAAGTGACATAAACATCCTTTCTCCACTTAAAGGTGCCAAATACCCTTTCCACTGTGACCTTAAGTTCTGATAGACATACGAAGTCTCATAATTCACACACACATGCATGCACACACACAGAACCAAAAACCAAGTGTGAAATGATAAGTTAAAACCAGATATAAAAGGCTGATATAACTCCAGTACACATGAGGTACCAAATGACCAGACACTGGCTTCGGATCTAGAAGGAATGAAGATTCACCAAGTTCATTATTCAAGCTTCTGTTTCATTTCTGATTTCAACACCTGCCATGTGCTTCTTTTTTAACATAGTATGAAGTTTGAAAACCATTCATGACCCTAGGTACGTGAAAATAATTTTGAAGTTTCACTAGGCTGAATTTCATACAGGAACTTGGGCTCTATAACTGCTTATAACTATTAAACCTTTTTTGGATGATTGATTTTCCCAAGGAAAAAATAGAAAAATAATAAATATCTCACATTTGTCAAATGTACTTGCAGTTTCAAAACCAAGTTTGCAATGTTCATCTTACTCGGTTTTTCTCAGAGAAGAAAGCAGAATAGGGCACTGATCATCCACACAGATGTTTACAAAACACACTGGGCACCATCTGCCCTGTGGAAACTCCTAGCTGCCTTATCCAAACAGCAGACGGCTCAGAGCACTGCAGGCGAGAACTGAAACTCCAAGAAGCTAAGTGACTCTTATAAAACTGTCAGGAAGTTGGTGACAGGCTCGAACCCAGACCTCCTGACCTGTAGCCTAAAGCTCGTTCACTCCCACATCTCTGAAGACATTTCCCAAATGAACGGGGAACATTCAGGGCAGCTACTGGGACGTGGATTAGGACAATGTACATTTAAAAAGCAAATCATGTTCCCAGGAACTGAGCAAATTAGGTCCCTTTCTGTTTCTCAGTCACCTTCATCACCTACTAGAAACACACTCTTTCGGGGTTGCAAACAGTGCTACTAGCATCCCTCATCTTTAAAAAAAGAACAAAAAACAAACAAACAAAAAAACCTCTTAAAAAGATGAAGGTGACATATGTTCAAACATCCCCGAATTCAAACTTCTGATTTGTCCCATGTGTTTGGGCTGGCAACAGATACTCAGCAGCCCAAAGCTCGTCGTTCCTATCCGAGAATGTGGGGTGAGTTTATTAGGTTAAAATTGGCTTTGTTTGGGTTTGCGCCGTCCTTGTTCCCCGGGGGCTCCACATGGGGCGCCAACATGGCCTGGCCAAGGGACATGTCAAGTGCCCCCCATCACGCATTGTCACTGCGCAGTGAACTGGAGTCTCAGAGGGGAAGGGAAAAAAGGTAATTCCTCGTTTTCATCCTGACCAGGGTTCCCCTTTTCTTTGGCGGCTCAGAGCCGCAGTAATCCGCATTCAAGGCGCCCAGCCCCGGACTCCTCTCAGAGTTCTCTCCGGCTCCCCGTCATTGTCTTCCTATCTGGCCCGCTTCTTCCAATAGTGCTCCTTGAAAGCTCTTTCTCCGACAAAAAAGCACCAGCTCTATAATAGCCAACTTGGGCCCTTTCTTCTCCCTCTCTCTCACTCTTTTTTTTTTTTAAGCTTTCCGACGGAGCCGGGCTATTTAATCTTCTTGAGGCGTTCAAGATGTCACTTACCTCTGATGGTGGAGACAATGGAGAAATCTTTGCAGCCTGAATGCTGGGCCTTGCTGAATGCCTCTGAGCGCTTTGAAGAGGGTTCTTGGAAGTCTCTGTTTCAGCCGCTGTCCCGGTGGCCCGAGCTCAGGTCTTTCTGTGAGATTGCATGCATGCCTCCAGGCCAGTCGCACTAGAGGTGGCTTAGCATAAAGCCAAGCGGAAGGCTTTCTCATCATCAAGACCCTGGTTCAAATCCCAGCTCAGACTTGAGCACATCATTCTTCTAATCCTCTGGGCCTCAGTTTTCCCATCTGCGAAATTAAAGTGACAAGGGTTCCCATGTGAGTTTGTGATGACAGGAATTGCATTTTTATGAAAAGTACACCTTCTGCTTCCCATTCTGAAAATATACATGTGTGCAATTAATTGACTGATTGACTTTGTAAGTTGCTGGCAACTGAGCTGGTGTGTGGAATTCTGACGTTCCTCTTGGATGGAACGAAATAAGAAGAGTTTCATTCATGAATGAATTGGGGCCGAAGGAGCCAAAGGCTCACAACCTCCGTCACCTTTGACCTCTGCCCCTGCATCCAAGTCCGGTTGACCCTGCTTTCCGCAGGCCACTCCTGTCCCACTGCAGCGCCCCAGGCAGGCCCGCGTCCTCAGAGGACGCTTCCCAGTCAGGTGGCATTCCCCGGTTCCAGAACATTCCATCACTCCCACTGTCTACGGGGTAAAAGGCAAATGTTCTCTTTGCTTTCAAGACCCTTGATGAACAGCCTGTTTTTCCAGCCTCCACTCCTACCTTTCCCTTCAGGGAAGCCCACACTCCAGCTACCGGCCAGACGCCTACCCTCTTCCCAGCCTCTGCCGGGGTTGTTTATGCAAATGAGGCCCTTCTCGTTCATATCAAGCCTCTCCAATCCCATCACCCTTGGAGGCTCAGCTCAAATGCTTCATCTTCCTTGGGCCATGTCCCGCTCCCATAGCCCTGGGCTCACCCCAGCTCAACAAATACCGTGGAACTCCCACACTGGGCTAAGAAATTGGAGCCTCAAAAGAGAAGAAGCTACAGCCCTGCCCTTGAAAAGTTTAAAACAGCCTGCTAGGTACCAAGCGAACCTCTGTTGAGGTCACTGAGTGGGCATCCTCCGAGGACTCAGATGGCGGAGGGATATTTGGTCAGAGACAGATACCACATGGGGATGACCTGACGTGCAGGGCCGCGCCCGTCCCGTGTGCTGCCCCGGGCGGCATGCGGGCCGCTCCCGCCGTGGGTATGAAATATACATTCTGCACCTTCTCGGAGGCCCTGCGTGCGGTGAGGGCGCACAGAGCCTGCCCCGAGCCGTGTACAACTTTTCATTTCCCATATCAATCATGAGAACAAGTTGAAGTTCAGATAATGGCAGCTTGGTTTCCCCTAATTGTTCGGGATTTAGACTGACTGTTTGCACTGCAGACTGCGGCCACTGGGTTCCCGGCGGGGGGCTGTGGCCCGCGCTTTCTCTAACAAACCCGTGTTCATGCGTCCATTCAGATCCATCACCCTGAGATAAACTGTGAATATTGCCCTTTGTCGCCGCTGCATTCTTCCCGGCATTGTGAGGGCACTATTTACGGATTTAAAGGTTCATTTGCACAATTCTTTTGTCAGCAGCCCAGGCGCGGAATGGCCAAGTGAGGGCTGCCTCTTCTTTCTGGGTTACTGCCCCGGGGCTCTCCCCCAGCAGAATGGACATGCCTGCCCCCGGGCTTAGCATGAAGAATGTCAATGCGAAAATTACATTTTTTAAATGACCTGTCTGCTTCCGTGGCCAGGAAGGTCAGCGGTTCACAGAGGGCGGGATTATGTGTCACCACCCACCCCTTGGGCGGAGTTCAGACCTGCAGCTTTGAAAAATCAGCCCAGGGTGAGACGCGGCCCAATGTGCTGCCCTGAGCACTTTGTGTAGGCACCGTCCCACTCCAGCCTCCCACTCCCAGGTGAGGGTTATGAGGCTCTGTGAGTTTCCAGGAAGTATTTGAGGCCACAAGGCAAGGAGACCGCAAAGCTGACCTTCTAACCCAGCGCTCTCGGACCCCTAGTCCTGGGCTCCTTTGGGTCTTCTCTGCAGCTCTCTGAAGTTTTGATCAGAAGACCCTGGGCTGGGCTTCTGAATGAGGTGGTCAGAATTTGTGTTTGAACCGATGCAGCCCGGAGGTGCAAGTGACTAGAGGTGTCAGAGAACACAACCGCTCTTCTGTGTCTGGGGTTCCCACAACTTCTGAGACCTCCGGCAGGTACCACCCACCTGCTTCAGGATCTCACCCTGATTTCCTCTGCCCTGGGCAGCCCTGTGCCAGCTTCCTATCCCATTTGCGGCGATTCTCAATCACAAGCTTCTCTGCTTCCTGCTAGACTGCAGGCTCCCTGATGGCACGACTGATCTTTCGTATTTGTATTTCAGCGCCCAGACTGGACCCTAGCCAATAGCATATCCATACTAAACATTCTTGAAAGAATGAATGGTTGAATGACTTTTGTGCAACATGAGGGAAGTATATTTTGGAAATTTCTCTGAGAAAAATAATTCCTTGGCACACGCCCATGTAGTCCTGAAGCTCCACTTGGAAGACATCACAAGGGGACAAAGGTGACACTATCACGGCCCCACTTGCTGGGGAGGGGAAGAAAAACTAAAAGAAAACTCAAAGTTCTCATCCTGTCTCAGATTCAGAGCCCCACAAAGTGCCAATCTGTTCTAGAGGAAAAATCTGCTTTTATCTTTTTTTTTTGAGAAATTAGCCCAAACTTTGTGTCTGTCAGAATGCGGCCTGTGCCCTCAGGAGTCCGTGGTTTTATCACAACGGATGGAAGAAAAGGAAGGGAAAAAAGGAAAAGTTAAAGAAGTAGAGTGAAAGAATTCGGGGGTTTGGAAGTCATGAGGATGATGAGGAAGATTAAAAAAGAAAGACAAGAACACAGAAGCTATATTTTTAGCATTATTATAAAGAATAGCTACATCGTCCAATGATCCCAGTGCATCTCAGAATGAAAAATCCCAGATTTGCGTAATCTGGTAATGAATGTGATCCTTCCCAGGTATAAGGAATGTGTTTCGAATATCACTATTACTGCTGGACAAAGGTTAAATATACATATTATATATATTAAATCTTATATATATTATACATTATATATATACTATAAGATATATATCTTTTCTTGAAGGCCAGTTTCACTTCACTTAGCAAATAAATGTTGGGTCCATACTATGACCAAAAACATAGTTTCACTGAGTATGATTCACACAGCAGTAGCATGACTAGCATTTGCAGAAAAAGCTTAAAATCCATCATGTCCTTTGCTCCTGTAATCCAAGAACCCAATCTAAAAGAGAGACATGTTTTTATGCATAAGGATGCTCATCACAGTGTTACTTGTAAGTAAAAAGTAGATAAATGATACATTAATTGAAAATAGAAATTGCATTGGTCCATTAATATGGAAATGGCTCCATAAATATAGAATTATATATGCTTTGTAAACCCGGTCATAAATATCCCTAGAAAAAAGACTGGAAGAAAATTAGAAAAATTCTTGGCTTTGGCTTAATGATTTGGATGACTTGGAGGCAAAAGCCATGCTAGAGCAACTAGACAAGCAAATGAAAGGGAGGATCATATCAAGCATGAAAAACTGTGCATTGAGGTCTGCAATTCAGCCACACTTAAGGGAGATGGTGCAGCCATTCTGGGCACAAAGTCCATGAAGCCCACACCAGTGAGCTCGGCTCCTACAGAAGGCTGTGTTACATTCTTCATGACTTTCCAAATCTAGCAACAGTGCCCAGAAATGACTCATCTTTGAGCACACTGGATAAGAGATCTGCAGGTAATGGATCCTTCCCTCTTTGTCTCCTTTTTCTCGTTCATTCATTTCATATGAATTACCTGGCTTACCTAGAAGCATCAAAGCAGCCAGGGGTGATATTTCTCCCTAGATTTTGATATCTAGGTATATTCGTTTCTTAGGGCTGCCATAACAAATCCACCAACTGGGTGGTTGAAAACGACAGAAACTTACTGTCTCACAGTTCTAGAGGAGAGAGTTGGTAGGGCCACACTTCCTCCAAAGCCTCCGGGGGAGGATCTTCCTTTCCACTCCCAGCCCCAGGCACAGCCCCACGTGTTCCTTGGCTTGTGGCAGCATCACTCCCATCTCTGCCTGTGTCTTCCCTTGGCCATCTTCCGTGTGAGTCTCCAGGTCCGAATGTCCCTTTTCTCAGAAGGATACCAGTCATATTGGATTACAGAGCCAGCCTACTCCAGTATGACCTCTTGTTAACTTAATCATATCTGCAATGACTTTATTTTCAAATAAGGTTGTATTCCGAGGTACTAGGGACTAGGGCTTCAGCATGTCTTGGCAAGTGGGAGGTACAAAATTTAATCCATGACACTAAGTATAAATTCTTAGGAATTTTTATTCTTATGGTGTGTTTGCGTGAATTATGAGTCCTCGGGGGTCCTCCCACAGACAACACAGTTACATTTCCCCTTTACACATGCTCTCTATTAATGAGTTCTAACCAATACATGCTACTGAGGGGTAGAGGCAACAGATGCCTGGCTACCGTGTACATTAGAAATGATGCTGGGGCCTTCCCTGGTGGTCCAGTGGTTAAGACTCCACGCTTCCACTGCAGGGGGCAAGGGTTTCATTTCTGGTCAGGAAGCTAAGATCCTGTGTGCCATGTGGCACGACCAAAAACAAAAAACAAACAAAAAAAGAAGTGATGCTGTAGGGTGCAGTGGAAGAGCCACAAGCTCTGGAGTGTCACTTACCTCGATGTTCATTCCTATGGGTTTGTTAATAATTGCAGATCCTTATATACATGTTAGTAAGTTTCTCTGAGACTCAGTTTATTCCTCTGTGCCCAGTGAGCTAATATTACCTAGTATTTTTGGCAAATAAAAGATTTTTTTAAATTTTATTTATTTATTTTTACGCAGCAGGTTCTTATTAGTTATCTATTTTTTACATATTAGTGTATTTATGTCAATCCCAATCTCCCAATTCATCCCACCACCACCACCCCGAGAATAAAAGATTAAAAAGGTGAAAGAGACCTCACAGACAGTAGATGCTCAACAAATGTGCCTCGTCTTTGCTCTTACCTTTATCCAAGTTTCACCAAGTCACAAACAATTATTGAACACCTGCCCTACACTAGCCTCCGTTTTAGGCACGGGTGATACCGAAGCGAATACAACAAACCTGCTTTCTCAGCACTTACATTCCAGTGGGAGAAAAAAGACAACGAAGAAGGTATGCTTCAAGGGAGGATAAGTGCTCTATAGAAAGAAAGGACAGGGTAATCTGATAAGAGTGCCTGGAACAAGATGAGATGCAGGGTCACTCCCAATAGCATGGTCAGGGAAGGCCACTCTGAGGAGGTCACAGAGGTCTGCGTGCTCAGGAGGACCCAGCCCTGCAGTGATCTAGGGACAGCTCATGGCAGGCCAGTGAAAGCCTGGGGATGAGATGGGCGCACTCCAGGAGCTGCGGTGCAGGGGACAGTAAGCTAGGAGTCAAGAGGTGGAAGGTGAGGATGCCAGGTGGACAGAGGCTAGATCATGGGGGACTTCACAGGCCCCAGCAAGAGGTTGGGTTTTCTTTTAAACATGATGGGAAGCCACTGCCAGGTGTTAAACAAGAGCGTGACATGGAAGATAGCTCTGGCTGATGCGTGGAGAATGGATGGGCTGAGGAAGAGGGGAGCAGGTGGACTCCTGGGAAGGCTCCTGGGCAAGAAATGATGGAGACTTGGACCAGTTGGATGCGGTGAGAAGTGGGTAGATATGAAGATAATTTGGAGTTGGATTTGAGGAGATGTGAAGAATTCAAGTTAAATGCCCAGAAATCATCTTTCACACGTCCAGGAACAACACTCTTTAGGCAGTTCATAACACTTATTCAAGTGTACTGAGAACTTGACAGGCACCAGTAACTATGATCATGCTAAGAAAACAGCTCAAGTAAGTAAGTAAATAAATAAACAGCTAAAATATACCCAGTACTTTACAGAGTAGGAGTCATCTTCACCTGCTTTATTTCAGATAAATAGAAACTACACAGCAGTGGACTTCTGGATGTTTTTCTATCTTGATAAAACATACCCCCTCCCACGTTCCTTACACAGCTTTTGGGTCCTGCTGCCGATATGCAGTCCCCTCTTTTTATCTTCCCTATTCCCATAACATGTCATCGATGTGTTTGTTTTTCAATACTAACTAGCAAGAAGTTTTCCCTGTGAAGAAAAAGACATCTTTAAACATTGGGAGATCCATCTTTTAACTTTTTAACTGGTGTTGAGCATCAGGATTCATCAGTAGATCAAAATGGGGCCAGAGGATGTCCAAAGAACGCATAAGTGTCCTGCGAAAGTCCAATGTGGTCCATTGATCATGGTAGAGAAGTTATAAGCCAGCGTTTTACATTTTCACCAAGGAAGGGGTACAGCTTTAGACCGAAGGAGTTGACACACCTTTTGGAATGAGCTATGGACTAGAAACCGGAGCATCCTTGAGACCCAGTTCTGCCACTGACTGTGTGTTTTCAGGCAAGTCACTTCACCTCCCTGATCCTCAGTTTGCCCATTCAGTAATAATGGTATTTGTTTGTGCACCACACGGCCTTGTTGTAAAGATCAAGTGAGCTTTCAAGTTTGGAAGTACTTTGAAAACAGTGACACACTAAGTTCAAGGACGGGGTTGTTTACTCTCGTGTCTTTTGGAGTCACCATCTGACAGTACTCACTCTGGACCATGACTTCACTCTGATGAGCAGCACCCGTGACTTCCTGCCAGCATCCTCTCTGGAAACGGTGCCCGCTGGACTGGATGATGGACTCTCCCACGTCTAAGAGGCAACCTACGGGAGCACCAAACTCCCCTCGCCACAGCCCACTTTCAAGGTTTTGTGATTAAGAAGTTTGGAGACAAGGGGAGTGCGAAAAGTTAGCACCTTAATTGTTGAAAACCCCCAAAGATTCCAAACTTGTAAATCATGAAAGGCCACTGTTTAGCAGGCTGGAATGCTTTTGAAAAAGGCCAGCGATCAGAGATTGGCCTCGTTAATAACCACAGTAAAACCAGCTCTTGAAACTCAAAGACGCAGCTAATTAGGGCAGAAAAATTCAACCTCAAATTAAGAGTGTGTGCTTGTGTGTGTGTGTGTGTGTGTGTGTGTTTCTGAAGTGTAAAAGCTTTTCTCCCAGAGAAGTATGTCTAAGTATATTTTGGACGTGTTCCAAGATCCACTGTAAGACAAAGCCAGGACTGCAAAAATGTCAGGGTGGGGTTAATGAACTCCCCAGAGCATCTGTGTGCCCATCTGTCCAGTAAAAAGGGATAATCAACTTCCTCACCTAGAAGATTTCCTGATCCTAAACTTTCAAATGAGAGGCTCAAAAGATTGAGATTATCTGAGGCTGTGTTAGAATGCTTTCCTGGGTTTTTTCAAAGTAACAATGTATGGGCATGGCCCAGCACAGTTGGTACTTGAGAATTTATTGAATCTGTCTACATGTTCTAGATCATGGGGATTTAGATATAAATATCAGCTGGTGTCTGCCCCCAAGGAGCTTGTATCTGCTGCAGACCAGAGCCTGGGCCAGGGAAGTCTTCCACGTACATCTACGTTTTTCATTTTTGGGGAAGAGATTTCTCCCTAAGTAAAGGTCAGCTGCAACTGACTCAAAATTTGCCAGTGATGAAGATTATGTGAAAGCTTACATCCTACTGTCTGTTTATCAGCTGTCTTATCAATTGAAACTTACAGTCCAGCCCAAAAGACTGAAAGCACGGCCTTATCAATAATAGTGGAAGATTATATCGGCCAGGGAAGTGTCCCCACGGAAAAGGAATGGAGTATTAAGATATTCAGGCAGCTGCACACCCCAATGCCCACTTTCTCACCGCTGCTACTGCCTACATTGGGCAAAAGGTCAATGATAAAACAATAAATAAATTCAGAGGCACTGTGGGTCCAACCCAGTGTGGGCCAAGCCCACGGAGAAGCCTTTGAGATCACAGGTCACTTTAGTGGAAGGAGCTGTGACCAGTGCTCCAGAGGGGAGCAGATCCCTGAGGATACATTCAGGAAGGAAGAGGCACTTCCAGCAGGAGATGTCTGGAAAGCTTCCTGGGTGCCGGGATCATCGTTGGCCTGTATTTTAAAGGGCAGCTGTGGTTCTGCAGTATGGAAACAGAGCAGAATGGCTCTTAGGATTCAAAGTGTATTCTGTGGAGCAGCAACCAGGCATTCCCTAGAAACCTATTAGAAATGCAGAATCTCATGATATATATATATATATATATATATATATATATATATATATATATATATATATATATGTATGTATGTATGTATGAATATATATATACACACACAATGGAATACTATTCAGCCATAAAAAAGAATTAAATAATGCCATTTACAGCAACATGGACAGACCTGGAGATTATCATACTAAGTGAAGTAAGTCAGAGAAAGACAAATATCATATGATATCGCTTATATATGGAATCTAAGAGAATGATACAAATGAACTTACAAAGCCGAAGTAGACTCACAGACACAGAAAACAAACTTATGGTTACCAAAGAGGAAAGCGGGGGAGGGATAAATTAAGAGTTTGGGATTAACAGATACGAACTACTATATATAAAATAGATAAACAATAAGGACCTACTGTATAGCAGGGGGAAAGACATTCAATAGCTTGTAATAACGCATAATGGAAAAAACCTGGAAAAGGACATATATATATATGTATAACTGAATCACTTTGCCGTACACCTGAAATGCTGTAAGTCAACTATACTTCAATTAAAAATTTAAATTTTTTTTAAAAAAGAAAGAAATACAGAACCTTAGGAACCACCCCAGACCTACAGAATCAGAATTTGCAAGTGAGTAAGATCCCTAGGTGGTTTGCACGTGGAAGCACTACTCCAGACCAGACCACATGGAGTTGTGGGTTTTGGGGGGGTTTTGTTTGCAGTACGTGGGCCTCTCACTGCTGTGGCCTCTCCCGTTGTGGAGCACAGGCTCCGGACGCGCAGGCTCAGTGGCCATGGCTCACGGGCCCAGCCGCTCCGCGGCATGTGGGATCTTCCCAGACCGCGGCACGAACGTGTGTCCCCTGCATCGGCAGGCGGACTCTCAACCACTGTGCCACCAGGGAAACCCCACATGGAGTTTTATGGTGCAGAACATGATCCAGGGACAGCCACAGGATGGGAGGCTGGGGGGAAACAAAATCAGAAAACCCTCACTCCTCTAGTCATAGCTCTGAGATGCTAGGAAGAGTGGTTTCTCTCTCTGAATCTTGGTGTCTTCATCTATAAAACTGGTCCATACGTTCCATCCTGCCTACTTCACAGGTCTGTTTTTTGAGAGGCAGCGAGATAACACATGTGAAAGCACGTCAGTTCTGAGTGCCTAGTTTTGCTGACCTATGGCTGACACATTTCTCTCTCAATGTGCCCTTGTTGAAAATGTAGATTCTGTGCACCTACAGCTCCCAACATGGGCTCTGCCGGGCTCTGTCCAGGGCAGACAGCCAGCAAATCTCCCAGGGAATGGCCTCCCTCGCAGGAACCAACTGCAGAGGGGGGTGAGCACAGGCAGAACAGAGCCCAGGAGAGGATACGCTAAGGGCTGGGGTCCAGTCAGTCTTACAACACCTGGACGTCTAAGGGATGCAGGGACGAATAAAGCACCAGGCCTGCCTTCAAGGAGCCCACAGTCTAGCGAGGACTGGGACCTTCAGCAGATGTTCTAAAGTACAGACCCAGCCGGCGGGGCCTCTTCTTATGGTAGATTGGGCCACCCCAAAGTGATGTACCTCAGCTTGGGAAAGAGGCAATGGACTTGGGGTCAAAGCCCAGCCATGGCTCTTACTAAGTGGGATCCCGGGAAAATCCCATCACCTCTCTGACACTTGACTTCCTCACATGGAAAATGGGGATGCTGGTAACACTGTCCCCAAGGGTTGTTGTGAAGAAAGATTGAGTTGGAAGTCAAAAGCCATTTTTTTGAAATTTGTTCATTCTCTCACGGAAACGTAAAATCCCTGAAATCAGGAACTTTGAATGTCTTGCTCATCATGGTGTTTTCAGCACCTAAAACAGTGACTGGCACAAAGGGTGTGCTTATTAAGAGCCTCGTGAATGAAGGAAGAAATATTAATGTTTCTTATACCCAGATATGGATCTCTCTAGAGTGAAGTTAAATTTGTATGTTTGCAATTAGAGTTCCAACCACGAGTGCTACTTCCTGGTATTCACACCTTATGCTTTGAACCAGGTTTGGTCTGCATGACCAGGAGAACATGGCAGACATGATGGTATATCACTTCCAGTATTAGGTTGTAAGAGGCTGCACTTTCCGTTCTTGTTGCTCCATTGCTCTGCCACTCTCTTGTTCTGATATCACTTGCTCTTGGGGAAGCCAGGTCATGAGTAGCCCTAAGCAAAGACCCACATGGTAAGGACTGGATTCTCCTGCCAACAGTCATGTAAGTGAGCTTGGAAGTGATTCTCAGACCCACCCAAGGCTTCAGAGACTGCAGCCCCCGCTCGACTGCAATTTCATGAGAGACCTTGAGCCAGAAACATCCAGCTAAGACACTCAGAAACTGTGGGAGATAATAAATGGTGGTTGTTCTAAACAGCTAAGTTTGGGGGTAATTTGTTACACAGTAATAGATAACTAATACGCTCCTACTGAGGTGACTCTAAAACCCAGCCGTGATCTCTGAGACCTTTGGCTAGAAGAAAATGACCTTGTAGGGTTTTCCTGGTGGCGCAGTGGTTGAGAGTCCGCCTGCCGATGCAGGGGACATGGGTTCGTGCCCCGGTCCGGGAAGATCCCACATGCTGTGGAGCGGCTGGGCCCGTGAGCCATGGCCGCTGAGCCTGTGCGTCCGGAGCCTGTGCTCCACAACGAGAGAGGCCACAGCAGTGAGAGGCCCGCATACCGCAAAAAAAAAAAAAAAAAAAAAAAGAAAATGACCTTGTAGGAGCAGGCTAAGATGCTGAGTATATATAAGATGCCTCTAAGAAGATTTCTATCATTCCTTCAAAAAAGTAGCATCCAGAGTATCCACATTTGACAGCGGAAGGTCCTACTGGACCGTGGGCTTTCCCTCTGCTGCAGAGATTTCACAGTGCATTTGTGGGGGGACGGGGGTGGAGGGCAGTTATCTTCTTTCATTGATTCTTAGTGCTTTTTGTTACTTGGCACTCTGCTTTTAACACTCTACCAAGCACAGCTGAGACCTGACTAGAGCAGTGACACAAAACTTTACTAAAGGCTTTGGGAAAACAACAAAAAAAAATAGAACCCCACTCCCTGAGAAAATTTGGTTTACAAAGAAAGACATATCTTTCTTCACACTGGGAGGAGTGTTTCGTTCTTACCTTCCTATCTGCCTCCTTGTACCTTCCAGAACACAGAACCTTAGAGTACCAGGGTAGAGATCTCAACTCCTCAAAATTATGATCGAGAAAAACACTCCCTGAGTCCCATCTCCTGCCTACGTAGGTACCTACTGCTAACTAAGCACCCACAGCTTCCCTTACTCATCAACACTAAAAATGACCAGCCCATAAGTCAAGACTTGCATCCCACAGGCTGCAGCTTATAGATATCAGCCATCCTCGAATACCCCAATATCACCCTAACATACTTTTGAGGGCTGCATTCTTGTGGTTACAGAAAATGGACCATGTTCCCCATAACCTCTGTATCAGCCAGCTCTACTCAGGAGAAGCAACTCCTCACCTCTGTCCAAGGCTTTTGCCTCCACCATTCATTTAGAAAGGCCAAAGATTAGCCAGTACTCCTGATCAGAGCTGATGGCCAAGCCAGTCCTGGAGTTACCTCTAGGACCTCTCCCTGGTGGGCCTGAAACGCTCATCTCTAGTCACAAAGCACACTAATGTCTCCCAAGAATAGCTGTGTTGTATGCTCTGTCCCACGACTGTACAACCTCAGGACGGGGACCCCAGAGGTTGTCCGGTCCAGCTCCCACCACACTGCAAAATCTGCTTGGACACTGCAAGTGACAGGCGGCCTACTACCTCCCAAGGCCACCAATCCCATGACAGGACACCTCCAACATTAGACAGCTCTGGTTCATACTGAGCTAAAAGTATCCCCCCACCTAACACATGGTCCCAGTACCTTCCAGTATTGGGCATGACTCTGCCTTCTGGCCCCAGGTGACAAATCTTCTCCCTCTGCTTCATGACAGCCCATCAAAGATGTAATGAGTGAGTTGCTGCCCCTACATTGTCTCTTCACCAACCACTCCTTATATGAATTGAAAGTTTCAGTGCTATCATCAAACTATTCACGGTCATTGTATTCTATTCTGACAATATCCCTCATAATATGACAAACCTAGACCTGAAGGTCATCCTCTAAGCAAGGTCTGGCCAGGGCAAAATAAAGCGGAACTCCAACAGATGAATGGATAAAGAAGATGTGGTACATATATACAATGAAATACTACTCGGCCATAAAAAAGAAAGAAAGAATGCCATTTGCAGCAACATGGATGGACTTAGAGGGCATTATTCTAAGTAAAATAAGCCAGACAGAGAAAGACAAATAGTGTATGATATCACTTATATGTGGAATCTAAAAAATACAACAAACTAGTGAATAAAACAAAAAAGAAGCAGATTCACAAATATAGAGAACAAACTAGTGGTTACCAGTGGGGAGAGGGAAGAGGGGAGGGGCAATATCGGGGTATGGGATAAAAAAAGGGGTTATTAGGGGATTATATGAAATCATGTGTGTGAAACTTTTGAAAATTATAAAGCACTGTAGAACTTAAAGAATCTTTCATTCAATTTAAAAAAGAAAAATAAATAAAGCTGGACTCTCATTTCCTTTAAATTTATCACTGTAATTCTATTGTTACAACCCAGGTTACGCCTACTTATTTGGAAATTACATCACCCTGTTGGTTTACAATAATCTCCTGGTAAAAATAAAACAAAACCCCTCTGGCTTCTTTTCATATAAACTACTGTTAGTCTATGTACCACCACCAGACTTTAGAAAACTTACAATGGGGAAATGATTCAGGACCATATATTCATCTGTGTCAACTTCACTTAAATAAGTCCATAATCTCAGTCTCAAGAAACATTTTAATGAAATATTTCAGACATATAAACAAGTATATATAATTATATAATGGCCACCCATTTCCTCACACTCCTTTTTTAAGAAAGAAAATAATTTAAGTCTGATTGGAGTCCCCTGTGGACACTTCCCCCTCTCCATTTCCTTAAAGGAAACCACCATTTTAAACATATTGTTTATCATCCCAATGCATTTCTTTACATTTTTACTACATCATACTGTTTGTGTTTTTAAACTTCATATGAAAATTTATATATCCTTCTGAAACTTGCTTTTTTTTCACTCTAAATTCTTTTTTGATATTTAATTATGTTAATAAATGTAGTTGTAATTTATTCATTGGACCAAAGTCTGGAGAAGTGATTTATTGGTTTTCAAGTTGATGGTCGTTAGGGTTTGTTTCCAACTTCCTTTATTACAAAAATGCTACCATGAACATTATCATATATGTTTCTCTCCGTATGTGTACAAGAATATCTCTAGGTATTTGCCAAAGAGGAGAATTGTTAGATGATGGATTATGTGCATCTTGTGCACTACCAGATGCTGCCAACTTGTTCCCCGAAGTGATGGAGCAAGTTTGACCTCCACATACCCCCTGGAAGCATAGGAGAGGTCCCAAGACTCCACATCTTCACCAAAGGTCAGTGTGTATCAGCCTTGATTATTAGCCCATCAAATGGGAGTGGAAAAGTTTCTCATTATTCTTTTACTTTTCAATTACCTGTCATTTGTCTCTAATCTTTATCTCACTAACTGTTGGCTCTACCTCTACTATTCATGTGGTACATTAATTAGGATACTCCTGGCTTTGAGTAACAAAACACTCAACTAAAAGCAGCTTATACATATCATAAGAAGCCTGTTGATAAAGTGCTTCCAGATTTGGTCAACTTAGTGGTGCTAGGACCAGGGGCTTTCATTTTTCTTCTCTCTCATCTTCAGCTTTGGTCTTTAGCCTGTCTTCTTATCATGGTGGCAAGGTCACTGCCCCATGACATCACACAACAGCATCCAAAGGCGGGCAGGTTGCTCCTCCTTCTGTGTTTCTTTTCTTCACTGAGCAATGCCTTTCCCAGAAGCCCCTTGACCAAATGCCCCCGATTTCCCTTTATACCATATTGGTGAGGATTACTGTACATACCCATGACTGAAACGATGACAAAAAAGGGGAATAGAATTTCCATGGTCAGTTTAGACAGTCACCCTTGGGGTAGACCAGTCCCCCTCCTCTAAGCACATCAGAGGGTGACCCCCCAAATGAATTCAGAGCTCTTCTAACAATAAAGAAGAATAGGGACAATGGCTTTTGGGTGGCAGAAACAAATGTGCAACAGTGCTGAGAAATGAAGTCTAGGAAATTCCCTGGTGGTCCAGTGGTTAGGACTCTGAGGTTTCACTGCTGAGGGCACAGGTTCAATCCCTGGTCTGGGAACTAAGGTCCCACAAGCCATGCAGCACAGCCAGAAAAAGAGAGAGAGAGATGAAGTCCTTTAAGGCTAAATTCTAGAAACATCCTTTATTCTGGTGATGAAGGTGCACTTATCCCAGCATGAGGACATCAGTAGTTTCTTTGAATTCCAACTCAAGAAATTTTTACTACTCTTACTTTCTTTTTTTTTTTTTTTAGCTGCACGCAGCATGCGGGATCTTCATTCCCTAACCAGGGATTGAACCCACGCCCCGTGCAGTGGAAGCACGGAGTCTTAACCACTGGACCACAAGGGAAGTCCCTATTCTTACTTTTTAAACATGGAGTTCCATGAATTCTTCCAACCTCAACATTTTTTCTCCTTTCTGAACCTACTCTTCATATTCAAAGTTTTTCTAACCTTTTCCTGCAACCTTCTCTTCACATCATACTCCAAATCACCACTGGAAACATAAAGCCTTCCAATTTACCACGCTGAGCTCCTCTCTTGTGCCTCTAAAGATATCTCTTCTGCATACACAGAACCTGTGTTTTCTTACGATGTAAACTAACATAAATGCTTATTACTTTAGCCATCCAGCCAATTCTTCTCAAACTATGGTTATTTCCAATTTGTTTATGGTCTTTGCGGATGAGATTCTCTGATCCAGAGCCTCAGATTGGTACCGAGGCCATTTTTTGAGCCCTTAAAAATATTAAACTTGGTGTAGAAATAGACTTGCCATTGGTCTCTCTGTCCTCTGAGACCACATCCAAAGATCCTTTAAAACTGGCACAAGAGACCAAAAGTTTTCCTGGTGCTGATTCATTACGCATCAGCCACATCCGTGATTAAATATTTAAGTGCCAAGGTGTCTGTGATAAAATATTAATTTACAGCCAGTCTGCTATGAAATATTTAAGGGCCGGTGAGTCTGAAGTGTGCAGCTTTCAGCTCAGAGCAAGAAGAGCCCCGTCCAAGGTCAGATGCTACATGATGGAACAGATGCACAAAGATGAGTTGATGGGAAATGTGTCAGGCCCAAGTGCACCCAGATGCCCTGGCTACACAGCACTGAGACTGTGCATGGTCACATCGGGCTGGTCTGTTTGTGAGTGACAATTCACCCCCACGAGGAAGGCCAACCTGAACTTATTATGTGCATTTCAGAGATGGCAAAACTGAGGCTCAGAGAAGTGGAAGGAATCACCTCCGGTTTCAGGGTCAGCAAGGAGCAAAGTTAACAAAATTTTTCACCTTTAAGCAGGAATTATTTTCTCTCCAGCCCCAGGAGAACCACGGACAAAAATTCTTATACGGTCTTTGTATCTGTAAGAAATCATTTTCTCTGGTGTTCCAAGTGGAGGGAATTTAATATGGGAAATTGGTTACAAAGGAGTCAGAAGGGCTGGAAGGCCAAATAAGAGACAGAGGGGAAACTAAAAAAGAGAAAGTTAGTGGAACTAAAAAGAACAGGGGGAGATTGGTTCAAGATGGCAGAGTAGAAGAACGTACACTCACTCCCTCTTGCGAGAGCACCAGATTCACAACTAACTGCTGAATAATCATTGACAGGAAGACACTAGAACTCACCAAAAAAGATACCCCACATCCAAAGACAAAGGAGAAGCCACAGTGAGATGGTAGGAGGGATGCAATCACAATAAAATCAAATCCCATAACGGTTGGGTGGGTGACTCACAAACTGGAGAACACTTAGACCACAGAAGTCCACCCATTGGAGTGAAGGTTCTGAGCCCCACATCAGGCTTCCCAACCTGGGGGTCCGCCAATGAGAGGAGGAACTCCTAGAGAATCAGACTTTGAAGAATAGCAGGATTTGATTGCAGGACTTCAACATCTGGGGGAAACAGAGAATCCATTCTTGGAGGGCACACACAAAGTAGTGTGTGCATCAGGACCCAGGGGGAAGAAGCAGTGACCCCATAGGAGACTGAACCAGACTTACGTGCTAGTGTTGGAGGGTCTCCTGCAGAAGCGGGGGGTGGCAGTGGCTCACTGTGGGGACAAGGACACTGACAGCAGAAGTTCTGCCAAGTACTCCTTGGCATGAGCCCTCCCAGAGTCCACCATTAGCCCCACCAAAGAGCCTGTAGCCTCCAGTGCTGGTTTGCCTCAGGCCAAACAACCAACAGAGAGGGAACTCATCCTCATCCATCAGCAGACAAGCAGATTAAAGTTTTACTGAGCTCTGCCCACCAGAGCAATACCCAGTTCTACCCACCACCAGTCCTTCCCATTAGGAAGTTTGCAGAAGCCTCTTAGATAGCCTCATCACCAGAGGGCAGACAGCAGAGGCAAGAAGAACTACAATTCTGCAGCCTGTGGGACGAAAACCATATTCACAGAAATAAAGCCAAAATGAAAAGGCAGAGGACTATGTACCAGATGAAGGAACAAGATAAAACACACACACAAAAACTAAATGAAGTGGAGATGGGCAACCTTCCAGAAAAAGAATTCAGAATAATGATAGTGAAGATGATCCAGGACCTCGGAAAAAGAATGGAGGCAAAGATCGAGAAGATGCAATAAATATTTAACAAAGACTTAGAAGAATTAAAGAACAAACAGAGATGAACAATACAATAACTGAAATGAAAAATACATTAGAAGGAATCAATAGCAGAATAACTGAGGCAGAAGAACAGATAAGTGATCTGGAAGACAGAATGGTGGAATTCACTGACACAGAATAGAATAAAGAAAAAAGAATGAAAAGAAATGAAGACAGCCTAAAAGACTTCTGGGACAACATTATATGAAACAACATTCGCATTATAGGGGTCCCAGAAGGAAAAGAGAGAGAGAAAGGACCCGAGAAAATATTTGAAGAGATTATAGTTGAAAACTTCCCTAACATGGGAAAGGAAATAGCCACCCAAGTCCAGGAAGCGCAGAGGGTCCCAGGCAGGATAAACCCAAGGAGAAACATGCTGAAACACATAGTAATCAAATTGACAAAAATTAAAGACAAAGAAAAATTATTAAAAGCAACAAGGGAAAAACAACAAATAACATACAAGGGAACTCCCATAAGGTTAACAGCTGATTTCTCAGCAGAAACTCTACAAGCCAGAAGGGATATATTTAAAGTGATGAAAGGGAAGAACCTACAACCAAGATTACTCTACTCGGCAAGGATCTCATTCAGATTCAACAGAGAAATCAAAAGCTTTACAGACAAGCAAAAGCTAAAAGAATTCAGCACCACAAAACCAGCTCTACAACAAATGCTAAAGGAACGTCTTTAAGTGGAAAACACAAGAGAAGAAAAGGACCTATGAAAACAAACCCCAGACAATTAAGAAAATGGTAATAGGAACATACATATCAATAATTACCTTAAATGTGAATGGATTAAATGCTCCAACCAAAAGACACAAGCTGGCTGAGTGGATACAAAGACAAGACCCATATATATGCTGTCTACAAGAGACCCAGTTCAGACCTAGGGACACATACAGACTGAAAGTGAGGGAATGGAAAAAGATATTCCATGCAAATGGAAATCAAAAGAAAGCTGGAGTAGCCATACTCCTATCAGATAAAATAGACTTTAAAATAAAGAATGTTACAAGACACAAGGAAGGACACTACATAATGATGAAGGGATCAATCCAAGAAGAAGATATAACAATTATAAATATTTATGCACCCAACATAGGAGCACCTCAATACATAAGGCAAATGCTAACAGCTATAAAAGAGGAAATCGATGGTAATGCAATAATAGTGGGGGACTTTAACACCTCACTTACACCAATGGATAGATCATCCAGTCAGAAAATTAATAAGGAAGCAAAAGCTTTAAATTACACAATAGACCAGATAGATTTAATTGATATTTATAGGACATTCCATCTGAAAACAGCAGATTACACTTTCTTCTCAAGTGCACACAAACATTCTCCAGGATAGATCACATCTTAGGTCACAAATCAAGCCCTGGTAAATTTAAGAAGATTGAAATCATATCAAGCATCTTTCCCTAAAAAATGCTATGAGATTAGAAATAAATGACAGGGGAAAAAATGCAAACACACGGAGGCTAAACAATATGTTACTAAATAACCAAGAGATCACTGAAGAAATCAACGAAGAGGAAATCAAAAAATACCTAGAGACAAATGACAACGAAAATTGATGATCCAAAACTTATGGAATGCAGCGAAAGCAGTTCTAAGAGGGAAGGGTATGACAATACAATCCTATCTCAAGAAACAAGAAAAATCTCAAATAAACAATCTAATCTTACACCTAAAGGAACTAGAGAAAGAAGAACAAACAAAACCCAAAGTTAGTAGAAGGAAAGAAACCATAAAGATCGGAGCAGAAATAAATGAAATAGAAACAAAGAAAACAATAACAACGATCAATAAAACTAAAAGCTGGTTCTTTGAGAAGATAAACAAAATTGCTAAACGTTTAGCCAAACACATCAAGAAAAAGAGGGAGAGAACTCAAATCAATAAAATTAGAAATGAAAAAGGAGAAGTTACAACGGACACTGCAGAAATACAAAGCATCATAAGAGACTACTACCAGCAACTCTATGCCAATAAAATGGACAACCTGGAAGAAATGGACAAATTCTTAGAAAGGTATAACCTTCCAAGACTGAACCAGGAAGAAATAGAAAATATGAACAGACCAGTCACAAGTAATGAAATAGAAACTGTGATTAAAAATCTTCCAACTGGGCCTCCCTGGTGGCGCAAGTGGTTGAGAGTCCGCCTGCCGATGCAGGGGATACGGGTTCGTGCCCCGGTCTGGGAGGATCCCATATGCCGCGGAGCGGCTGGGCCCGTGAGCCATGGCCGCTGAGCCTGCGCGTCCGGAGCCTTTGCTCCGCAACGGGGGAGGCCACAACAGTGAGAGGCCCGCATACCGCAAAAAAAAAAAAAAAAAAAAAAAAAAAAAAAAAAATCTTCCAACTAACAAAAGCCCAGGACAGATGGCTTCACAGGTGAATTCTATCTAACATTTAGAGAAGAGCTAACACCCATTCTTCTCAAACTCTTCCAAAATATAGCAGAGGGAGGAACACTTCCAAACTCCTTCTACAAGGCCACCATCACCCTGATACCAAAACCAGGCAAAGATACTACAGAAAAAGAAAATTACAGACCAATATCATTGATGAATATAGATACAAAAATCCTCAACAAAATACTAGCAAACAGAATCCAACAACACATTAAAAGGATCATACACCATGATCAAGTGGGATTTATCTCAGGGATGCGGGATTCTTCAATATATGTAAATCAATGTGATACACCATATTAACGAATTAAAGAATAAAAACCATATGATCATCTCAAAAGATGCAGAAAAAGCTTTTGACAAAATTCAACACCCATTTATGATAAAAACCCTCCATAAAGTGGGCATAGAGGGAACCTACCTCAACATAATAAAGACCATATATGACAAACCCACAGCAAACATCATTCTCAATGGTGAAAAACTGAAACCATTTCCTCTAAGGTCAGGAAAAAGACAAGGATGTCCACTCTTGCAACTATTATTCAACATAGTTTTGGAAGTCCTAGCCATGGCAATCAGAAAAGAAAAAGAAATAAAAGGAATATAAATTGGAAAAGAAGAAGTAAAACTGTCACTGTTTGTGGATGACATGATACTATACATAGATAATCCTAAAGATGCCATCAGAAAACTACTAGAGCTAATCAATGAATTTGGTAAAGTTGTAGGCTACAAAATTAATGCACAGAAATCTCTTGCATTCCTATATGCTAACAACAAAAGATCAGAAAGAGAAATTAAGGAAACACTCCCATTCACCACTGCAACAAAAAGAATACAATACCTAGGAATAAACCTACCTAAGGAGGTAAAAGACCTGCACTCAGAAAACTATAAGACACTGATGAAAGAAATCAAAGATGACACAAACAGATGGAGAGATATACCATGTTATTGGATTGGAATTATCGATATTGTGAAAATGAGTACACTACCCAAAGCAATCTACCAATTCAGTGTGATCCCTATCCTTAGTAATCCCTAAATTACTAATGACATTTTTTACAGAACTAGAACAAAAAATCTTAAAATTTGTATGGAGGCACAAAAGACCCCAAATAGCCAAAGCAATCTTGAGGGAAAGAAACAGAGCTGGAGGAATCAGACTCCCTGACTTCAGACTATACTACAAAGCTACAGTAATCAAGACAGTGTGGTACTGGCACAAAAACAGAAATATAGACCAATGGAACAGGATAGAAAACCCAGAGATAAACCCATGCACCTATGGTTAACTAATCTATGACAAAGGAGGCAAGGATACACAATGGAGAAAAGACAGTCTCTTCAATAAGTGGTGCTGGGAAAACTGGACAGCTACATGTAAAAGAATGAAATTAGAACACTCCCTAACACCATACGCAAAAATAAACTCAAAATGGATTAAAGATCTAAATGTAAGACCGGACACTATAAAACTCTTAGAGGAAAACATAGGAAGAACACTCTTTGACATAAATCACAGCAAGATCTTTTTTGACCCACCTCCTAGAGTAATGGAAATAAAAATAAACAAATGGTACCTAATGAAACTTAAAAGCTTTTGCACAGCAAAGGAAACTATAAAAAATGAAAAGACAACCCTCAGAATGGGAGAAAATATTTGCCAATGAATCAACGGACACAGGATTAATCTCCAAAATATATAAACAGCTCATGCAGCTCAATATTAAAAAAGCAAGCAACCCAATCCAAAACTGGGCAGAAGACCTAAATAGACATTTCTCCAAAGAAGACACACAGATGGCCAAGAGGCACATGAAAAGATGCACAACATCATTAACTGTTAGAGAAATGCAAATGAAAACTACCGTGAGGTTTCACCTCACACCGGTTAGAATGGGCATCATCAGAAAATCTACAAACAACAAATGCTGGAGAGGGTGTGGAGAAAAGGGACCCCTCTTGCACTGTTGGTGGGAATGTATATTGATACAGCCACTATGGAGAACAGTACGGAGGTTCCTTAAAAAACTAAAAACAGAATTACCATATGACCCAGCAATCCCACTACTGGGCATATACCTAGAGAAAACCATAATTCAAAAAGACACATGCACCCTAATATTCATTGCAGCTCTATTTACAATAGCCAGGTCATGGAAGCAACCTAACTGCCCATTGACAGACGAATGGATGAAGAAGAAATGGTACATATATACAATGGAATATTACTCAGCCATAAAAAGGAACAAAATTGGGTCATTTGTAGAGATGTGGATGGACTTAGAGACTGTCATACAGAGTGAAGTAAGTTAGAAAGAGAAAACAAGCATATATGTGGAATCTAGAAAAACGTACAGATGAACTGGTGTGCAGGGCAGAAATAGAGATACAGATGGAAAGAACAAACATATGGACACCAAGGGGGGAAAGTGTGTGTGTGGGGGGGATGAATTGGGAGATTAGGATTGATATATATGCACTAATAGGTATAAAATAGGTAACTAATAAGAACCTGCAGTACAAAAAAATAAATAAATAATTTTTTTTTTAAGGGAAAAAATAAAAAGAACAGGGAGTAACAGTTAGAGATCTGGTGCTGCTCACGCATTCCCAGACCAAGACTTGGAAGTCTGTTCCTGCTACTGAGTTCTTGGAGTTCGTGTTTCGGTTGATACTGGATCCACCAGAGAAGGGTCTTCTCAACTAGAGCTGCTGCTGCTCAAAAAGATTCTTCTTCCTGCCAGCCTGCTAGAGCCCAGAATCGGCTCCACTCCTGTGCCGCTACGAGAGTCAGCAGCAGCTGCCACCTTGTCTGAGGGGGGAGCAGAATCCTCCCTTTCTTCCACCCTCCGGTCAGGCTCCCACCAGCGTCTCCTATTGGCAGAAGCAGACAGAAAGCCCGCCTCCAAGGGAAACGAACAAATGTAGTTTGCAGGCTTCCAGCTTTAAACAGGTGGGTATAGAGCTAGGAAACAAGAGGTAAATATCAGGCACAGACCCGTTGCTACCTGAGGGAAAGAACTCCAGAGTCATACAAGCGAAGGTTGGCCTCCCCACCTTTCTCTGCTGTTCCACAATGAAATGAGACCCTCATGAGTCCAGGAGTTTCTCCAGGGTTGGTCTTAGATACGGATGGTCAGCTACTTCTCTTTTCTTAATCCACTCTAAAAACAAGAGAATGTTTAATTGGGTTAAAAGTTGCAGATGCCTTTTTTTGTTGAGAGTCCTCAAATTATCCCAAATCGGTGTGATTATAAAATTTGCGAAACAAACATACAAATAAAAAAACTTGGAAAGAGGCCAGTCCAAGTAGGATCATAGAAGCTTGAGCTATAAAGGTGCTGAGCTATCAGTAAGATACCTCCACCCATTGGTTTGCTGATAGGAAGACCAGATGCCACAAAGGGCTTGGGACTTCCCCCAGGTGACTCGACTTAGACCACCGAAGCCCGCTCTGATTGCTCAGGCTGGAGGTGCCCTGCATTGCACTCTGTCTGTGGCTGGCAAGCTTGTCTTTCAATGACAAAGACAAGAGGTGGTCTTGGCTTTGTTCCTTGTCATTTCTTACACATCCTTTTCATCTCTCCAGTGAATAAAAATAGTAAGGAGAATAATTCATTTTCCATATGGTATAGTTTATAAGGCATTTTTACTTCTTTTATCTCCACTGATCCCAAAGAGAACCTTGTAGACTAAAATCCAGGGCAATTATTCTCATCTCTGCATGTGTAACGCACAGCAAGGTGAAGTGACTTGCTCAAGAGCACACAGTGGAGGACCTGCTATCCAGTCATTGCCCAGAAAATGCCTGTTGAAAATGTTAACAGATGAAAATCTGAATGCACCATGGTCATCATTCATAAAAAGCAGGGCTGGAAGATGTATTAGTTCAACAAGAGGAAGAGTTTGTTAGGAGAGAAACAAATGGAGATGTGAGGAGATGGAACTTGGGAGGATAATGTTTGTTTCTACAGGTGGGAAGGTGGAGGAGGGGGGCTCCTAGAATCCACAGACAACTGAACATCAGCATATTTTAAGATGGGGCAGGAGGAAGATTCTAATTACAGAAACCCCCTAAAAACTGGCTGCTGCTCCTAGAACCCTCTCTTCTTGCCCATCGCCCTGTACAGTCATGAACTCTTCCAGGTTTGGGAATATCAGGCTCAGTCCAAATGCTCAGGATCCCTCCAGGCTTCCTGACTGTCTAGGGTCCATTGCCCTTATCACCCCCTGTCACCCCCATTTCCTACCCTCACCAACCTGCCCTTTTCTCACCCCTGAGTCTCATGGCTTCTACCCTTCCAGGCTCCCCACCCCCCATTGTTACAGAAACAGACAGAGCCTCCTGACCATATTTCCCCATTCCTAAATCCAGGGTGACATTCCAGGCAAACCACCACGTCGGTCCCTTTCTGTCGCTGTTTAGGGCCCGCTTTATGCTGACTCCATTGCACTTGTTCTGAGACAAGGGGGAAGATGTGCAGTCTATTACCCTTATAAACAGGCTCCTTTCTTCCTCTTTCTGCCATTTAAAAGGGGCTTTCTATTTGACTGAACAAGAAAAGGAACTCTAAGAGGGGAATTAACATTGTCCCCATTATATCGTCCAATTAACACTTGTCCCGTCAAAGGCTGAGTAGGAAACCGGGAGCCTTGGTCAATGAGAACTTTTAATCCCTCAGGTAAATGCAAAGTCGCATTGAGCACGATCAAAGGGCAGATCTCAATATATTCTCCCTCCAAGCCCCGTCCCTCCCCCCTCATGCATAGGACTGTATGAGGCTGCTAAGTTCTAGTTTGAATGAGTCTCAACCTCCCTTTGTAGCCATGTTGGGTGAAAGGGTGAGGGATGGTGGATCAGACATTTAAAAACTCACACCAAGGCTCTTAATTACGTTCAAGACAAAGACACCAACACAGACACGGTGAAGTCATGACGACCCAACCATCTTCTTTTTTAAAAACTGATTTCCTCTCTGTAGGTACTAGGTCCAACACCATTATGAACAAAGTAAATTATGCAAATCATTAATCCTTTAGAGTGATGGAATTTGGGGGTCAGTTTCTTCGTTCTATAGAATGCGGGCATTCACTGAGATCTGACCCATGAGAAACTGATGGGCAAATAGAATCGGGACTTCAGCTGGAGGGCAGGGACTCTGCAACACTGTTTTCAGTTCCCTCCATCCTCTATGCTCCTAACATGCTTCTTTTCACATAGTAGGTGCTTAAAACTTATGTATACATGAAGGTGTCTGAAAACATGGTTTGCTTGGGGATTAATTTAAGACCCAGATCACTTCAAAAAGATTCCAACTGGTTTACTAAGATGAAAAATTAATACGGGAGAAAAGGAAAAGTAGAATGATAAGCTGATGCCTAGGGTGAGTTAATTCAGAGAATTCCTGCCCAATTACTACTGATGCTCCCCAGGGCTGATGAGGAGCTTCCTGGCTGCCAATGCAAACGGAAAAAACATCAGTGGCAAAATCTATATTGTCCGGAGAATATCTACTTAAATAAAATTAAGAATAAGAACACAATATAAACAATTCTAATAACCTGGAGCAAACAGGTAACATGGGACGTCTCTCAGGGAGTAGGGCAAATTCCTCACCTTCTGGTTACACAGTCTGAAATGGCTTTATAAAATTATACAGAAAGGTATCAAGTGAAGAGGTTATTGCCCGGAGATCCAACTTGGTCAAGTTCTGTGGAGCGACCTGTGCTGCTGAGAGATGCCAGGCAGCCCTTCAGAGGCTGGAGCAATCAGTGGCTGTCTGCAAAGGTAGCTTGGGGTTCAGATCGTTTGGGAACCCCATAAGCTCATAGCAAAAGGTTGGCAGTCTGGCCACACTGCCAAGGCTGGAGCCAGGCTGTCCTATGAAGTTTTGACCCAGAGCCACTGTGACCAAGAGCACCACACTGATGTGTGACCTAACCAATCAACATCCACCAAGGCTGTCAAGATCTGAGCATCAGTGCAGATCCAGTTGTGGGGAAGACAGAAGAAGATGGCCCTCGGTACTCCTGATCCATGGGCACTCTTGCCACCATCACTGGCACTGACGTCAACTACTTAGGCGTCCTTGCTGTTCCTTCCTCTTAGGGTTTTTACACATGTGGTTCCTTTGGCCCGGAATTCTTTCTCCCCGCTGGGGTCTCTCCCTCATTTCACAAAGACCTCTGTATAAATATCACCTTATTAGAGGATGCCCTGCCCATCCTGTAAA
The DNA here is from genome assembly GCF_025265405.1 of Mesoplodon densirostris. Classification (NCBI taxonomy): domain Eukaryota; kingdom Metazoa; phylum Chordata; class Mammalia; order Artiodactyla; family Ziphiidae; genus Mesoplodon; species Mesoplodon densirostris. Next base: position 12,227,942 of record NC_082674.1, on the reverse strand, counting down.
ACACAGGACACACGCATTCCCATCCCTCCCCCCCTCCCCCCCAGCCTGGCTCTAAGGGGTCCGGAGTCTTTGTCATTAGGGAACATCGTAAATCTCTGTCTACATATTGTCTGTCTGCTTTGGCCCCTCTTTCCCCAGAGTCTTTCATACTCTCTGTTTCATTGCAGGTGGGCATGAAATACTTACTGAATGAATGACGTGAGGAAGAGACTAGCAGTGCACGTGGCAGGGTCAGGGTGGGGAAGGCACCTAAGCATTCCCAATAGCTAGTTGCCTGGAAGGGGAGATCAGCTGGAGTGAGCATGGCAGGAGGGCCTCCTGGAAGGAAGTCAGTATCAGCTGAGCACTGAGGGGCCGGAAGCACTCTGACACGATCATGGTAATTAGGGTGACCATATAATTTATCGCCCAAAGTCGGACACTTTGAGAATGAAAGGGGAGTGATTAATAATTGCACCAGGGCAACAAGCATAAAATAGGACTGTCCCAGGCAAACCAGATTTATGGTCACCCTAGTGACGATTAACTAGTAAAAGGGGGACCTCCCATTTGAAAGTGGGCTTGGCTGGGTTGTATTCTGAGGATTACCCTGTAGGGGTCTCTAAGGCCATTCCCCCATGGATAGAAAGGGTCTCTGCTGAAAGGGGTGGACATCCCCATGTCCTTCATCCTAATAAGAGGCAGACCTCACGCAGGACACTCTGACACAGAATCCAAGTCTTGAGTGCAAAGCAGAGGGAATTGCTTTCCATGAAGCTCAAAGTTCTCCAGGCTTTGCTTTCTCAGGGCCATATTTTGAGTGGGATGAGCTCCTGGGTAGGCACTGAGACAGTGTCCAGGAGGAGAGATGGAACTTTCTAGTACTAGGGAATGATCTGGGTCTCATGTACCAGGCTACCTTGATACAAGTTTTCAGTGTTTATTTCCTTATTGTTATCCCAGAGACATTTAGTAAAGTGTCTGATTGTGACAGCCTTGTCCCTGTTAGCTTGGGGAAATAGTTGTTTGTCCTCAATAGGTCAGAGAAATAAAGAAGAAATGGGCTACCTGTAGGCCAAGAGGTGTCCTCAAAGGGGCCGGGAAGGTATCTCTTAAGACAGTGATTTTCAACCTGTTTTCTTAGCACATGAAAAATTAAATCCAATATTCTGAATTCCAGTGTATAAAACTTGATAAAACTGAGGGACTGGAGTTCCATCCGGAGCGGGATGTCAAAGTTTTACCTTCTCTTCCTCTCTCGTTCCCTCCCCACTAAGCATCTCATGGAGTCACTAAGTGATGCTCCACTGAGCATGGCTTGAAGACCCCAACCCTACAGAGGTGACTGGCCTGCACAGACCCCAGGCTGCCATTGCAGGGGGCAGCCAGGGCCAAGTGTGGCTTGGATATTTTATTTCATTTTGTTTTGTTTTGTTCTGTTTCATTTCATTTTATTTCATTCATTTCACTTTAGTTGGAGACCCTTCCATGATATCCTGCTAGGTCTGTGAGTGAATCAAGTATAACATCATCAGGAAGAATTACTGGCCAATCCAGACTCACAAAGACCAGAGCCTCATAGACAAACAGTGTCCTGTCCACTGAGTCACCCAACAGCCCACACAAAGACAACCTCTTGTTTTTCGTATCCTCTGCCCTCCCTGATGGAGCACCCGCTCCCGGAGTTCTCTGAAATCAAAGCCACAAAGATCTTCAGTGTTGAGAGGTGACCACATCTCCCATAACCAGTGGGTGCTGAAACCCAGGGACTAGGGTGAGTCCAGAAAGCATCTAGGGTGCAAAACTCAAGGAGACATCACTCTTAGGGTGGAACCAGTCCCTAGGGGAGCGCTAGGCACCTCACTTGCCTCCCCCCATCCCCACCCTGCTTCCATCTGCCCTGAGAGCTGGCTCCCATCTTCCAGACCTTTCCAAGTGAAGCATCCAGAATTCATTTCCTCAACAATATTGACCCCTTCTCATTGAATCACCCTGATAAGTTACCATCTAAAGACCTGTCCCCATCAGGGTTGAGTAGAGTAAGCCATCAAGGTAGGAAAAGAACACCCCATCCTATTGCACTCTTAGTAAGAAAGGCACGTCCACATACGCTGGAGTTAATAACAGACCACCACGTGCACACAGCATCCCGAGGCAACGTGGTCACTGCTGAGCCTGGTCAAGTTCTCTCCATTTCTCTGGGTCTTTAAATGTCATGTAGGAGAGGCCAGGTTGAAGTAGACACTAAACTTTGTGATCCATCCATTTCAAATGCATTAGAATTACCCCAAAGCTGTAAAGAACATTGTCAGCATGAAAGATGGTTTAAGAGAAGACGGAACGTAATTTGGAAACTCAGGTCACTACCATGCCTTTGGGGGTCCACGGTTTTCTAAAATGAGCTCTATCTCCACAGCAAAATCGGCAACTGTGGCATAAAAACAATCAAAGTTACGATCCCCAGCAGTGCTTGTGGTCTTGCACACCTTATCTCTTTTCTGAACCCAAACCCTGGGAGACAGGTGACATGGTGCCATGCGCAGCCAGACTGCCCAGTTTGAATCCCACACCCACCACTCTCTAGCCGTGTGTCAAGTTACTCCACCTCTGCGTGCCTTGGTTTCCCCATTTGTAAAATGGAAATGTAACAGCTCTGAATCCATTGAGTTGTTGGGAGGATTCAACGAATACATATCCATCCATCCATACAGTGGCTGCATATAGATAGAATGTGTGACCATAACACTTACATGTGGTGGCTATTATTTTTATCATCCCCATTTTACAGCTGAGGTCACTGAGGCTCTGAGCCACCCCATCCATGAGTGGTGGAGCCAGGATTAGATCCGAGGTCCCTCTGACATTGCATGACCCCCATCAGCGCTGCATGTGTGAAGCCGGTGTCCACATCTGGTAAGTTTTCTCTTTAGAATCTATACAGGCAGGACGGTCATAATAATTCCACTTTACAGGTAGGAGCGCTGATCCACAGGATGCTGTCACAGGACACTATGGGCCCCGGCTCCTCTGAGCCCCCTCCACCAGGCCACGCATGTCCAGCTGCTCCCAGAGCTGCCCTGCACTCCTCCTAGAGTGCCTGAATCCGAGTGCCCAGCTCTCCCCCCTCCCAACTACCGTCACTGTCTCGTGCCATCAGAGCCTTCCAGCAGAGCCATGAAGGACACGGGGCCAGAGATGGTCAGCCCCATTTTGCAGATGAAGAAACTGAGGCTAAGCCAGTTAAGGACTGCTAGCCACTCAGGTCCCCTGGCTCCACACTCCAGCCCTTCCCCATCCCCAAGACCAGTCTCCTGCAAACATCCTCTTTCCAGCTCAGATGGTGGTCCTCATATTCAGGGATGCTGAGAATCCCCACTCCCTCGTGAGGCCTCAAAAAAAGTCTGCGGATGTAGAAAACACTCTGAAAACAATCCGTCTAATCCTGCCCTCCTCTTTTACAGATGAGACACCTCTCAGGTAGCCCTGAGAGGACAAGGCCTGACCAAAGTCACACGGCGGGTGGAGGAGGGGTAAGTCTCTCACCAGAGCCTTTGCCTCCCAGTCTCGAGCGTCCCTGCAAACAATGCTGTCTCCCTCGTCCCTCCCAGACTCCAGGGCACCCCAGATTCTTTCCGGTCCCTCTGTCTCCCCTCACCCCATAAACCAGATCCCCATGTGTTGGGGCTTCTTCCCCAGGGAATTTGAAGATTTAATCCAATCCCTTGTATCCATTCAGCCAAATATTAGCTGTGTGGCTTTGAGCAAATTACTTAACTTCACTGAGCCTCAAATTCCTCTCATCTAGAAAAAAAGTCACCAATATCCTACTTTGTCTTGAGAATTAGATGTAAAAGTGTATGTAGAACATTTAGTAGGTAGTTAGAAAAAGACAGCTGCCTTGTCCCTTTCCTATAATTGTTGATTATAAATTATAATATGGAATAATTATCATTTGTCATCTTGGATCTACTAAGTGTCAGGTACTATTCTATAGGCCAGGGTCCCATGAGGGAACAAGACAGACAGAATTCCTGACCCCATGACACACATATCCTCATGCTGGAGATGTTGTCAATTATGGAGAGAACATTTTTAAATATTTTACAATCAAGCAAGGTGAGCTATTGTAGATGGGGCTCTAGTAGATGAAGGGTCAGTGAAGGTCTTTCTGAGGAGGTGACAATTGAGCTGAGACCTGAATAGAGTAAATCTGTGAAGACAAGGGAGAAAAAGGGTCCCCATGCTCACGACCTTCATCACCAGCATGGCCCCTAACACACAGGCACCACATACGCGCAGTTCAGAGCAGAGGCTCGAACCAAACCTGCAGGGATGACCAGGACAGAGGTCTCTTCCGGAGGCTTTGCTTCTGTGTTTTTGCATGAAGGCACCCAGAGTCCCTCCCGGTGTCCCCATGTATACAAAGCAGGCATGGGGTCCACCCAGCCCAGCATCTGAGGACGGGCTCAGCCTTGCTCACACCCCAGACTTGGCAGAGTCAAGCTGTGCCGATTGGCCAATGGAGAGGCGCGCTGGGCTTAATGATCTAAGAATGAAAGCCTGCCAGGAGCCCCGCTGTTCAAGGGATCTATGGCCAGTGACTGGTTTGCCTAAATCCCACCCTAAACCCCAAGGAGCCCCCAGTGCGTGCAAAGCCCCAGTGACCGAGCCTTGCACGTCCTACTTCATTGCAGTGCATTGTTTTTCCATTTTTTCACCGACCTGTCAGCATAATCTCCCAAGATAGCCCGCAGGTGACTGCAGGGTACCAGACAGATGAGCGTGTGTGTGTGTGCGCTTGTGCATGTGCTTGTGTGTGCAAACACCCCTCCCATTCCTTATCTGTTCCTGTTTCCCCACTGCTTTCTCCATCTTTTTTTTGAAGTATAGTTGATCTATAGTGTTTCTAGCGTACAGCAAAGTGATCCAGTTTTATAGATATATATTTATATTATATTTATATTCTTTTTCAGATTTTTTTCCATTATAGGTTATTACAAGATATTGAATATAGTTTCCTGTACTATACAGTAGATCCTTGTTTTTTATCTGTTTTATAATATAGTAATATGTATCTGTTAACCCCATACTGCCAATTTATCCCTCCCCTCCCCTTTGGTAACCATAAGTTTGTTTTCTATGTCTGTGAATCTGTTTTATAAATAAGTTCATTTGTATCATTTTTTAAGATTCCACATATCAGTGACATCATATGATATTTGTCTATCTCTGTCTGACTTACTTTACTTAGTATGATAATCTCTAGGTCCATCCATGTTGCTGCAATGGCATTATTCCATTCTTTTTTATGGCTGAGTAGTATTCCTCTGTGTGTGTGTGTGTGTGTGTGTGCGCACGCGTGCACACGTGTGAGTGTGTATGGCATATCTTCTTTATCCATTCATTTGTCGATGGACACTTAGGTTGTGTCCCTGTCTTGCCTATTGTAAATGGTGCTGCTCCATCCTTTAATCATTGTAATCTCTGGCACATAGGATGCCAAAGATAGATCACGGAACATCTCCATTGTTTAACCAGAAAGTGAAAAAGAAAACAGATCACATAGAAGCACCCAGTCGGTGAAAACCCAGAGCAAATCTAAATCATGGTCACCCACGAGCAGCAAGAATTTCTACTCTCCCTACTATTACCCCAACGATTCTTCTGCTGTTAATTTCATTGAGCACGGGTATACATTTTGAATGGGGGAACGATGTGGGCCAATGGGTATTCTGGGAGGTTCTTGCGGGAGAAGCAGGGCTGGCTCTGGGAAGTAAGCCTGAGAACTGCCCCTGGAAACCCTTGGGTCAAATAGAGAGCATGGCCACCCCTGCCCCACACCTCACTAAGGGTCCGCCCAAGTGGGACATCCCCATGGCCCTCTTTTTCCCAGGATCCAATCCCTTTGTTTTCCTTTGTATTTTGCAGCCTTGGATTATTAATAATAACAATTCAACAAATCCAACTGACATTCAGAAGGCAGTAACATTCATTGATTGGTAATGATTAATTCAGTGTCATTTAGTGTTTTTGTTGAACAAACCTGTCGTGAGGCATTTCTGAGTCTTGTGGGGCAGAGAGATGGCTCAGACATGGATCTTCACCTCTAAAATCTCAGCATTCTATGATTCTGTGGAAATTCAACAGTGGACTCTGGTCTGACGCAGGATCATAAAATACTTCCTGAAGGAGGTAGCCTTTAAAATGGACATGAAAGGAAAAAGAACGTGTGAACATGAGTAAAAATACATTCCAGGCAGAAGAAAGCTCAGGGAGAAAAGCCATGAGACAGGAACACACATAAAATATTTTTAGAGGATGGTGCTTAGACCTACTGGCTAGAAAGTAAGAAGTATGATAAGTTGCTGGGGTTAACATATGTGAAATCTTCTTTATAAAGTGCATTAATTTTGCAACTGGTAGGTGTTGTTTAAAGGCTGGAAAGGGCAGCAGGGGCCAAGAGAGAAGCTTCAAGTGCCTGACTCAGAAGTATATTCCTGGTCAATTAGGAGCCATCTCAGGGCTCCAGCAGGAGGCTGGGGGAGGTCACACTATAGCTTGGGAGGGACCTTCTGGAGGCCTGGTGGCAAGTGGACTGGGGAGACATGAGACCAATTTGCAAGTGGTAGCTGATGAAGTCCTGACCCAGGGCAGGGAAGAGGGATCAGAGAGGCAAAAAAATAGTTGTGCGTGGTGCCAAAACCCAGCATCTACCAGAGAGAATGTGGTGGCGTCCCCCATGAGAACACGGCTGCAAAATCAGATGGACCCCAATGCTTCCTTCCCCATTTGCCGCCATTGCTATTCATGGGACTTTGGGCAAAGTCTCTGAGCCCCTAGGGTTGTCGCTTGTTGTGAGGATTAAAAGAAATTTTGGGGGCTTCCCTGGTGGCGCAGTGATTGAGAGTCTGCCTGCCGATGCAGGGGACACGGGTTCGTGCCCTGGTCCAGGAAGATCCCACATGCCGCAGAGTGGCTGCGTCCGTGAGCCATGGCCTCTGAACCTGCGCGTCCGGAGCCTGTGCTCCACAACAGGAGAGACCACAGCAGTGAGAGGCCCGCGTACGGCAAAACAAACAAACCAAAAAAAAAAAAAAAAAAAAGAAAAGAAATTTTGTATTTCACTCAGAACAGTGCCCATGTCTGCGAGCTCCCTTTCCTCTCTTTTCACAAATGGGAAAACTAGGAGGGGAATATCTTTGCCCAAAGGTGTACGACTAGGTGTGTTTGTGGGTTCAGCAATCACCCTCCTGCCTTTGCGTTTCCAAGCCTGGATGACACGCCTTCTGTTACATACCAAACGCAGATTCTCATTAGCAAATCTTGAAAAGAATGAATCAAAAGGTAACAGAATCTATGAGTCATTTACATTCTGAACTTACTCCTATTAGATCTTGCGGCAGAAAGGAAACTGAAAAAAATATGCTAGGAACAAATCTATTCTGGGTTGAAGAGTCTTACGTACTATGTGAGGGACCAGTGGCTTGAATGTGTTTTTGTCACTGTGACTGGCTGCTGATGCCATGCCCCGGTATGATGCAGGAAGCCAGCTAGACACTTCCAGACAGCCGCTATTCAGACACAGGGCAGCCAACCAGTCCCACAGGCTCCTTGAGATCTCCCGGGGAATCGATGTCTCCTTCGTAGGACCCTGAGTGGGTCTCTGAGTTTGTCAAGAAAGAGCTCTCTTTTGTCAGCCAGGCCTACAAAATAACAGGGCAGTCCCTCCACCCAGGAAAATATGCATGGTGCCAGCAGGAAATCAAAGGGCAACCGAGGTCACTGGCTTGGAAGGCCAAGGGCTGACCTTGAGTGTAAACAACCAGAAGCTGGACGGATGGGAATCTTAGCTCCTCAGCCTCTTAATAGTGTGATCTTGAGCAGGTTGTACCACATTGCAGAGCTTCAGTTTCCTCATCTGCAAATTGGGCATGATAGTACCTCCTCAAGGGCTGTTTGGAAGATTAAAGGAAATAGTAGATTCAAAAGTGTTTTGGACAGGGAGATCAGCTCGGTGCTTTGTGACCACCTAGAGGGGTGGGATAGGGAAGGTGGGAGGGAGATGAAAGAGGGAAGAGATACGGGGACATATGTATATGTGTAGCTGATTCACTTTGTTATAAAGCAGAAACTAACACACCATTGTAGGGCAATTATACTCCAATGAAGATCTTTTTTTTTAAAAAAGTGTTTTGGAAATTTTAAAATGTTGCCCCTACAAGAGACCTTACCTCGATGACAACTGGCTCTTTGGAATACTAGCCTTTTAGTAGTGGTTCCCCTGCCCCCCACTAAACTGTCCTGGGCTGGCACATCGAGGGAGAGGAGGGCTGGAATTCCAGTGGTCCTCGCACCATGTTGCCCCTCCCTCCCTAGCCGCCCAGGCATTCCGTGTCTCCACCACTGTCCCAGACGTGATCTTGAGTAAGTCTCTGAGCATCCCTCTCCTCACCTATATAAAGGGGCCCACTATGTCGGTTCTGACCACCAGGGAGGTTGTGGCCATGACCTTTCAGAAGATGCACGTGTGCCTAGCACACATCACATGCTAGAACATAACCCCTGCCCCAGCCTTCCCTATGAACCACGTGCACTCAGGCGAGTTGTGACCACTCTGAGCCTCAGTTTCATCTTCCATACGTGGATATTAGAAGTACTTAATGCTTTGCAGCCACATAAGAAACAAATAACCTGATAAACCAAGGGCTCAGCCTATCTCTGCAGTGTGGTGGGTGTTTTTTAAGTGGTGACTGCCTTCTCTCTCCCCTCTCAGTCCTGTCCCCTACTCTGCCCCCAGGATGCTTTCAATCCTTAAATGGCTTCCCCAAATCCTTGGTAAACTAAAAGTCCACCTGACAAAGTTCTTCAATCTCCTTTATCTAGGATTTAATCCTGTCCCAATTGGTAAAAAGCTATGGCTAGAAACTGTTCTCCTGCTCCTATAAAAAAGCTGAAATACCCAGCTGGTAAGTGACTTGAGAGGGACCTTTCTACTGTCTTACGTCAGAGGTTAAGACATTACAAGTCACATCTGGTCCTTAAGCCCCCAGGCTTAGAAGCCCAGAAAAAAATATCAGCGCACACCTAAAACCCTAAATAATTACAGGATAAAAGGAAATCTTCTCCTCGTGTATAACCTAGCTGTATTTTAGGAAGTAGATTCTGATCTGTCCTTCCATGAGTAGAGCAGCATGAAAGGTTGAGTGACTTACCCAACATGAATATTTGCCGAGTGCCCACTACGTGCTGGGCGTGGTACTGAGCACGTGGGATGTCATGGAGGAGAAAACAGTAATTGCTGTCCTCATGGAGAAGACCGGCAATGGCATCACAAGAACCAGTGTGACAAGTGTCAGGGAAAACAAGGTACAGAACACCTGGACCTAAACTCATCTTGGGGCATTTGAAGGATGAGGGTTGTGCCGGAAAGAGGCCTAGAAAGGAGGGAAATGTTTCCGGCAGATGGACAGCTGGCTGAATTCAGAACCTGAGCTCACCGAGTACAAGGGGCCACTAGTGGAGAGACCAGGCAGCCCCTGGGGACCAACCAAGATGGTGTCTCGAGTCTCTGTGTTTGTGCATGTGTGAGGTCCCCTGGACACTAGAAAGACCACAACCCCCAAAGTCAAGAACAACTCACTGGGATATTTGCACACGTCCAAGGCTGGGTAACTATCCACCACTGTCCCCAGATGGGTAAACAGGGCACTCTGGCCCCTCCCTTGTGGAAGGAGCAGCCAGACAGCTCTCAGAGCCTCCGTTTGCCCCTCCTGTCAACACGCCGAGCGAACCCTGCTTGCCAGGCCCAGCTCAGGCAGAGGCTGTGTGCCAGGCAGGGGCGTCAGAGGGGTTACAGTGGGGTCACTAATGGGGAGAAGTGTTTCTCACCAGAACCTTCCACTAAGAGCTCATCGATTATTCATGGCCATTAAGAGGCCTAACTTCCTTCCCAAGGAGGGACCCAGGGCTCAGAGCGCAGTGGCCAGGCCAGGAAAGGAAGCCTGGGGACAGCCCCAGCAGGCAGCACCAAGTCCCCATCGTCGAGGACGCCATGAGCTGGAGGCAGCCTCCAGGGAGCAGGCAGCAGGCAGCGGCCGGGCCACCTCACAGCCTCCCTGGTGGGCACGCACCGAGGCCAGCCCTCTGCCTGCTGGCAGATGTGTGCATCCACTAAATAATTTACACACTCCAGGAAATGGACCGTGGAGATGCCAAAGCCATTAGAGGCCCTGCTGATGGGGGTAGGGGACACGGAAGGGAAGAAAATGCAGACGAACAAGCATCCCCGGCCTCCGATGGCTTCAGGGTTGCCAGGCGCGCTCATGCCCGCTTCTCATCGGAGTTCACCACGGCCCCGCAGGCTCTTCATTGTTACCTGCATTTTCCAGGTGAGGAAAACGAGGCTCAGAAAGGGTGAGGAACTCACCATAAGGCTGCACTGCATTTGAATTTGAATTGCATTCAAATCACAACTCAGGCCCCGTCTTCTGATAGTGAGTACATCTTTTTTTTTTTTGCCATACGCGGGCCTCTCACTGCTGTGGCCTCTCCCGTTGTGGAGCACAGGCTCCAGACGCGCAGGCTCAGCGGCCATGGCTCACGGGCCCAGCCGCTCCGCGGCATGTGGGATCCTCCCGGACCGGGGCACGAACCCGTGTCCCCTGCATCGGCAGGCGGACTCTCAACCGCTGCGCCACCAGGGAAGCCTGTGAGTACAGCTTTTAATCAGAGGGATTTCACTAAGAAATCAAGAGCCTGGTTCTCTTTTCTCAATTCTTATTATCCTCGGGCAGATTCCTGCGTGAGACCAGATCCTTTGCTTCTACCTTCTTGCTGCCGTCTGTACCTGGGCCCAGGTATTCCTGCCTTGTCTGGATCCACTGGAGGGGCTGTAGCCTATTGGGACGCAGTTGTTAAAACACTAAGAGTGCACAGGTTGTAACCAATTCTGTCCACGGACAGCCTGAGTTCCTGAGAAAAGGAGGACCTGCCCAGGATCCCATGGAAAGGAAGAGAATGGGATCCAGCAGCCAGGACTTTAGATTCCAGCTCCCTTCCGTTTTCAGATGGTGCCTCTGGTGTCAGACACCAGGCCTGGCCTCCGGGTGGATATCTAAAACACCCCATTTGGAAGGACAGTTGGTCATGTTTCTGCCCAAAGGATCAATGGCTAGGACCTCTGTGCCTCCAAGGAGCCCAAGAATATCCGCCCCAGTGCCCCACGCAAAACCAGTGCAGCAGGGGCAGTCCCAGATGCCCCCGCACTGAGTTGGATGATAAATATACAGCTCCAGCTGAAAAGCAAGCTCTCTGTCCGACCCCCACAAGGGAAATAAAATGCAACTCCAGGGTAGATGCAGGCGAGTGCAGGCTACAGAGACACGCCCCGGGTTTATCGATCATTTCTCAGAAACTAGGTCAGCGCTGGAGGAGAATGTTGGGGTGTGTGCTTATGTGCGCTCACCCTGCACGCTGTCTCAGGAGGCTCAACTCCCCCAAACCTCATGTGTTAGTTTCTAGGGTTGCTTAGCCAAGGACCACAAGTGGTGGGCCTGAAAACAATGGAAATTATCATCTCGTCGTTCTGAAGATAGGAAGTTCGAAATCAAGGTGTCAGCTGGCCATGCTCACTTCGAAGCCTCTAGGAGGCTTTTCCTGGCCTCACCCCAGCTTCTTGTAGCCACAGGCGTTCCTTCGTTTATGGCAGTGAAACTCCAATCTCTACTTCGTCTTCAGTGAAACTCCAATCTCTACCTCATCTTCCTGTGGCCATCTTCTCTGTGTGTCTCTGTGTCCAAATTTCCCTCTTCTGATAAGGGCATCATATATGGATTAGGGGCCCACCTACACCTGCATGACCTCAACTTAACTAATGACATCAGCAATGACTCTGTCCCGAGGAAGACCACACTCTAATGTGCTGGGGGTTTGGGCTTTAACATATCTTTCTGAGCAAAATAATTTAACCTGTAACACCACACCAGGTGGGAAAATGTTGATTATAAGGGTTGCACAAGAATCAATTAACGTGGGGCTGCTACGGTGGCACAGTGGTTAAGAATCCACCTGCCAATGCAGGGGACACAGGTTGGAGACCTGGTCCGGGAAGATCCCACATGCCGTGGAGCAATTAAGCCCGTGCGCCACAACTACTGAGCCCGCATGCCACAACTACTGAAGGCTGCACGCCTACAGCCCGTGCTTTGCAACAAGAGAAGCCACGACCATGAGAAGCCCATGCACCGCAACAAAGAGTCACCCCTGCTCACCGCAACTAGAGAAAGCCCGCGCACAGCAATGAAGACACAACACAGCCATAAATAAATAAATAAATAAATTTTTTTTTTTTTTAAAAGAATCAATTTACCCAGGTCTCCTCTCCCCACCGCCAGGGACCATGGTAGGCTCTTTGTAGCAGCAGCCTTTGGGCTGAGGAGTGAGGGAGAAAGAAAGCCCAGCAGGCAGAGTCTGGAGCAACCACAGGACAAAACCCATCCCATCACCAGCTGCTTCTGAGAAACTTGTTGGCAAATACCTTACTCACACAAGGTTTTCTTTTCCTCAGAATCCAAACGATGATATTCTTTTGATACAGTAAGTATTTACTGAGCAACTACTCTGTGGCAGCCCCTCAGTGGAGCCCTGGAGATACAGGAATTAATAAGATGCTGTCCACTCCCACGTAGAGCTCAAACTCCAGAGGCAAAGCATTTGAGTAAATGGATAGTCACACCATCAAGTGATAAATACTGTAATAAACGGTGTCCTGAATGCCACAGGGTACAAAAGAGCAAGAAGCTGATCTCCAAGTCACCTTTATCATTCACCTTACCAAACTCTACATCCACCCGAAATAGATGTATTGCCTCCAGTAAATACATGCAAATCTGAGTTTTCATTTGGCAATAACAGGTGGCTTACTGAGGAATCGTATGGTACTCTGGATGGGTAATGAGGCTGGAAAGCTCTCTACCAGAGCCTTCAGCTTTTCACACCATGGAGCCAGAGATGAAAGGGGAGAGTTCAGCCAAGCAGCCTATGGTGGCCCTGAAAACCACCCAAGCAACAGAGCCTTATGGTGCCCTCTTCCCTCTTGGTCACAGCAGGTCCTGGTACCACTAAGAAATTGAAAGCTCTGAAAATCCCTCTATTATTCAGAGCAAACCCCCAGGGCACAAGACTGCAGGACCCTGGAGGTGACTATATAAAATGGAGCCTCAGGTTTGAGATTCCATGTCAACCTGTAGGGAAGGACCGCATATAGCAGAGCCCTGGCAATGCCACCCAGGTGACAGCTGTAGCAATGGTCATGTGCGACAGCCCATCCTATAGGCATTTTTATAGAAGATGACAGCTTTCCTACTGCACAGCCCATATCCCATGGGAGGCAAGGAGCAGCTGGTCAACCACAAAAGGACTTTGATGTCAATATCAATTCTCTAGACCATGAACAGTCAGTTCACAAAATGGGAAACAAAGAGCCAATAAGTGCATGAAAAATGTTCAATCTATCTCAAACTCAAGGAAATACAATTTAAAGCAGCAATGGGTTAACAATTTGTATTTATTAAAATAGCAAAAAAAGTATGATGATGCTCAGTGCAAGAAAGATGCAATGGAATGAGCTGTATCATTCATTTATGAGGGAGAAAAAGTTAGATCACTCTCTCTGGCAAAAGAAGAAATTTGGCAATCTATACCAAAACCCTTCAAAAATGTAAAGCTTTGTCTCACCTCTAGCAAGCTATCTTATAGAAATAATTCAAATGTGTTTTGTATAGAAAGGTGGTACGCGTAGAGCTACCTAAAACAGAACAAAATAGGAAACAACATAAATGTCCAACAAAATGGGAAAAAAAATAAATAATGGTATCTTCAGAAAATGAAATATAAATCCATTAAAAGTTACACTTTGAGGCAATTTATTAAATGAGAAAATATTTATGTTAAAAGAGAAAGTGAAAAGAATAGCATAAAACTACATCTCCCATTTGACATTAACTATGTAAATATGGATTTTTAAAAGACTGGAAATAAACACACTAAAACAATAGCAGTGACAGTATGTGGGTGGGATTATAGATTAGATGAAAATTTTTTCTTTTCTATAATTTCCAAATTCTCTTCAGAAACTATAGGTTATTGCTCTACTTTGCAAAATATTTGTAGTCATTTAACTTGTTTTAAAATATATACATGTATGTTAATATGTTTAAATACTCTGACAGGACTCTGTTATAAGCCAAAAGAATATTTATGTAGGTGAAAGAGAAGACAGTGATGACTCCTTCAAATTTGCACTCAATATACCAGACTTCTTTGTATTAAATTGTTGATTGGCATCACCATCTTTCTAAATGTTGCTGAATCAGGGTCAACGAAAATATTGCTTATTTTTCAAGGCCCAGCTCAGGTTTTACCTCTTGCTGGAAGACTCCATGAAAACTGAGTCCAGAGAATCTTCATCCTCCTTGCAAACCTTTTGGATGTGACATACCATACAATTCAATGATGCCCTGTCATTTTTGTCTCCATTCTGTGTGTATGTGTGCATACTTCCTCCCTTTGCTAGACTTTGAACTCCTGGGAGCAGATGTATCAGTTAGCTATAACTGCGTAACAAACCACTCTAAAACTTAGTGACTCAGAATCACAAATCTATGATTTGCCTGGGAGGCTGGAATTGGTTGTTCTTGGCTGAGTTCACTCATGTATCTATGGTTAGCTGCCAGGTTGACTAACTGGTCTAGAGAGGTCTCAGTTGTCACACCTGGTCTCAGCTCCATGTCATCTCTTACCCTCCCACAGGTTAACCTGGGCTTTTGCTCATGGAGGAGGCAAGATTCAAAGGTAGCACGTGACAGTACTCAGGGCCTTTTGAGGTCTGGGCTCAGAATTGGCATACTATCACTTCTGCTATATTTTATTGGCCAAAGCAAATCACAAGGCAAGCCTAGTTTCAGGAGATGGGGAAACAGACCCTATTTCTTAATGAGAAGTGCTAAAAAGTTAAATTACATGGATATAGGAAGGAAATAATTGGGGCCATTGTTGCCATGGAGATTCCATTTTGTTCAGTTCTATATTGTGCCTAGTGACTTGTCTCATGTGTAACATGTGCACCAACCATTTTGCTGATTGTTAACAGTTCCAGCCCCACTTTTTTTGCTCTGTTCTGAATCGCAGGAGGTTGGAAGCCTGGAAACTATATGCAAGCCCAGATTCTCTTGCCAGATGGCTTCAGATTTAGTTCTGCCAATGGGAGGCACTGCCAGGAGATTGAAAGCCGGGAAGAAGAGAGAAACCACTTTGGTTTTGCTACTTTTGCTTCCAGCAGCAGCAAGAGAAGCAGCAGGCGATATGGGGTACAGGGTCTCTGCTCAGGAAACACAGCTCCATTGGTCATCACAGGTGGTAGGGTGTGTGCCAGCAGCACAACACTCATGGGACATGGCTTTGGGAGTGGCAGCAGCGTGTCAGCTGTCTCGGTGGCATGGAACCTGAGGGTTCTGACTCTGCAAGGACAGAAGAGAAGCAGGAGATGGTGGCCTCCCAAGATCCTGTGGTGCCAATGTCTCCTGGCTTCCAGGAAAGCAGCACTTCTGCATCAGTGGCAGCGGTCACTCCGGCAGCTCAGTGACACAGTCATGGGCTCCGGGCAGCTAACTCTCAAAATCGGCAACCCAAGTTTGGTTATCTGGATCTAGTAGACAATGACTAGTAGCTGCATAGGGATAAAACAGTTATTTAAGTTATTATCTGCAGTTGTCTGTGATGAAGTGCTCAGAGGTGAAGCTATTGGTGGTGCTGGAAATGATTATGACATTTTGCAACATATGTATATCAAGTCATGATGCTGTATACCTTAAACGTACACTGTGCCGTATGTCAGTTATATCACAATAAAACTGAAAAAAAATTTTAATAAATAAATCATGTTGCAGTCAGTGGAAGGAAGGGAAGGAGGGAGGGAGGGAGGGAAGGAGGGAAGGAAGGAGGGAGGGAGGGAAGGAGGGAGGGATGGAGGGAAGGAGGGAGGGAGGGAAGGAAGGAAGGAGGGAAGGAAGGAGGGAAGGAGGGAAGGAAGGAGGGAGGGAAGGAGGGAGGGAGGGAGGGAAGGAGGGAGGGAGGGAAGGAAGGAAGGAGGGAAGGAGGGAGGGAAGGAGGGAAGGAAGGAGGGAGGGAGGGAAGGAGGGAAGGAAGGAGGGAAGGAGGAAAGAGGGAGGGAACGGGGAGAAGAATGATTAGGGAAGGTTGGATGGGTGGAGAGATGCTGTTTCTGACTCTACTGGAGAGTTTACATGATAATGACAAGATCATACTTAAATACTTAGCTTAAGACACAACCTGAAAACCAGAAAGCTTCCATGTCACCCCTAAAAGAATCTCCAATTTCTTACATCCTCAGGGTGAATACAGATGAAAGTCAGAACCAAAATTTAATCCTACAAATTGCAGAATAACAATATAAATTGAATTCACAGCCTTGCCAGGTATATGACATTGATTGGGAACAAGTGGAATTCTGAACATTAGAACAAGTAAATTTAGATGGCTTTAGATAAATGTGAGAATCTATATCCAGCAAATACTCTTGGGACTTTTTTTTTTTTTTTTTTTTTTGGTATAAGCACCCTGTCCTTCCATCTGTGAGCAAACCCTGTAATGCAAAATGACGATCACGAGATAATACATAAAATAATTTTAAACTAATAGAATCTTCACAAGAAAAGACTCAAAGAAATTGTAGAGAAAGCAGACTGGGCCTTAAAAAAGTCATCCCATCTAACTCCTTAGTTACAGTTATGTAACCTGAGTCCCGGGGAAGCTATGATCCGAAGCCTAATCCCTTCCCATCGTGCTCTCCAAGCGAAAGGGAAGCTGAATGTTTGCAGGCTCAAGCTGAAGTCACTGTACTGGGTCCCCTCAAGGCAGGTTCTCTGATGTTCATTTCTCAGAGAGTCCTCCCTACAAAATATTCCATAGGAATGTGACGTTAGCTTGTCAAAAGGCATTAGTAACTGCTGCAGTTTATTAACATATATTCCAGTGTGGCTTTCTAAAGATTATTCAAAGGTTATAAATTCTGATATAAAGAATTCCCTGGCGGTCCAGTGGTTAGGACTCCAAGCTTCCACTGCAGAGGGCACAGGATCAATCCCTGGCTGGGGAACTAAGATCCCGCAAGCCTTGTGTATATGCCCTTAGAAGGTGGACAAGCACTCTCTGTGGAGAATTACATCATTCAACTTGAACTTTCACAGGGAAGGTTGGACTTGACCATGCAGATGTTTCAGGAACTGAGTAGCTGTTACTTGGATAAAAGCATATGTTTTCTCAACTATCTCCCTGGCACATCATCCTCCACAGGATGCTAAAGCTTCACTTTTTTTTTTTTTTCCTGTATGCGGGCCTCTCACTGTTGTGGCCTCTCCCGTTGTGGAGCACAGGCTCCGGACGTGCAGGCTCAGCGGCCACGGCTCATGGGCCCAGCCGCTCCACGGCATGTGGGATCTTCCTGGACCGGGACACGAACCCATGTCCCCTGCATCAGCAGGCAGACTCTCAACCACTGCGCCACCAGGGAAGCCCCTCACTTCTTTTTTTGTTTTCTCAGACTCAGTATATTTTCCATGGCAAGATGAGGTAGTGATTCTAGCCACTGCTGAACTTGACATCCCTCACTTACGAACAACCTTCCTGTACCAAGGGGCTGCTGGCGTCTCATGCCTCCATATCAGAAGCCTGGAGGTTGGTATAGCACACTTTGCATGCATGATGTGTTGTATAATGGTTTCCAGACATGCACTATTTAAGTATGAAGAAAATTTTTGGTCAGTCATAAAAGCCTGTAGTTCTAGCCTGGGTCCCAGAGCCCCGATGTAATTTTGCCTTATCCTTCGGAAAGTTAACGCCCAATGGAACCTCATTTACACTAGACTATAAATGACTTACTTGAAATATTAGGTCTGTATTAGGTCTGGGAGGAAGCTTACAGATGAAGTATCACCACAACCATGAAATATACCTACTTGCCACTAAACGGGGCTAGGTGCTATCCCCTGGGCTTCCAAGGATATTTTACAGCATCAGTCACGAAAGTAGCCTTACAGGTAAGGAAAGTACTAGCTTTATGGTCAAAGGATCTATATGCAGATCTGGTTTAGACCATTTACTAACTCTGTGGCCATGATCTACTTATAGAACCTCAGTTTCCTTGGAGGGATGGCAACACCTGCCTTGAAGGGTTGTTGTAAGGATGAAATAGTGTAGGTAAGGTCTTACTGAAGAGGCTGGCACGTAACAGCTACACAAATGGTCCTAAGCGTGATTTAAGTTTTGCAAAGACATCAGCATCACTTCCCTTCTGAAGGGTTATTCCAATGGTCTCTTAACTCCGCGTCTGAAGCTCCCTTTCCAGAAACATTCTCCACAGGGGCTCCAGAGCAAGCTTTCTCAATGTCGGTCTGACCAACTCCTTCAGTCAATGGCTCTCAAAGGTCAGCAGGGTGAATTCCAAACAACTTAGCCTGCAGACAAGTTTGGTAATATTACCCCTGCTATCACACCCCGAATACCCCTAAGCCCCAGCTGGGCAGAATGGCTTGGAGTTCCCCGAATACACCAGCTCTCACATAAAGGTCTCCTCTCACCGTATTCCCACTGCCACAGTCACCCTTACCACCACCAATCCACCTCTATCTGGCTTTCTCCAACTTCCACGTCAAGACTCAGCTTGCTCAGCGTCCCAATCCCCGGGAAGCATTTCTGGGACCTTCCAGTCTTTGTGTTCCGAAAAGCGTAGCTCAATTCTAAAACCTATGACGATATAGTGCACTTGTTTATTTACCTAAATCTCTCTCCCACTAAGTGTGCACTTCTTGGTACAATTTCTGTCTCCTTCCACAAAGTTGGTGCCCAATACTATTAAATACATGCGTGGATGGATGGATGGATGGATGCCTAACTGCAGTTTTGCTGAAAAAGAATTACTTCTTACCCATCCCACCCCCAACCAGACTAGATATTTTTTCTCAATCCTGCAAACGAAAGGTTACTATTGCTTCTATCATCCATAGTTTCAGAAATGTAAAAATTAATACAAGGAGCAGCAAATGTTTCATCCTTAAGGTACCACAGGAATAACATTTGTTAATTTGTATTTGCATTTGAAATTGAAACACAAATTGGCACAAGAACTATTACACATCCCGGCTAATTAATGTTCTAAAAATGAATTATGCAAATCAACCTCAACAGGCCTCAGAAGTTCTTTCCATGTATAATGAACGGCTCGGAACGTGAACCTTGTTTAGGGGCTGATTCTGATGGGATCGTACAGTGGAAAGACTCCTGGCTTGGGAATCCGACTTAGCTCATTCTGTCACTCATCGTGAGGTGGCAGTCTCCCTGGATCTCAGTTTCTTCATCTGTTCATTGGGAATGAGGATGCCTACCTGAGGGAACGAAAGAAATGACTCTTCCAAGGTGGTTGGCTTCAAGGAGCCTCTAAATAGCAGTTTTCTTGATGCTTTGGCTTGTGATGCTCCACCCTCCTCTCACAGCACCTCCTCCCTGCCTCCTTTGCAAATGCCAAGTCTCGCCACAAACATGACTACGCTCCCTGCATCCCTGAAACAGAGGCTACAGCACCGTGTGTGTTTCCATTTCATGTACAAGGAATCCACTGGACGATGTAACATCTGGCTTGACCACGGAGCATTCCTTAGGCCTTGAGAACGGAATGTCAGAACAGCTGAGGGAGGTCACGGTGACTGATTAGGTAGCAAAGCAGACAGCAGCGAGTTTCTGGGCAGCTGTCTGTGTGGTCTGCGGCGATGCTCTGATAAACTATTATTGTGAACATTCGCGGTCTCCTGATTCGGCTAGGCCTAGACCAGCACCAGTAAAACCATCTGCCGGGTACTATGTTATAGCATGGATTGGGGCCACTTTGCTCAGAAAGGGCTTGTGGGCATTAACTAGAGGCCATCCGAAGCCCACTGCAGGCAGTGCCGGTGGTTATGTGACAATTTGAACTAATACATTGATGGGCCTCCAGGAGCCCAATAAGGAGGGCTGAAGGCTGAAACAAACAGGGCCAAATGTGACCATCAAGGCAAAACAAGGGCTTTCCAGGAAGACTCGCTGGTCATTGTAGCTCCAAGGTCATCCGCACGTTGATATTTCCTTAATGTTTCAGCTGTAGATTCACAAAGTGAGAGCCGCAGAGTGGGAGGCTCCTGATGGCCAGCTCTCTTCTGAAGACACTATTGCCACACCTGGTGACCAGCCTGACCTGGACAAGCAGGAGAGGGTGGCACTCACAGCAAGACGAGGTTAACAGCTCCTCTGGCCAGCACCCCTCTTCTAAGCTAGAGGAATTTCCTAATCCCCAAGTGAGGAAGAAAGACAATTAAAATGAATATCACATACCCAGGACATACTACAGGTAGCTGGGTCTTCATAGGGACCCCCTACACAGACAGGTGCCAGCATCTTCCTCTCTCAAGTGGACATGATTGATTCCTTTCCATTCATGCCTTTGATTGAAAAGTTCAAGTTAAAGGACCACATTCAGGTATTATTTAAATAGCAGTAACAGAACCAAGATAAAACCACGTGTTCTTGATCTTGGTACTAGGGAAGTTCCCCTCGAACGGAAAGAGATGACCTCCCTCTCACTCATGCTAGTTCTATATCTCAGACACACAAAGAATAGAAAAGCCTTGGGGTTTGCTGTACTATAGAGGACAAACTAGCTCTGAATTGAAGTACTTAAAGCAGAGATTGTTAGAGAAAATTAGAAAATTTTCTAAATTTGCCTCTAAAATACTTATGGTCAGTGCCATGTCCTTTCGCACTTAAATTTAGATGCAGTATAATGAAGCGACAATAACATGGGCTTCAAAGCCAGACATCCCAGCTTCAATCCCAGGTCCACCATTCCACGTTTGTGTGACCTTGGAAGAGTCTTTTATCAGTTGTTAAGAGTCTATTTCCTCAGCTACAAAATGAGGTTTATACCTACAGCAGAGGGCTGTGCTTTGATCAGAAAGGTATCCAGAGTAGCTGCTAAAGTAAAATATCTGGAGGCAACTTGCCAGGGTTTGGATCCTGACTCCAGCACTCCCCAGCTGGGCAGCTTAGGCAAGTCGTTTCGCAGTGTCAGTGTCCTCCACAGCAAAACAGAGTGATAATCGTACCGCCTTCTAGGATCAGGGAGAGTATTAAGTGACTCTGCTGTGGTCTGAATGCCTATGTCCCCCCAGCATTTATAGGTTGAAATCCTAACCCCCGAAGTTGATGGTATTAGTAGTTGGGGCCTTTGGGAGGTGCTTAAGTCAATGAGGGTGGATGGAGCCCTCACGAAGGGGATTAGTGCCCTTATAAAAGAGACCCCACAGAGTGCCCTTGTCCCTTTCACCATGTGAGGATACAGCCAGAAGTCAGCAGTCTGCGACCTGGAAGAGGGCCCTCACCCGACCATGCTGTCATGCTGATCAACCTTCAGCCTCCAGAGCTGAGCAATTAACTTCTGCTGTTTATAAGCCACTCACTTTGTGGCAGTTTGCTATAGCAGTCCAATAGGCTAAGACAGAGCTAATACATAAACACAGTGCCTGGTACATGGGAGGCTCACATAAGTTGGCTGTTGGAATTACTGATTTCTTCAATCACTCAGAAGTGCTTCCTCCGTGCTGGGTTCTGCCCGAGGCACTGTAACACAGAGGTGAATAGAATACGATCCCCAAGAGGCTCACTGTCCACTGGACAAGAGGGTACAAACACACAAGTAATTGGAGCAGTGTGACGGCCTCCAGAAGAGAGCCTGACCGAGCCTAGAGAATTCCAGAAAAGGCGACACTTGAGGTGAGCCTTGAAGGATAGCAAAAAATGTCCAGAGGGGTAAAAATACATTCCAGGGAGCAGGACCTCAAGGTGCAAAGACACAGAGGTGAGAAACAGGGCACAGAGGGTCTGCAGAGAGCATAGAGTGTCGAGGGGACACAGAGCGAGCAGAGCATGCTGGAGGGGGAGACGTATGGTCCGGCTCAAAGAAGGCTTCGTCGCAAGTGACTGCGAGCTAAGAGACTTTGGTTTTAAAACCTCTCCTGAGTATCAGCTCCGAGAATTTAGATTAATTTTCCAATTTGTAAAACTAGAGTATTACAAGCGATGATCGCTGAGATCCCTCTGAGCTCTGAAGCAATTTAATTCTCACCAGATTGCAACCTCCCTGGAGGCAAGGTGTGTGTTCTGTTCCTCTGCCTTCCCTCAGAGGGGGCCAGGTTTATGCCCAAGAAATGCCTTTTCTGCTTGCGGAATGTTCTAGTCTTTTCTAGCTGGGAAATCTCTCATTTTAGCAGTTCCTTCACAAACAGGTTCCAGAAGGCACGCATTTACAAAACTTACCCATCCCTAATGAAGTTAAGACAAATCAACAGCGTCTATAGAGATGATGTCAAGGCTTTTAAAATTCAAAACCAAAATGGGACCATCACCTGAATTGTCTCGTTCAAAGGACGCTGAGGTCTGGGCGCCTCTTGGATGAAGACATTCCGGGACTCTCCAGGGTAGACAACCTGGGAACGGGAGACACCAGCTTCCAGCCCTGGCTTCTGAGCCCTAGCAAATTAGCCGAAAAGCGATCTCCATGGCAACAGGAAATTTGTTTCTTAAAGAAGGCAGAAATAATGTCTTTGGAAGAAACTCCGCACGCGGCAGATAGAATATCCTCAGATTACACATAAATATTGTCTATGCCAACAAAATGAAGGGCCAGGCGGCTCCATTATCTGGATAATTTAGGCCTGAACCAGTGATTTGTAAAAGAATAGGAGGCTTTTAAGACCTGAAGAATGGAATGTGGCAGGTACGGCCCAGGCACAGGTGAGAGCATCTCCCTGAAGTTTTCTCTACTGATGTGAGACCCAGAACAGGACTCGCAGGTCCGGGGTGTGTGCCTCTGCCTGATACTTCCCAAGACAGACGGAATGAGAGGTGCGTGGAACTGTTAGATGGATCGCCAGGAAGTCGTGGGCGGTGGCAGGTGAGTACTGGAAAGCGCCCCAGGCAGGGAGAAACCAGCATCGTCAGTGATTCAGGGACTGGACCCATAATAGCAAAGGTGCACAAACACCCTCTTTTTTGCCCAAACAAAAAGAGAGCCGAGATCCCCAGATCCACCAGCCCACCTTCTCTCTGACACACGTCCTTTTTCTCCACATTAGCCTTCTTTCTTCTCTACCTCCTTTATTCCATCCTTCTGCAGAAGATGGAAAGCCATTTGGGAAATTGAAGCCCATTTCGCTTTGATCAGTTTTTGAGGGGAGACAACGAAGCTTGGGCCAGTGCTGGAGGCAGGCTGCTCAGATTCAAATTCTCCAATCGTTCTGGGCTTCAGTTCCTCATCTGTAAAAAGCGAATGAGTATATATAGGTGACTTCCTATACTGGCATTGGGGCGAGGATCAAATGAGTTAATATTTGTAAACATTGCACGTGGTAAGAGCTACGTACGCATGTGATAAACCCCCAAATCATTTAAAACACTAAAGCCACACAAAAATCAGACTAGGCTCTCAGACGCAGAGGCACCCTGGTAATTCCTGGGTTGAGATCCCTTTCACTGTGGATCATTAAAGAATTACAGATGATGGGAAATGTCACATGTCATCCTGTCTCCCAGTTACACACATGAGAAACGGATGCCCAGAGATGGAAGACAGTATGGCATCCCAGGTGGCCTCAAGAGTTTTCTGAAAGAAAACTGTCTTCCAGGCAATTCCAAAGGGATGCAGCCTGCAGGAGGGCCATGAGGGCACCCCAGAAAGCCTGTGTCCCCATCTTTCCCTCCTACTGGGTCTCCCCCAACTTCTGCCCAGGGCTGTGGCATGTTCATATGTTCTTTCTGAAAAAAATAGAATAAAAGGCCTCCCTGGTCATCTGCGCTTCGGGCGCTGCATAGGCTGGCTCAGCCCCACTGGAGTCTCCAATGCAGAGAACTATAAAAGCTCAGGGAAATCTCACAGGAACTAAGTCATCGTGTGTGTAACACAGCTTGTCCCAAATTTATCTGAACCCAGAGTCCCTTTGAGTCAGCATCTCGTGAGACTCTTGTTCCCCCAACACACAACACTGAGGATGATCCACTTCCCACAGGCAGTGATTAGCAAACACTGACCCCTGGGAGGCAGGAGGTGAAAGACCAAGTCATGGAGCATGGAGCGCCCCGCATTTCCTAGTCAGGCCCCGGGCCCAGCAAGCGTTCTGGAAATGTTTGCCTGACATCTTGCCTCCTTTTGGCTTGTGTTTGTTTGTTTATTTACCTGTTTGGTGGCTACTTAATGAATGGTGTTCCTCCTGCCAAGATAAGGATCCCAATGGCCCAACTACTTTCAGGACCGCAGCATATAAATGACATCTCTAAAGAATTCTTTTCGGTAGTTATATCTGATAAAAAAAAGTCTGAGACCACCTAGTTGTGGGGATTCCTTTCATCACCCGTTATGGTGTCTCATCAGCTCCAGAACTTGGCAGAGTCCAGGGCGGGAGCTTTAGAAGCCAAGTGGGAATCCAGGCTGTGACACTTCTCAGCTTTGTGAATTGGCCAAGTTACCTAACTGCTCTGAGCCAAGGTCTCCACCCTGAAGCCTAATAATATCCAACGTTTATCGAGCACTTACTGTTTGTCAATAACTGTGTTCACAGCTCTACGCATATTATCTCATTTAATTCTCACCATCTGAGAGGAGGAAACAGGGGACAGAGAAGTTATTTGTACCAGAGTAAATAACATGCCCCTAACGCAAATTTAGCTATTGGTCAACAAGTAAATGGCAGTGCTTGGCAGTGCTTGGGCAATTATCCTCGGGGTTTTACTGGTGGTTGTGAGAAGGGAGTTTTATGATGTATTAGCGCACAGTGGGAACCAGCAAATGTCACTTCCTTCTTTCCTCTGGGTTCCTACTACTAGACTGAGTCCAGAGGAAAAATGACTTTATTTCCCTCCCACCTTTCCTTGCTTCCCTCCCTATTTTTTTTTTTTTTACATCTTTATTGGAGTATAATTGCTTTACAATGGTGTGTTAGTTTCTGCTTTATAACAAAGTGAATCAGTTATACATATACATATGTTCCCACATCTCTTCCCTCTTGTGTCTCCCTCCCTCCCACCCTCCCTATCCCACCCCTCTAGGTGGTCACAAAGCACTGAGCTGATCTCCCGCTGCTATGCGGTTGCTTCCCACTATCTATCTACCTTACTGTTTGGTAGTGTATATATGTCCATGCCACTCTCCCACTTTGTCACAGCTTACCCTTCCCGCTCCCCATGTCCTCAAGTCCATTCTCTAGTAGGTCTGTGTCTTTATTCCTGTTTTACCCCTTCCCTCTCTTTTGTTCATCAAACATTTATTGAAAACGTTCTCCATGTTCCAGACCAGATTCCTTATCAGCCACTAAGCAAATAAAACTGAACCCGACAGGGCTGTCCCTGCCCTCAGGCAGCTAGCAGTCTTGTCTTGGTTTTGCCACGTTAGCTAATTCCACGGGGAACATACACACAAAAAGATCCTAGACCTCACATTTCCACTTTGTTTTGCTGTCATTTGAAGAAGAGAGAGACGGATCATCCACTTCTTGAGCACCTCCACGGGACAAGCGTTCTCCTTTGTCTCATTTAATCAATGCGGCCACCCTCAGAAAGGTATCACTGTGTCTACTTTGACGGAAAAGCAAATCTGGCACCTGGGTGACTCAGGGACTCATCCCCAAGGCACTGTAAGAAGCCGACTCTAAACCCCCGGCACCTGCTTTGTTCTGTGGACCTGGGCTTCCTCTCCATGTCCATTTCTCTGGGCTGAATTTGCAGACGATGACCCGAAGATTTCTGCGAATTTTTTTCTCCTTTTTGGAGGCTTAGGACGGGCTATTTACTTAGTCATTATTTCCGCTAGTCAGTCCCCATCTCACGAATGGTCTCAACTCGAGTCCCGCAGTGCAGCTAGGAGGTGGGAACCCTGGGATCCCTGGCACCGCCTTGCGTCCCCCTCACCCCTGGTGTTGGTTGGCCGGCTGCCAGGTTTACTGCGGCTCACACAGCTGTTTCCAGCCAAGGTGAGGGCTTCCTTTTAATGGTGTCATTTACAAGTCAATAAAGCGAGATGGAGCGCCGTTTCCGCCGCGGGTCCCACCTCGCTGGCCTCTGTGGTCTCACCCTACCGTCGGGGGCAAAGGGGGCCGGCTCGGGGCCTCATTCCTGACCTAACTGCCCTGTTCTCTCACCAGCCCCGGAGCAGCCCAGCCATAAAGCCCTTCCCCTCCGAGGGCAGAGTTCAAAGCTTAGGCTCCGCGGGATCCCGTCCTAAACCGTCCGCCCCGCCCCGCTTTATGGCTCCTGCTTCCCGGTCCATCGCTCAGCACGAGAGCGAAGCCCTGGGGTCTTATCTCCCGGCCGAGATAAAGGCCAGGCTCAGGGAAGCCGCCCACCCGAAGGTGCCTCGGCCCAGGGTTCCCACTGCTCCCTGGGGTGAATTTGATGAGTTAGAGGAAAGATGGCCTTTTTCAAACGGACAGGGAAGACACTCCCTCTGGGTGCTGGGTTTTTCTCTATCTGACCTTCCAAGGGCGACACTTCTAATGGAAGGGCTGACGGGACAGCTCTGGACTCCCAGGGGCTCCTGGCATCCCTCAGCGCCCCCAGGTCAAGGTGATAATGAGGTGAGAGAAGATGGTGGCTTAATGGGCCAGTGCCTGTGGGGAAGCGAAGGAGGGAGGCTCGTGCCCAGGCCCTGGAAGCTGCAGCCCCGCAGGAAAGGGGAGCAAGCCAAGGTCACAAAGCCCCCTGAGAACCGCTCAGACAGGCACTTACCCATTTGCTCAAGACACACAAGTAGAGAAGCTTCTGTGCACAGGCCTGTGCAGGATGCCGTGGGTTCAGCTCGAAGGAGCACCTCTCACCCGCTGGGGTCCAGGCAAGCGCGCCAGAAGAGGGAAGCCGAGTCGTGAAGAGCAAATAGGAGTCTGCTGGGCAGACAAAGGGAGCAAATACTCTTTTTTTTTTCGGTACGCGGGCCCCTCACTGCTGTGGCCTCTCCCGTTGCGGAGCACAGGCTCCGGAAGCACAGGCTCAGCGGCCATGGCTCACGGGTCCAGCCACTCCACTGGGATCTTCCCAGACCGGGACACGAACCCGTGTCCCCTGCATCGGCAGGCAGACTCTCAACCACTGCGCCACCAGGGAAGCCCACATTGTTTTTTTTTTTAATTGGAGTATAGCTGATTTACAATGTTGTGTTACTTTCTGTACGGCAAAGTGAATCAGTTATAATATACATACCCACTCTTTTTAGATTCCTTGCCCATATAGGTCATTACAGAACACTGAGTAGAGTTCCCTGTGCTTTACAGCAGGTCCTTATTAGTTATCTATTTTATACAGAGTAGTGTGTATATGTCAGTCCCAATCTCCCAATTTATCCCCCCCTCACATTTTCCCCCTGGTAACCATAAGAATTGTCATACTGAGGGAAGTCAGACAGACAAAGACAAATATCATATGCTGTCGCTTACACGTGGAGCGAATACATTTTTAAAATGGAAGAGCGCGTACAGAAGACAGGGTGCATTCAGATGGTGCCAGCCATGCCGGTGAGAAAGGGGAGGCCCAGGGCAGGGCAGGGCATGGGCTCTCCTGGCAGCCTCACACTCAGAGAGGAAAGGGGCGTGGGCTGTCCCATAGATGCCTCCTGGCCTGTGCCTAAACCAGAGACATTACACACACAGCTCTTTCCCATCTGGTGGTCCCAAGAAGCCAAGCGGGGAGGACCTGAGTCACGCATCCCCTCACCCACGCAGTGCAGGCAGGGGCAGCCTGTATTCCCTGACACCCATCCAGGTACTAAAATGGCCAAGAGGAAGCACCCAGGACCCAGGGAGGCAAGAGTCTAGGGGATGGGTCACCTTGCCACCCGCCAGGACACAAATATCTAAGAGTCAAGACACTCTAACCCTGACTCTGCCCACAGCTTGATGGAGATAATCCTGCTCTCAGAGAGTGTGCAGTGATGGTGAGAGTGGGATTCCCAGTTCTCAGGAGGTAAACTGAGGCCCAGAGATGTTACAGTGACAACAGCTAATATCAGGCCACCACTAGCCTATCCGGTGAAGTGGAAAAGGAGCCCCTGCAGGGTGGAGGCAGCCTGTGGGAACGGGGCTTCCGTGCCTTTGTGCAAAGGAGAAGGCGCCCTTCTCGCTGGGCAGATGCAAACGTGCGCCAGGGTGCACAAGTCGTCAAGGAAAGCACACGTGGGACTGTAGCCTCCTTGGTCGGGCAACCCTGGGCACCTTGAACTAATAAGAGAAGTAGAGAGACCAGCGGAGGCTGCAGTCAGGCAGAGGTGTAATTCAGTCCCGTTTCGTGACACAACTTGCTGGCATTGCAGCCGCGGATAACTCGCCATCCCTTTACCTGTAGACTAAGGCTGATAATACGTACGCACCGGGCTTGGTAAAGATTTCAGAGGTGACAGCCGTTCTTCTTATTCCAGGGCCTCCAGCACAGAAGATGAAGGATCTGCAGAGCCCTGGATGTTTTCCTTCCTTCTTCACTTAGAGACAAGCCTTAGTTATTTGTTTCCTGCCTCTGTGTAATTACAGTGCAAGGGCCTCATTCTCCAGACCTGTTTTAGTGAAGGAGGAAGGAAGTCACAGGCCTTTTCGCCGTAACTCCCCGCTCAGAGACGCCAGCTGGGAATTTGACGAATCTGTGATTGCCGCCAGTAACCCCTGTGTGTTCCAGATCAAGGTCCTGCACAGGCCATCCGGGACCAGTCCTGACCATCAATCAGCCACTGTTCTCAGGCCTGACCTCCAGGATACCCATCCTCTCCCGAGGCCTGATGCATTTATGGTTGGGGAAGGGAGCAAAGTCCATCCACACACACTGTGGAGCACCAGGGCCACACTAGCCACTGGCCGCTCCCACCAGAAACTGGACTATGAAAACATCCATTGTGCATGTCCCTTCTGGAGGGCCTGGGCAAGGGTGTACCCAGAAGCCCTTGCAAACAATCTCAGCAGAGCTGAGTATAATCAGATGAGGATGCTCCTTCAGGGCCTAGTGTGGAGACCCAGCGAGGACCACTGGCTTTCTCCAGAGATGTCCTGGAAGAGAGTCCTTTCCACTGAGTTGAGGAAACTAGACAGAATTCCGGAACTGGCTCTGTTTCATGCCCTCAAGCAAGTTCCTTCTTACTTGACAGAAAACTCTTCTCTAAAACATGAGAGTAAGAATATGTAACCTCCTTGGGCCTCCCTGGTGGCGCAGTGGTTGAGAGTCCGCCTGCCGATGCAGGGGATACGGGTTCGTGCCCTGGTCTGGGAGGATCCCATATGCCGCGGAGCGGCTGGGCCTGTGAGCCATGGCCTCTGGGCCTGCGCATCCGGAGCCTGTGCTCCGCAACGGGAGAGGCCACAGCAGTGAGAGGCCCGCATACCGCAAAAAGAAAAAAAAAAAAAAAGAATATGTAACCTCCAAGGGACCTTCCAGAGCTGACAGAACTTACTGTAAATTCATTAAGTTACCCATAGCTAAATAATTTCAAAGGCAGAATTATGGAAGCTCTTTTGAATTTTTTTTAATAGCAAACGAATCAACAAAAACCCTGTAATATAAAATGTAGGTGTTGTAACATATTGGATATGGTATTGGGCAGGGTGTCCAAGAATAAGGGTATAAGATCCTTCAGAAATCTTTCAAGAGTCCAAATCATCGTCTGATCGGTCCTGATATTTTTACCGAGAGCTAGGCACCCCCATAGAATGCCCAGCAAGTTTTAAGGACTATCAGATATTTGTTCACCCAAGAATTGGGTACCATTTCCAAATGGTGGGCCAGCCAACCCACCCTTTTCTCCAGCCCCTTCTGCCAAGCATTCCTCCAGCTAATAAAACACTGGTCACCCAGCACTGGGTTAATATTTACTCAGTATAAACCATTCTAGAGTGAAAGGCTGAAGGCCACACTAAAGTTAAAACATTAAAAAGCAGGTCTGACCTCCTGGGTCAGTGTTACAGTTTTCTGGGAGAGGATTTTGATCACAAGTGGTGTTACCTGGAGGAGAGGCCAGACCTCCAGGATGGAAGATGGATACTTAGATCCATCTAGATACTCCACATCCATCAGGTACTGATATTGCAGAAGTGCTTTTTTATTCCCTTGTAGACTTCAGTTTCCACGGGGGAGATGATCTCCACCAGGAAATTGTGAGCAACCAATGAAATGGGTTCTGCTAAGATTTTAGAAACCTGAGAAACA
Source organism: Mesoplodon densirostris (assembly GCF_025265405.1). NCBI lineage: Eukaryota > Metazoa > Chordata > Mammalia > Artiodactyla > Ziphiidae > Mesoplodon > Mesoplodon densirostris. The sequence continues at coordinate 12,197,642 of NC_082674.1, read as the reverse complement.
CTGTATGATGTGATGTGGTTATGAATCATTTGGCCAAGGATATTTTTTTTTTGCTTTAATGTGACGATAAAGACCCCCAACTGAAATAACTGTTGCCTCACTTAACATTTTAATGGTAGATACTGAGATGTCCTTGCAAGCAGTGATATTTTCTAAAGATGGTCACATCAGTGCCTCTCCCATCCCATGTTCTCTTCCTGCCATGGGATGACAACCTTCCTCCATTGAGAGGTGGGGTCCATGCTTTCCACCACTCAAATCCAGGTGGAACTTTGTAACTGCCTCCAGCAATGGAATCTGGCAGAAATGAAGCCAAGTGACTTCCAAGGTGAGGTCGCAAGAGATAATAGAGTTTCCACCTGACTGTCTCCTGGGACTTGGACCTCTGGAGTCCTGAGCGGCCGTGTAAGCAGCCAGCTACCCTGCAGTCACAGTGCTGGGAGGACCCGGAGGAGAGAGAGAGAGAGGATGCCCGACGAGCCCCACCTGCTGATGCTCAATACCTCTAAGTGGTAGAATAATAATCTTATCCACTTATTTTATCCTTTTTGCTTATCTGCATTTATAAAGTTTCTATAGCAAACATAGATCACTTTCTTCAAAATAAGTTAGTTTTTTAAAAATGCCACTCACATCCCCACCTTCTCAAAGCATCACCAGGCCTCAGCTAATACCTACACTGAATTCCAACCACTGACTCTTTGTACAAGTCAACAAAATAACTGCTTGCCCCAGAATCCCGACAGGCTTAGACTGGTGACCAGACGCCAGAAACCACCACGCACTTCATTCTAGACAAGTGGATACAATGTACGTGTTTCCCGTAGTTAGATCCACCAGCCCGGCGGCCTCAGGCGTGGAGCAAGCTTTCCTAAGGCCTGAAAGGCCTAAACCAAAACAAAACCTGTTTTGGTTTTTGTTGTTGTTGTTGTTATTGCCTTTACTACGGCAAGATGAAATTCATTCATCAAATATTGATTAAGTCCTACGTGCGCCAAGCACAGGGCTGGGTGCTAGGGATACGTCTGTGAGCTGACGCAAGGTTTCTGTCTTCAAGCAGCGAAAAATACAAACGAAGCAAGTGATCTGAATGCGGCGCACGTGCTGTGAGGGAGAATGCCCCAGAGGCAGAAACAGAGAGGGTGCACCTGGCCCAGGTGTGGAGATAATAATGGGACAATAAGGAATCCCAACATCACAAGGTATTGTGAGGTGTGATACAGACTGAATATTTACGTCCTCCTGAATGTCTTATGTTGAAATCCTAACCCCCCAGTGTGATGGTACCAGGAGGTCGGGCCTTCAGGAGGTGATGACGTCACGAAGGCAAAGCCCTCATGAATGGAATTAGTGCCCTTGAAAAAGAGACCCCAGAGAGGTCCCTTCCTTTTTCCTGCCATGTAGGGACACAGCAAGAAGACAGCTGGCTGGGCCGTCTATGAACAAGGAAGCTGGCTCTCTCCAGACACCAAATCTGCCAGTGCCTTCATCTTTATTGTCCCAGTCTCCAGAACTGAGAAAAATAAATGCTTGTTTAAGTTCCCCAGGTCTATGACATTTTTATTATAGCAACCGGGATGGACTAAGAAATCAAACGAGCTCATCCTTGTGAGCGCACTTAGCAGAATGGAAATGTAAGACGTGGTGGCCCGTCCCCTTCCCCCATGGCCTCTGGCTGCTCTGTACACCGGCCGTGATTCTGATCGGGCGTGAGGCTTCTGTTTTCCACATTGATGAGCACAGAAAACCTCGAACCATGACCCCAGCATAGGTTTTTGTTTGCATAGTCTCTTGTACTCCTGTGTACTGTTCACTAAAAGCCAGGGCAGAGAGAGCCTTTCTTGCTCCGAGGCCAATGGCCATGGTCCAGTATGCTGCTGGGGACACATCCCTGCTGCCAGGCCAGCCTGACCGTGCTGCCAGCCAGGTGGGGCTTGTGAGACCGGTGCCCTTAATTTGTTCTGACGTCCAGCCAGAGGGTGCACCAGTCCTCCAGGGAGCAGGGAGAGTTTGTCATGTCCCCCATCATCCACTGGAACCGAGGGCCAGAGCTCTGCCCTTTTTCCGCAGCCGCTGCCCTGGGTGGGTCGCTCAGGATCCTGGCCCCAGCCTCCCAGCCCATAAGAGTGCCCCCTACGCTACAGCACATCATCACCAGGGGGCTCTTGGTAACAGGGAAGTCCTGCCATCCCCCCTGGGTGTCCTGCCATGCCTCCCTTAGGGTCTCTCGACAAGAAACCCCGAACTGGCTAGCCAGGCCCGCTATCTCCTGCTTCTCACCAGCTGCCTCCCTCCCCGGCCATTTGTCCCACTCAAAGCCAATTCTGACCATTTGCTCCAGCCAGCCAGACCCCAAATGGGACCCCATACCTCCTCCTTCACGTAACTCCTGACCATCCTTTACATCTCTGTTGAAGTGTCACTTCCTCCAAGAAGGCTGCCTGGAACTGCCAGCCTTCTGTCGCTCCTGAGACCCCACAGACCGCATCATGTATCCATGCTGTATTGTAAGTGCCGGGACCCAGGTGGCCAACAGCGTTTTCCCACCTTCCCCTCTTCTATCTCCCACCACCCACCCGGGTACACTGGGGCGTCTTCGGTAAAACAGAGATCGTGGTTTGCTGGCAGATATGTTACCCAACAAGAGTGGTCCGTATTGGCAACGGAAGCTTTGTCTGTCTTGGAGATACTCGGCTCTGAAGGCCCTGTGTGGTGTCTCCCAGGGGAGACCAGGCACTGGGGGCAGATCCTGGGTGGCCTTTGGGTGCTCTTGCTGAGCAGAGCCTTTGGGAAATGATTGTTTGAACCCAAGTGACCGGGTTTCTTTTCTGCAGACTCCTCCGAGCTCTCGGGAGAATGGACGCATCGCAAATTTTCAAGACGGGAATGAGCGTGAATATTAACCACGGGGTCTATTCTTGAGGAACACCTCTTGATGTTGCCCAAAACCAGTGTTTCATAGGACACAATTTGGAAATGCTGCCCTAGGAGTATTTAGAAATTTGACAGTCCCCAGAGGGCTATGTGTCTTAATAAATATCTAAATCTTTGGGAGGATTTTATGGGTATTTTTCAATATATCGTACAGTGTCTTCTTTTACTGAGGCAGCGTTGTTTCTTGCTCATGCTGGGAACCATGTATGTGAGTCTTTCCCTCATTACTGTGGCTACTAGGGAGCTCAGAATTGAGTCCTGGCCCACATCCAGCCATTGCCCAGTCCCTCCGAGGGCAAATTTTGGCTTCTAACATTTTCTCTGTTAACATCTTATTTCTTCTACCTTTATTTTGTCTTAGCCATGATTCTTTTATTCGTTGCAAACCTGTTTTACTGGTGTGCCAAGATCCTTCTGAAAATGAGGCAAGGTGTACATATATAAGTGTAAACAAGTGTAATATTGTCAGCAACAATGATAACAAAAACACTTGCATTCCACAGAATAGGTGAATCTCCCATAGACATAAAATAAGCACCAGCTCTTTTCCAACAAGGAGAAGAGGGCCCGAGAGAGATTTCCTCCTGAGCTTAATTTTCATATTTAACCCTTTCACTCTCTACTCTTCAAAATCAGAAGAAACACCCCCTTCCCTTCCCCACACCCCTTGAGAGACTGAAACAAAACCACCCTCAAGATCAAACAGATTACGTTAATGACACAGAGAAGACAGGATGGTCTGTGTCCACTCTCTGAGCTCCCAAACAACAGGCTTTTGTGCTCAGGAGAGAGATGGGGGGCTGGGGACACTTGAGAACCTGTATCCACTGGGGGGTGGAGTGGCATGCCGGGCTCACACTCCAGCACTCGAAGCCTCCATGAGCTGGGTGGGCAGAGGACCTCCGATTCTCAGCCACTGCCTCCACCGCTGCGGACCCCTGCCTGTCCAACAGCAAACAGCCTTCTGAGGACCCAAGGAGGGCTTGAGTCTTCAGACAGCCCTGGCCTATTGGAATCTTCTTCCCCCAGACAAACTCAGTTGAATTCTCTTCCCTTCTGACAGCTTCACAGTGAAGTGACCCACACGTGGTGACGATTCTCCTGCCTGCCTCTCTTCCCTGCTCGGGAGCTGCATGTCGTCACCCCCAGGGCCTCCTTGTCCCTTTCTCTGGACAGCCGCCATGCTCTTGCTCTTAGCTCTTCCTCGTGGATGCGGCCCAGGAGCAGACCAGGGGCTGCTGCCTGTTTCCTATTCTCATTCTCCTTGGAGACCACGAGCCCCAGGGTGGCCAGGGGACAGAGTGTCTCTCTCTTCTATGTGTTTACACCCCTTCCCTCAAACAGCTGAAGGACACTCCTTGCAAAAGGGCCAGTGGGTCTAAAATAAAGCAGTAGACAGGCCTGAAGCTGGGCAAGGAGTCACCTAGACCTGGAGGGACAGGGCAAACCGCCTGAGTTACACATTCCCTCTCTGAGCCAATCACACACCGTGTGTCCTGTCATCATTAATTCCCTTGTCTGTGTGTCCCAGCAGGTGTGAGCCCTTGACACAGGAACCCCACGAATTCCAACACCGAATCCCAGTGTTTACAACAGGGCTGACCCCTGAGTATGCCATCAACAAATTAAGGGGAAAGAAAAAGGATAGAAAAGGGAATAAAAAGGAGAAGGAAGTTGACACCTCAATTAAAAAATAAAAACAAGTGGAGTGGGGGAAGGACAAGAACAATGAAGTCTTCAGGCCTGAGGCAGTCAGATGCTCTATTCTTCATCTCCCTGAATCTTCACGGAACCATAAGAGTTTAGATGTTCTCATGAGCCTCATCTCAAGAGATGACAAAATAGGCTCAAGAAGGAGGCAACTAGTCAAGCTTTGGGCCAAGTTCCAGCCGCCTCTCCTGCTCCACCCAGGCCAGCCCAGGGAGTTTTGACTTCATCCCGGAAGCAGTGGACCATGAAATCTTTTTGAGGATTTGTGAGTTGCATTTGCAAAGCACTGTAAAAATTGGAGTAAGGATTCTCCACGGTGGAATTCTCAGCTCTCAGCTACAGTCCAAACTGGATGTAAAAGACTTGCTTTTAGAGAGATCGTATTTGTTGGGCACTTAAATCTGAGAAATTACAGGTTCAGGAAGCACAGATTTTCCCCATCCTTCTCAGTGGACTATACTTAGCTAAGTGTCCTTCCAGAAAATCCAGACTTCATTCCTTAGGAGTCCTCAGGTCTCCTGGGGAAAAAAAGGAAAGAAAATGCAGGCCTATCAACCATGTCAGCTCAACTTATTATGACTAACTAGGTCTCAAGAGTCAGCCATGGGCATCAGGAAGACCCCAAGGTCACAGACCCCACCCCAGGCACCCTGGGCACTGGCACTTAGGCGGGAAGTTGGAGCAGAAAGAAGGTACTCACAGGTTCATGGCATGCAGTCAGAGGTTTCTGTGTGGCCAAACCTTGGTTGTAAAAACTGCAAAGAGGCTTATTTTGACGTGTCCGTCCCGGGGAAAAAGCAAATCTTTGTAAGGGATCTATTGGTTCTCGCATATGGCTTATTTTGCTTAAAAAAAAAAAAAAAAAAAAGTCATTTAAACGATTCCGTTGGACTAATTTGTGTTCTTAAAAAATGAAAATGAAAACCATGAGATTTCATGGGTGGTGTTACATTTTTAATGGGCAGGTATCCCAGGTTCATACTTTTAATTAGAAAATGCATCAAACAGCTGGTCGTTGGATGGAGAGATAACACACCAGCAAGGGACTTACGGAGAGCTGACCAGCCCCATGGCCGAGGGATGGGCACCAAGCAGTCTTAGACAGAGCCCATCTGTAAAGGAGCCACGGAGAGAAAGGTCACTGGAACAGGGCAGGTGGGGAGGGCTTTCTAGAGGAGGTGGCATTTGCACTAGGGTTCTTAAAGTTAACCTACGTTAAGAGACATTGAGAGAGGTCCAGGAACACAGTGCCTTATACACGTCATCCTGGTGCTCAGTTTTTCAGGAACGTAGAAGTAGGTTCTGGGCTCATTTATGAGATACAGGCCACCTCTCTCTGGCTAGATTCCTGTTCACACCTTGGTGCATTTGTCTATCTATTTATACGGGATAGCGTCTGTGCAGGGGGGACCCCGTTGCTTGTTTAAGTGATGCCTCTGCCTTGGCTGCCCCATTCTTCAGCTGGGCCTCAGCCCTGCTCTCGAAATGCAAACTTGTTTTCCTGTGTTGCCAGCTCCGTCCTCTCTGAGTTCAATTTGCTTTGACAACTGGAAAGTGAGGCAGATCACAATTGGGCCCTTTGTTCATTTTCCACACTTTACTGTAAAGAAGAAGAAATTGTTGCTGAAAATATATAGGTGTATCTGCTGGGAAACTCCCTTCTCCCCTCCAATTCCAAATCATGCATTTGGGGATGTGTGTTATATTTTAAATCAGCTGACGATGATTGGCTAGGGCTGTGTCTGTCTATATAGAATTCTTGCTCTCCTCTAGTTTTGGGCATGAACTTTCTGTCTCTCTGAATTTCTTTCCATCTGTTTTTCTACATTCCTGTCTGTCTTTTTTGGTAGACGGTCTTTCTTTTTTTCTTTCCATCTTTATGGTTTTTCTACGTCATACATTGGCCACGTGATCATTCAAATTGAACTTCCAACTTTCAAATTACTGTGTGTGGATTGCTTCCCCCCCGCCTCCATCTGGAAAGGCAATATTCCCATGGGAAAAGATAAGTGTGAAACAAGGGTGGCTAGGGTCCTATCTTTGAGGTGTCCAGACTCATACAAAGAACTTTTGAATGAATTGTTTTTTCTTCAAAAAAGGAAGACATGTGTAGCGTCTCCTCCAGAGGGTTCTGAATTCTTGGCTGCGGAAGATAGAAACAGAATGCTTCCAACCCCTCCCCCTTCACATCCTAAGTCTTTGAAAGCCATCCCAAGATAAAGCAACGTTTTCTTGTCAATTTTGTAATCAGAATTCTGGACCTCTTGCCTATAAGGCAATCCGAGCTTCCCAAGGGAGTGAACCGTCTTGGGTTTTCGGGGCCCATTCTAGAATCCTGGGGAAGGGCTCCCTTTATTCCTGTTCTGCCTTTGATGACACATGACCTATGACCCTGATCAATGCATCCTCCTCCCCGGAGCCGCAGAAAGGAGAGCGGCTCTCTCAGCGCCCAGAGGAAGAACAGGCAGGGAGGCCCTGACCTCCCGCCCTGCCCCTAACCTCACTGATAAATGAGTTTTCCATCCGTGCTCACCAGCAGGCTCTGAACACAAAGAAACGAGCCCCTCCTGACTCTGTCTTTGCCCAGATGAAACCACGAGCCGAATCTGTTCAGCTCACGCCAGCATCCGGCACCAGAACACACACGAGAGGCATCATATCTGGGAGCCCGGCTCCCCGATTCCATCTGGGGCCTCCCGGCGCCTCCCACGTCCCTACGGGCCATTTGGCTGCAAAAGTGTTTGCTCCTCCTAACACAGCGCTGGGGGGGGAGGGCCGGGCTCCCCGAAAGGCGTTCACCCCGACCAGCATCTTAGGAAGTGCCCTTCTGCAAAAGCATGTTTCCCACACTTTCTTTTTTTTTTTTTTTTTTTACGGTACGCGGGCCTCTCACTGCTGTGGCCTTTCCCGCCGCGGAGCACAGGCTCTGGACGCGCAGGCTCAGCGGCCATGGCTCACGGGCCCAGCCGCTCCGCGGCATGTGGGATCTTCCCGGACCGGGGCACGAACCCGTGTCCCCTGCATCGGCAGGCGGACTCTCAACCACTGCGCCACCAGGGAAGCCCTGCTTTTAATTTTCACAACAATCCTGCAAGAGTGGCCCTATCAGTCCCGTGTTATAGATGAAGAAAAGCGGTCTGGAAATGCTGAGTCTGTCTGGAGTACCTGGAGGTGGGTAGCGGAGCTGGATCCGAGCTCTGGTTTGCGATGTGAAGCGAAAGCCTGTGTCACCCCACGGCGCCCTGGCTGAGTTCCATCCATTCATTCATTCATCCTCCTTGGTGCCAGGGTATATTCTAGGTGTGGACGAGCCTAGAATAAGACGTTTCCTTTTTCTTCAAGAGACTCAGAGACCCAGAGCGATAATGGGATGGCGAGATAGTCCTGTGCAAAGCAAACACGGAAGCGCAAGAAACTATTCTCCCTGGGGTTGTGCGTTGGGGGAGGGTCGGTGGTTTCAGTAAGAGAGTGTGTGGCAGAGCTCCGGGCCCCGTGCAGTGAAGGGGACCGTTGGTGGCACTAGACGAGGAGCTGACCAGGTGGAGCGGGGATTCCAGAGGGCACAGGGACGTTGTAGGGGGAGGAAGAGCACGTGCAAAGGCCAGCGGGTCACTGAGGGGGCGGGCAGGGGGCGCAGAGCCCGTGCCTGTGGTGAGGCTGCTGGGAATGTGAAGTAGTCGTGGCGGGTAAGGCAGGAAATGCAGGCAAGAGCTTGGAAGGTGGGCTGAGCAGCTTGGACCCAGCCTGCATCCCAGGGACCACCTGGGGCTTTTGGTGGGGCAGGATGAAGGTGAGGAGAGTGAGGTACTCACCTCGGATGCAAAATTTAAGTGGAGGCCGAAAAACTCAGTCACCACGACACGTCACATCAGAAATCAGGGCAAAAATATCCATGCTGGGCAACAGGACCAACTTGAAATAAAGTCGACCCTCCTCCCAGCCCCACTTTTGTTAAAAACCCAGATTTCTGGTGTTCCTCCCTGGATCTACTGACCCAGTCTTTCCACGGAAGGGGCTCTATAATTTCCCAGTGTCCTGGGTGATTTTTATCGTTGTGTTTACGCTTTTTTTTTTTAAAAAGATTTTTTTGATGTGGATCATCTTTAAACTCTTTGTTGAATTTGTTACAATATTGCTTCTGTTTTATGTTTTGGTTTTTTGGCCACAAGGCATGTGGGATCTGAGCTCCCCGACCAGGGATCGAACCCCCACCCCCTGCATTGGAAGGCGAAATCTTAACCACTGGAGCACCAGGGAAGTCCCAGTTGTGTTTATTCTTTTTAAACTTGTCCATGATTAATAACCACCTGAGGGCACCTGTAAAAATCTAGATTCTCACGTCCCCTTCTGGACCTTCTGCATTCAAAAGGGCAGGAGAGGGGCTGGGGAGGTTGGAGGCTTGGCAAGAGCCTCGGGAGCTTCATGTCATCGGGCAAGATGGCAAATAGCAGTGAATGGCAGGGTGTGTTTTATGCCCATGGGTTCCAGCTTTGGGAAGACCCTCCAGCAAGCCCAGGCAACAGGCCCTGTTTGGGCTGAGGTTTTTTATTCTACTGTTCAGTTTCCAAATGGGAGAATGTCTCAGTTGTTAAAAGCTGCATACATATTATCTCCCTACAGTAGGTACTCTGGGAGATTCTGGGCAGCATTCTGCACTCTTCCCTGGCCTCTCACCCCAAACCTTGGAACAGTGCATCCTTGCCAAGAGGCAAGTTATTCCAGTCAGGAAACACTGGCCCTGCATGAGGCCAGGCTAAGTCCTGGGCTACGCACCCAGGAGACCAAGAAGGGACAAGACTGGGCCAGCTCTGCAGAAGGTGCTCGGCCGGCAGGGTGGAAGTTGGGTGTGGAGACTCATATCTGTAACCAGGGGGAAGGAAAGATGCAGAGTAAATCCTGAGTGGGATCATTTCCTTCTGGGGTCATCAGGGAGTCTCCCTCGAGCAGAATGCACCTGCCACTTTCCTAGCTGAGCCCCGCGTTCCCACACCTCCCACTCAGGAGCCAATAAAAGGGTGTCTTGAGCCTCCTTGGCCTATTGAAGGAGGCCCTCTACCCAGCCCCCTGTCTCCGATTCAGCCTTGACTCCCATTCTCAGCTCGACCCAGAGTCTACACAGAATTTCTCCACGACAGCTTTGTCCCTTTTCCAGCCCCAAGACCTCTCTGAACGAGGCCCCCTGAATTTGACCACACGGGGACCCCACTGGAATTCACTGACTCTTCCCTCCCAGTCCTGGGAGCCGACCCCAGCCGTGGAGGGATTGGAAAAGACGGAACTGAAGACCAGAATGTGCCCCAAACACCCCTGGGCTTCCTTCCTCTCCTAGAAGTTGATGGCCCGCTTCCCGGTCATCTAAGTCCTCACACTTCAGTTCTTGAGGCTAATTTCCCAAAGGAACCTTTGGGGATAGTGCTTGTGAGAACCGATGACTTCTGGGGGATTTTCACTCGTGCAAATCTTCTTGACTTCCTGACATGGGAGATGTCTGTGCACGGTGCCCAGGGAATAGAGAGGTACATTGATAAAGAATAGAACTGATTTCCTTGACACAGACATTGAACCTCAAGCCTGTGCAGGAAAATGAGAAAAGACTGGGAGATGGAAACTTCTCTCCCAAATGTCCCAGGGTCCCAGAGTATCTGCCAGCAGCAGAGCAGGTAAGGCCCTGGAATTGTGTCTCTACTGGGCTCCTGGAGGGCACTCCGGAGGATGCTCCTGGGAAGATTCCAGCCAAACTGTCAATCAATAATGCTGCTGTTCAGCCTGCCCAGCGTCTCCTTCCCTCTGCCCAGCAAATAGACCACACAGCTCTCTCCCTGCCCTCCCTTCCCTGAGCACTTCCCTTCCTTATGATGCCACCCTGATTTATAAGAGGGCTTAAAAATCACCTCTCCTAGGTGTCATCTCAGACCCCCTCCACATGGCATATTTCTGCCTGCTGCCCCTTGGCTCAAACCTTGGGCCCTCTGACCCCTGGCCTCTGCATGCCAGCTTCCAGCACCATGCAGACTGGGCAGCCTGCTCTGCCCCAGACCAGGAAGCCCTTCAGCCAACCAGGGCCCTGACCTTAGCCATGACCAGCCAGCCCACAGCCCAAGCTGCCGCAGGGCCGCAGCAGCCAACGTGACCTCGCCACCTGCCCAGCAGTCCCCCGGGATCGTTAGACTCCTCCCTCTCCTCTCCAGCCTTGAGTTCTGGGGCCTGACAACACAAAGACAGTCACCTGTCCTACAGGTAGCAGTAACAGCATCAGCTAGGAAGGCAAACAGAATCTTTACCTTCCATCAACTGGAGGATCTTCTTGTCTCCAAATTCAACAAGGAAAGGAGCCCAAGAGGAGATGCAACAATGAGCAAAGAGTGTGGACCCCCCTCTGACCCCAGCAGGCCCCCATCATCAGAGGTTAACCCTTTGATAATTTTGTGCAAAGTGGCCTCCTCTGCTAGTTTAGGTTTTTAAGGGCAGGAAATGTATCTTCACTTATCCTTGTCATCATTCAGGGACTCACCCATGTATTAGTCAGTCAACAGCAGTTACTGAGCACCTAGTTCCCAAGGATATAAAGATAAATAAGACACAGTCCCTGTCCTCAGGGCTCCAATTGTGATAATAGAAGAATGCAGAGGGAAGTGAAAGTTTAGAGGAGAAAGCATGTTTCCCTGTTTCAGGAGATCCAGGAATGCATCACAGAGGAGGAGGCTTTTCAATTGGGTTTTGAAGGATGAATAGGAGCTCTCTGGGCCAGAAAGGCATTGCAGTCATGAACATGTTCCATCTTCACTGATGAAGTCTTAGAGACTGTGGTGATGCCTGGCACCGAGAAGACGCTCAGAAACAGTTGCATCATATGAGATGCAGACTCAGTTCTAGGACAGGCGCAAAAAGGTGTCATTCTTACTCCTCTGCCTGAAACCTGGAGACCAATTGTAATCTCTTGGGAGTCTTGAAAAATACCAATGCTCTGTCCCATCCCCAGAGATCCTGATGTCATTGGCTGAGATGCTGTCTAGTCATTGGCACTTTTAAAACCTCCCCAGCTGATTCCAATGCGCAGCTATGTCTGAGAACCTCTGACTTAAACAATGCTTCTCAATGTGTACATCCATCCAGGAGATCTTGTTAAAATGCAGCTTCAGATGCAGCAGGTCCGGGGCAGGGCCTGAGATTCTGCATTTCTAACAAGTTCCCAGTAAGTCCAGTGCTGCTGGTCCTGAGACCACACTTTGAGTAGCAAGAGTCTCTGAGGTTGAAGCCCCAGAACAAGTCAATAGGTCTCAGCATCTTGCCTGCACCCAGGGGCAATGGGTGCAGACTCTGCTCTCCCGGGCACTAACCTTCAGTTCTGGATTGGGATGGCGGTGGCGGCAGGGCTGGGCAGTCAAGGCCACGGGGGCGCATGGGGGAGGGGAAGGCAGGATGGGAACTTAGCCGTTTACCCACGTTTTAAGAGCTGGCGTGGCATACCTGTCCCCACCAGCTGCCTGTCCACCCGGCCGCACTCAAGGCCAAGAAGCAGCCAAGGGGGCCTGGCGAGCCAGCTGACATCCCAGCGCAGAGGGTGGCGGCCGCTTCCTTGGTGGGAGCTGCCTTCTGGGTAAACATTGTTCCGCGTTTTTTCTTTTTTCTCTTCAAACAAGCCCTTCCCAGCGCTGGCCACATAACCCTAAACAAGGCCTCTCAGTGCTGTTGACACAAAGGCACAAATGGTGTCATTCCAGCCCAGAGATAAAACTCTGATCCTCCCATAATGGGGGGCATTTCCTCTTGGGAAGAACACCAGCCCATGGGGCAATTCAACAAGCCCAGGCTAAGCCCTGCCCTCCGGCGAGGCTCCGCTGCTCTGTTGTTTGGGGTGGATTTCTTTCTTCCCAAAGCTCTGCTTGTCTCCTGTGCCTCCGTCAGCTGATATGTCAGCCTCAGACAATGGCCTCTTTCTGCAGACAATGGTCAGCGTGAGGAATGTCGCAGGAGGGAAGGGCTTGAGAGGGGACAATCAGCTTTCAGAATCCAGTGGCCGAGTGGGTGCTGCAGGGAGGGTCCTGCTGTCACCAGGGCAGCCTCTTCAAAGGCACCATTTATAGGACATGCAGCCCCAGAAAAAATGGATGCTTTGGCAGCGGCGGGAATCAGAGGGTCCTTAGCTGGCCATTGCTGCAGGCCAGCTCCCATTACCTGCTTTATCAGCCTCCGGAGGCTCCTGCAGCCACAGCCCCTGCCCTGCAGGCTTTGTTTAATGAAAAAACAAACAGTCACCCCCAAATCAGACCGCAGCCGGCGGCTCCCCGCACCACCCCTCCTGCAGTACCCAGCCTGGGCCTCCATCAGCCAGCTCTCCAGAAAAGAAAGGGCGTATTCATCCCCCTAAGGTGGAAACTCGCTTTCTCTCCAGGGGAAATTGTGTAACCGTTTTGTAGTGGAATCGACTACAGTCCTCAAGGTCTTTTGGAAAAAGGAAAACAGATAAGGGGGCGGAGGTTGGAGCCGGCGCTGGCAGCCTTCTCATTAGATTTGCTCACTGCAGAACGATTTTTCTGACAGAGGCCACAGGCCTGAACATCATGTCAGCTGGTCTCTGGATTCCAAGGCCCTTCACTGCCATTGGAAAATTAAACTTTTTTGGGCAAATAGCCAGGCATTCATTCATTCACTCGGCTAGCACAATGCCTGACACATAGTAGGTGCTTAGGAACCATTTGTTGAATGAATGAAAAGGTTCATAGTATCTGATTCTCTCTCCCTGCTTAAAAAACCTTCAATAGCTCCCTACTGCCTACAGTATAAATTTCATTTTTCTTACAACTTGTCACCTGGCCCCTCAGCTATCTCTCCAATCTCACCATCCCGCTTCTTCTCCCCCACATGCCCCACCAACACACACACACACACACACACACACACACGTGCACGCATACATACACTCTGCTACTATTTCCTGAACCAAAGCACTGTGTGAGCCCCTGGGCTTTTGTCCCTGCTGTCCCGAGGCCCTTCCCCAGCTTCGTGTAGAGATCTGGAGAGCCCCTGCCCTCCGGACTCACCTCCAGTGTTTGCTGCTCCTCTTAAAAGCCATCATGATGCTTCCGACTCCATGGCCTTGCTTTTGTACGTGGCCCTACTGTGACATTTACCGTAATGTTACATTTATCGGTCCCAACCATACACAGACTCCTTGAGAGCGGGGACTGAGTCTGATTTAGCCTCATATGCCGAGTTGGGGCCCAGGGCCTGCTCCATCACGGGTTCTCCAGAAGCAGGGGACCAGCTAGCCCTGGTGTACCAGGACTGTCCTCATTTTAGCCCTGGAAGTCCCACGTCCCAGAAAACAACCCAGTCCTGGGCAAACCAGGACTACTTGTCCCCCTGTTAGTGTAGCAGTGGATGAATAAATGCCCGTCGCCATTCATTCACTCATTCATTCATTCATATAGTAAGACTCTGTGAACTGGGTCCCGTGCTCATTCCATTGCAGAGCATTTCTAAACAACCCAGCATCTCTTCCAAACAGCCCCACTGCTCAGCATTGCAAAGGGATGAGTCTTTGCTGTTGAATGAGCATTAAGTCCATCAGGCACCTTTCCTTGGCCTTTGTTTATCTTCCTGGCTATCTCTTCCGGCAAGTAGCCACATTGTTTATAATGCATCTGTTGACATCTGCCTTATCTCCCGGATTTGCCCTGGGTCTCCCTGGGTCTGCCTCCCTCTGAAAGGATGAGCCCTCTAGCCTCACTGTTGAATTCTTATCTAAGGTTTTATAAGTCAAAAGGTCCACGCTGGAGCTTTGGTTCCCAAAGCAGCCCCCAGCCCCAGGCCCTCAGAACAGGAGCAATTGCAGCCTGGCCCCATTTGTCTGCTCAGCTTCCCTCAGACCCTCGGGCAGCTTGGACCCATCTGTTTCCCAGTTCTAGGTCAAATCAAGCTGAGAAAGGATCAGGCTTCACTTGACCTGAGATGGCTGTGGCATCTGGCTGCTCCTCCGACCCACCTCCTCCCCGTCTGGGCCAAACGAGCTGAAATCCTCCCCCCCCTCCACTATGATGGGCTTTAGGGGATGCCATCTCTCCTGGATGGTGATTTCAGAGCTTCTGGGAAGTGCAACCCCCATAGAAGCCACAAAGACAGACACATCTGGCTTGAATCCCAGCTCAACCATTTAGCTGGGCGCTTTCAGGTAAGTTACTTAACCTCTCTGTGCAGCCTCATTTAAACAGGGAAATGTGTAATGTCCACTTTGCTACACGATTATAAAGATAGTAGGAGATCGACAAGGCACCCAGCTCAGTGCCTCGTGTACAGTAGCTGCTCCAGAAGCTCCTCCTCTCGCTTTCAACACAGAGAATAAACAGCCATTTGGAGTGAATCCATTTAGGATCTTGGAGCCAGACCTGTCCTCCTTGGAATCTCACTCTCCTGACTTGAGGAGGGACAGGTCACTGGGCAGGGGTTGCCAAATTTGGCCCCTTCTAAACGTCCTTTTCTCTAGAAGGAGGGCCCGAGTTGCAGAAACTGCCCCCAAACGAAGATGGCTGGAGGCCGTTCATTTAAATTGGAACGTTCCAAAGAATCTTTGGTTAACGAAGGACAATAAAAATAAATATGAACAGATGGGTTTCTTTATAATCCTTGCCCCAAAATTCACAATAAAATGCTAAAATTTGCCAAAAATTGATTTTAAAGCCTGGCTTGAAGGCAAATAGGAGGCATCTTGGTGTTACCATTTGGAGGTCACCCTTGTAAGAAGCGCTAGTGTAAAAGCCCTCGCATTGCCCGTGTAAAAAATAATAATAATAATTTCCTTTCATCCAGAAGCAGTTCCCTGGGTCTCCAGGAGGCCAAGGCTGTGCGTTGTTGTATGCATGACTGCCTACCCTTTAAAAATGCATGTATTTAACCAACCTGCTCCGTTCACATTGCCCACGCTGCCTTAATCTGTCTTTGGACAATCCTTAGCTCACCTTTCAGCTTCTTCCTCTGTATATCATTTGAATGTCCCTATTTATTTCTGGCTTGCTTCTGTGAACACCTCTGACTTTTAATTAAATCAAAGTTAATAACTTTGCACCCTAAGAAATCAGGAATGAGCTGCAAAACTACAATACCTTTGGAAAGTCCTTCTAAGATTTTTTTCTGAATTAATTGCTTGAGGGGAATCTTTTTGTTAGGGCACATTAAGAATGTGTCACGTGTATAAGCGCAACACAGGCCCAGGGTAGATGAATATCATAACGGCCAGGACATCGTGCAGCAGGTATAACACAAAGGAGCTCTATGTCAACAGCAGGGGCTTTCTATCACATTTTATGTTATTACAAGTCAGCTTGGAGAAAAACTGGGAATTAATCGGGATAGCCATAAAGACAACTCTTGACACATCACGGCACATGCGGTACTCATTTTTTCCCAATTAGTCTTTTGAAATACTTGCTTTTGTTCCTCACTAATTTCTGGGTAATTGTCCACTTTGGAACTCTTACAAAGTGGGTAGGTATTTGAGAACCATGATGACCTGTGACCTTTGACCCAAGGTGATCTTTACTTGGGGGGGATCCATGAAAGATTGATTTGAGCAGAGCTGAGTTAGACAAACAAGCCATTCACATAACTCCAAATCCAGAGGCAAATCAGGTAAAAATGTTAGCAACCTCTGTGGCCTGGAATTTCCTGTCTCCATAGGCAGGAATGAGAATAATACTTGTCCTAACCTCTGCAAGGGTTGATGAAGGAGTTTCTGGATCTTCCCTTCAAATTATCCCCTAGAATAATCCAATGGCACATGCTAGGTCCCACCAATGGGTGAGCTGGCTTCTTGCCAAATACTTTTTAAAAGGAGCCTAAAGGGTGCCTTTTATATAATTTCGAGCAATAATTCTAAATACTTCCATTACAGGCACTCCTTTTTTTTTTTTTTTTTTTTTCAATCTTTCTTCCAAAGAACCCAAGTTTGGGGAAAATTTTTTTCTTTTAAAAAAACTGCGCCATTTTAATGAATTTGTTTTCCCAGTCATCAAAACACAGGACAATTGATATTGGAGTTTCCGACGGGACTGAGGTCCCTAGAGCTGCCACACAGAAAGGACATGATGACAACCAGAGGAAAACTGGTCGATGCTGTGCACTCCGGGGAGGGGTCCCGAGTCAGGGCCTGATTGCCTCCACAGTGAGAAAGACTTTTAAGTGTTCTCTGCTCCTGTTACTGCCATTCCGGAAACCTCTGTTGTCGTGGAAGAGCCCAGGCTGGGAACCACTGACACCTAAGTGTCACTCCCACCACCTCTGAGCCCACTGACCAGGCTGTGGGAGCCAGGTGGGTGGGAAAGAGGGTGTAGGAGACCACACGCAGGCTTCTATTGTTTTCCTGGAGATGTATTTATTATAAGATGAAGAAGAAGAAGAAAAAAACCTTGACGACATTGATGAAAATTTTTAAACAGGAAAGCACTGATAGTAATCCTATTTTATTTTCTTCTCAATTATCTCCAATCTTTATCCACATGCACATACTCATTATCTGCAGATTCCTTATTTGTGAACTTGCTTCTTCACTGAAATGTATTTGTAACCCCCAAACCAATGCTTGCCACGCTTTCTTGGTCTTTCACAGACTTGCATAAAGTGGTGGAAAGGTTGTGTCACCCACATTCACCTCCCAAGCCAGGGACAAATGTGGTGATGCCCTGCCTTCTTGTTTCAGCTCTCGTACTGTACCCGAGTGTCTGTCTATTTAGTGCCATGGTTTTCATAGTGTTGTGTTTTCTGTTGATGATTTCACTGTCTAAAATGGTCCCCAGCTGTAGCA
Source organism: Mesoplodon densirostris (assembly GCF_025265405.1). NCBI lineage: Eukaryota > Metazoa > Chordata > Mammalia > Artiodactyla > Ziphiidae > Mesoplodon > Mesoplodon densirostris. The sequence goes on along the minus strand of NC_082674.1, from coordinate 12,180,202 downwards.
CTGCCTAGTGTTCCTAAGCCCGGGAAGGCTGTGACGTGCTTTACAGAAAAAACATGTGTTAGAAAAGCTCTCTTTGGGCATGAGCTCTAGCGCTATTTCCCATGAGTTCCATATTAAAGAACTAACAATATATGTAAATAAAGTGTCTTTAAACAGAAGCACACAAAAAATAAGGTTATGAATTTATCAGTTGATGAAAATGTTGTAACCAGAGGCTCCACGGAACCTAACCACCTTTTTCTCTTAAGAGCCATGGTTCCTGCTCACTAATTCAATGTCCACAGTGACTTTATAGTAAACGTAACGACTGCAAATATCGAAAATCATCTGTACTCATGATTTCATTTCCAGCTTCTTTCAGTTACTATTATATCATAAACACTTGTCAATATCATTATATAATAACATTCCTTTGTGTGGACAAACCATCATCCTCTTAACTATTCCCTTATTGTTGGGCCTTCAGGTTGTTTCCAATATTTCAACCTTATAGAAGAAGGTGCAGACAGTATATGGTGTGTGAGCTCCCCGAGGACACTTGCCATCTTCTCTGCATTCTCGGGACAGATCTCAGGGCTTGACATATAGTTCATCTCAAATGTTTGTTGAGTGAATGAATGACTCAGTGATGGTCAGGGACATCAGTCCAACATGGAAGGCCCTTAGCAGAAGTTCAATAAATACCTGTTGTTTGACACTTAACATTTGTTAATCTTCTTACACTGTTGGTGGGAATGTAAATTGCTGCAGCCACTATGGAGAACAGGATGGAACTTGCTTAAAAAACTAAAAATAAAGTTACCATATGATCCAGCAATTCCATTCTTGAGCATATATCTGGAAAAGACAAAAGCTATAATTCAAAAAGATGCATGCACTGCAATGCTCATGGCAACACTGTTACAACAGCCAAGACATGGAAGCAACCTAAATGTTCACCAACAGATGAATGGATAAAGAAGATGTGGTACATATATACAATGGAATACTACTCAGCCATAAAAAAAGAAATAATGCCATTTGCAGCAACATGGATGGACCTAGAAATTATCATCTAAGAGTGAAATAAGTCAGACAGAGAAAGACAAATATCACATGATATCGCTTATATGTAGAATCTTAAAAAATGATACAAATGAACTTCTTTATAAAACAGAAACAGACTCACAAATATAGAAAACAGACTTATGGTTACCAAAGGGGAAAACAGAGGGAGGGATAAATTAGGAGTTTGGGATTAACAGATATACACGTCTATATATAAAATAGATAAACAAGGACTTACTGTCAAGCACAGGGAACTAAATTCAATATCTTATAATAACCTATGATATTACATATATAATATATGTATAACTGAATCACTTTGCTGTACACCGAAACTAACACAACATTGTAAATCAGCTATACTTCAATTTAAAAAAAAATCTGCTAACCACCTGCTATGTGCTATGTAGCTAACCCCAGGCCTGCATCTTTATTTTCATTGTATTGTTAACTTTGCATTACCTTCGTCCGTCAGTTCTATTAGCCTCATTTTACCAGTAAGGAAACTGGTACTTAAATAAGCAACATGTGCAAAGTCACACAGCTGACTGGAGCCACCATCCTGCTTCTAACCCAGGTCTCGGTTACACCCAGTGCCCTGCTCTTTCTGCCACCCCAGGCCGAAGCCCTCGGTGTGTGCTGAGCCCTGCGGGCACAGCCTCTTGCTGTCATCAGATCAGGGTGAACAGGAGCAGTCAGCATCCTGCAGGGCCCACAGGGTCACATAATCCCTCGGGCTCTGCTTTCTCCTCCCCTCCCCACAATTCTCCCACCTGAATTCCCCTTTCAGCTATAATCACACATGCCTGATGTGATGGCTGCTTCCATTTTCCGGTCTGGGCCCTGCCTTTATAGAGGTAATTGGTGGGCACTCAGGCTTCAAACCTGATCCCAGGTAAACTGAAACCCACAGCTGACTTGACTGTGCTGTGAGAATGGACGTGGCAATGCACGCTGGGTAGAGGCTGCAGGGTTCCGGAGCTTTTCAAGGTAGGGGTCTTGATCTCCTCTTTTTATTTGGGGGTGATGGTGATGAGGAGGATATTGGGCCTTTTCTTGACATTTATGAAAGAGGAGGTAAAGATGGAAATAAAGTTTGCTACATTTGATCTGCATTTCAAAAACAGGGGGAAAACATCCTGTAATCAAACACAATGGAAAAGAATATGAAAACAAATGTATATATCAAATACATAAAACTGAATCACTTTGCTATACACCAGAAACTAACACAACATTGTAAATCCACTATACTTCGATTTAAAACAATAAACTAAACAATTGAACAAAAAACAGAGAGATCCCCTTGACTGGTATCTCCCAGCCAGGGAAGGCTGTCTGGTACTAGGTATAACCCTCGGGTTGGTATTGATAATAGAATAGCTCAGATATGGTGGTGAGTCCCAAAGCAGGGATACAAGGCTTCTTGCAAATTCAGAGGCACCTTGATTAGCTTGTCTGTAACCTTCCTCACTTGCTATAGTACAAAGCGCTTATATAGCCATATGCTCTCTGTCTCATGATACCATCAGGGAGGAATAGAGAAGGCGTTCCCTCCTCTGGGAATGGCCTTTCCCACTCACCCGTCTGGGGCACCCGCACTCAACCATCCTGCAAGACCCAGGGTAAATGGTTTTCCTTCTCTGAAGACTTCTCCGACAGAACTCCCCCAAGGTGGTCCCAGCGTCCCCTTTGCCATACACTGCATCGTGTGAGCTCATTGTAACCAACACACTGTCCTGAAACCTGGACTTATTATGTCTGTCTCTCCTGTGGGCAAAGGCCATGCCTTACCCATCTCTGGGTCCTCAGAACTGGTGCAGTATCTTCCGCATAGAAAGGGTTCTGGAAGCACTGAATGAATAAGTGAGAGAAGACGGACATCAACTGCTTAAAAAGAAGTTGCAAAGTCTTCTTCCACATTTATTTAGGCACAAGCATACCTTGTTTTATTAGGCTTCACAGATAATGTATGTTTTACAAATTGAAGGTTTCGGGCAACCGTATATGTAGCAAGTCTGTTGGCGCAATTTTGCGCACAGCACTGGCTCACTTCATGTCCCTACGTCACATTTTGGTAAATCAGGTAATATTTAAAACTTTTTCATTATTATGATATTTGTTCTCGTGATCTGTAATCCGTAATCGTTGATGTAACTACTACAACTCACTGAAGGCTCAGATGACGGCTAGCAATTTTTTCTCTAAATTCTTTTTTTTTTTTTGCTGTACGCGGGCCTCTCACCGTTGTGGCCTCTCCCGTTGCGGAGCACAGGCTCCGGACGCGCAGGCCCAGCGGCCATGGCCCACGGGCCCAGCCGCTCCGTGGCATGCGGGATCCTCCCGGACCGGGGCACGAACCCGCATCACCTGCATCGGCAGGCGGGCCCTCAACCACTGTGCCACCAGGGAAGCCCCTAAATTCTTTTTAAATTTTATTTATTTATTTATTTTTATTCGTTGCTGCACGTGGGCTTTCTCTAGTTGCAGCGAGCGGGGGCTACTCTTCATTGCGGTGCGCAAGCTTCTCACTGCGGTGGAGCATGGGCTCTAGGCGCACGGGCTTCAGTAGTTGTGGCACATGGGCTCAGTAGTTGTGGCGCACAGGCTTAGTTGCTCCACGGCATGTGGGATCTTCCCAGACCAGGGCTCGAACCCATGTCCCCTGCATTGGCAGGCAGATTCTTAACCACTGAGCCACCAGGGAAATCCCATGGTTAGCGTTTTTTAGCAACAAAGTATTTTTTTAACATCTTTATTGGACTATAATTGCTTTACGATGGTGTGTTAGATATACATGGTGTATCTCTCCATCTGTTTGTATCATCTTTAGTTTCTTTCATCAGTGTCTTATAGTTTTCTGCATAGAGGTCTTTTGTCTCCTTAGGTAGTTTTATTCCTAGGTATTTTATTCTTTTTGTTGCAGTGGTGAATGGGAGTGTTTCCTTAATTTCTCTTACAGATATTTCATCATTAGTGTATAGGAATGCAAGGGATTTCTGTGAATTAATTTTGTATCCTGCTACTTTACCAAATTCATTGATTAGCTCTAGTAGTTTTCTGGTGGCATTTTTAGGATTCTCTATGTATAGTATCATATCATCTGCAAACAGTGACAGTTTTACTTCTTCTTTTCCAATTTGTATTCTTTTTATTTCTTTTTCTTCTCTGATTGCCGTGGCTAGGACTTCCAAAACTATGTTGAATAATAGTGGTGAGAGTGGACATCCTTGTCTCGTTCCTGATCTTAGAGGAAATGCTTTCAGTTTTTCACAATTGAGAACGATGTTGGCTGTGGGTTTGTCAAATATGGCCTTTATTATGTTGAGGTAAGTTCCTTCTATGCCTACTTTCTGGAGGGTTTTTATCATAAATCGGTGTTGAATTTTGTTGAAAGCTTTTTCTGCATCTATTGAGATGATCATATGGTTTTTATCCTTCAATTTGTTAATGTGATGTATCACATTGATTACATATATTGAAGAATCCTTGCGTTCCTGGGATAAACTCCACTTATCATGCTGTATGACTCTTTTAATGTGCTGTTGGATTCTGTTTGCTAGTATTTTGTTGAGGATTTTTGCATATACGTTCATCAGTGATATTGGCCTGTAGTTTTCTTTTTTTGTGACATCTTTGTCTGGTTTTGGTATCAGGGTGATGGTAGCTTTGTAGAATGAGTTTGGGAGTGTTCCTCCCTCTGCTATATTTTGGAAGAGTTTGAGAAGGATAGGCATTAGCTCTTCTCTAAATATTTGATAGAATTTGCCTGTGAAGCCATCTGGTCCTGGGCTTTAGTTTGTTGGAAGATTTTAAATCACAGTTTCAATTTCAGTGCTTGTGATTGGTCTGTTTATATTTGCTATTTCTTCCTGGTTCAGTCTCGGAAGGTTGTGCATTTCTAAGAATTTGTCCATTTCTTCCAGGTTGTCCATTTTATTGGCATAGAGTTGCTTGTAGTAATCTCTCATGATCTTTTGTATTTCTGCAGTGTCAGTTGTTACTTCTCCTTTTTCATTTCTAATTCTATTGATTTGAGTCTTCTCCCTTTTTTTCTTGATGAGTCTGGCTAATGGTTTATGAATTTTGTTTATCTTCTCAAAGAAACAGCTTTTAGTTTTATTGATCTTTGCTATCGTTTCCTTCATTTCTTTATCATGTATTTCTGATTTGATCTTTACGATTTCTTTCCTTCTGCTAACTTTGGGGTTGTTTTGTTCTTCTTTCTCTAACTGCTTTAGGTGTAAGATTAGGTTGTTCTTCTAGGTCCTTGTTAAACTTTTCTTATATTTTCTCCATTCTATTTCCAAGATTTTGGATCATCTTATTATCATTACTCTGAATTTTTTTTTCAGATAGACTGCCTATTTCCTCTTCATCTGTTTGGGTTTTTACCTTGCTCCTTCATCTGCTGTGTAGTTCTCTATCTTCTCATTTTGCTTAACTTACTGTGTTTGGGGTCTCCTTTTCACAGGCTGCAGGTTCATAATTCTCATTGTTTTTGGTGTCTGCCCCCAGTGGGTAAGGTTGGTTCAGTGGGTTGTGTAGGCTTCCTGGTAGAAGTGACTGGTGCCTGTGTTCTGATGGATGAGGCTGGATCTTGTCTTTCTGGTGGGCAGGACCACGTCCAGTGGTGTGTTTTGGGGTGTCTGTGAACTTATTATGATTTTAGGCAGCCTCTCTGCTAATGGGTGGGGTTGTGTTCCTGTGTTGCTAGTTGTTTGGCATAGGGTGTCCAGCACTGGAGCTTGCTGGTCATTGAGTGGAGCTGGATCTCAGTGTTGAGATGGAGGTCTCTGGGAGAGCTCTCACCGATTGGTATTACGAGGGGCCAGGAGGTCTCTGGTGGACCTATGTCCTGACCTCGGCTCTCCCACCTCAGAGGCTCAGGCTTGACAGCTGGTTGGAGCACCAAGACCCTGTCAGCCACACGACTGCTAGTGCTGGAGGGTCTCCTGCAGAGGTGGGGGGTGGCTGTGGCTCACCATGGGGACAAGGACACTGGCAGCAGAAGTTCTGGGAAGCACTCCTTGGCGTGAGCCCTCCCAGAGTCCGCCATTAGCCCCACTAAAGAGCCTGTAGCCTCCAGTGCTGGGTCGCCTCAGGAATAAAGCATTTTTAAATTAAAGTCTGTACATTGTTTTTTTGACTTCATATTATTGCACACTTAATAGACTACAGTATAGTGTAAATGTAACTTTTATATGCATTGTGAAACCAAAAAATTTGTGTGACTTGCTTTATTGCGATATTTGATTTTTTTGTGGTAGTCTGGAGCTGAACCCACGATGTCTCCAAGGTATGACTGTACCTTAAAAATCCAGTGTTGTCAGGCTTCCCTAGTGGTGCAGTGGTTGAGAGTCCACCTGCCGATGCAGGGGACACGGGTTCGTGCCCCGGTCCGGGAAGATCCCACATGCCACAGAGCGGCTGGGCCCGTGAGCCATGGCTGCTGAGCCTGCGCGTCCGGAGCCTGTGCTCCGCAATGGGAGAGGCCACAAGAGTGAGAGGCCCGCGTACTGCAAAAAATAAAATAAAAATAAATAAAATTCAGTTTTGTCTTGAAACATGGAGTCTTTGAAGGGGACATCAGCTCTAACTTCTCCCAAAGTAAAAGAATCCTTTTTTCAATATCTCAGAAAAAAATAGTTGTTAAGTATTTCCCCAGGCACCCCCAGTGATGGTAAGCAGGGGGAATCATCCTAACTTTCTGTAGGCTCTCTGCCTTCCTCATCATCCGGGGCCCTGAGATTCTAGATGATGGAATAACAGTAGCAATTATGGTTTGCTATTAACAGTGTTCATTACCGCAGCCAATGTTTATTGAGCACTAAAATGCCTCATTTTATCCTCACATCAACCCAATAAAGTGGCATGATTATTTTCTTCACTTTATGGACAGGAAATTTGAGGCCCAGAGAAGTGAAATAATTTGCCCAAGGTCACAGAGCTAGTCAATTGCAGAGCTGGGATCACAATCCAGGCAATCTTGCTGCAGACCCCACATCCTGACTACCACACTCTGCCACCCAGTAGAAATGAGTGAATAACTTTTATGATGCCCAGGGTACCAGGTATTCTATTCGCCCTTTCCCAGATGTTAGCTCACCCACCAACATGGACCACCCTGTAACATACAAAAGTGAAGGTCCCCATTTGACAGGTGAAGCACCATGCCACCGCCTCCATAGGGTAAGTGCTACAAGCGCCATAACTTGGCTAGGACCACGCTGAAGATGCTGCCTTATACACACGGAGACCGTGGCTCAGAAAGTGCTTCTTTCTCACTATACAGAAATGCCGTTTCAACAAATTCATTTGGGTCATGTTGATATACACCGAGAATGTCCAAGGAGTCTCTTTTCCTCTCTGGAGACCACAGCAGAACTCTGAGATCCTCTCCTGCTCTAGCAGAGGGTCCTATTTTTAGCTGAGGTCTAAGGAAGAAGAGAAGGGAAGACAGAGAGAAAGGGCAGGGAGGGGATGTAGTTGGTAGAATTACAGGAAGCATTTGGCTGCCAAATCCCCATATTTTAGAAATGGGCAGAGGAGAAGAGCCTAGAAAGAGCAGTAAAAGAAAAAACAGTAGGGGCTTCCCTGGTGGTGCAGTGGTTGAGAGTCTGCCTGCTTATGCAGGGGACACGGGTTCGAGCCCTGGTCTGGGAGGATCCCACATGCCACGGAGCAACTGGGCCCGTGAGCCACAGCTACTGAGCCTGAGTGTCTGGAGCCTGTGCTCCACAACAAGAGAGGCCGTGATAGTGAGAGGCCCGCGCACCGCGATGAAGAGTGGCCCCCGCTTGCCACAACTAGAGAAAGCCCTCACACAGAAATGAAGACCCAACACAGCCAAAATAAATAAATTAATTAATAAACTCCTACCCCCAACATCTAAAAAAAAAGAAAAAAAGAAAAAACAGGAGAAACCTATCAGAATCTCCTAAGTGATTCTAACCTATCAGAATCGCCCCCCAAGATTCTGTTCTCGATTCCAGCAGGCAAAACATGTTATTCAGAGCACCCCTTCCCAGACACTCTAACACGAGCAGCTCTAGCTTAACTCCCAGGCAGCGGAGGGAACTGGTGGTGGACATCAGGATCTCAAAACTTCACAAGTGATGGATGCTGGTCTCCACCTCCCAGCCTCCCCGCTCAAAGCTCCTTCCCAGCTGCCCTCAGAGAAGTTGTCCAAAGAACACCAGGTGGGAGTGAAGGGGGGTGAGTCCCACTGACACACGGCCCTGTGGTTAGTGGAGGCTTGAAACTCACCTGGAGAGCAGGTGGGGTCAGCCTCACCTAGTGTGGGTGCTGAGGCCCAGCCTTCTGCAGCCTTGATACCAACTAGGGGACCTGCTTGGAGTCACCTGTGGTTTGGGCATCCTGCACAGCTCACCTCAGCACCACTGCTGGTTCAACGCAAGTTGTCGGGACCCCCTGTGTGCAGCAGCCCCGGGGAGACCAGGGCCAGGAGGCACGTGACATTAAGCCCCACTGCTTCGGGCAAACTAAAGCTAAAACAAGAGGCAACCCTTACTCATTGCACATTAGGGGGAGGCATGCACCCTCCCCGACAGGAGGAGTGAGCAGGGGAGACACGGGGGCCCTCACCTCCCTAAAGAAGGAGGAAGATTACCTTTCAGCCCTTCCCTGGGCCAGCCTGGTCAGCTGGTGCGATCCACCATGTTCCCGAAGGTGACCTTGAACGCTCAAGGTCAGGCCAACCGGCCTGCCACATCCAGAACTGGAGCGCCAGCCATTCTGTGGGTCTGATGGGATGAGGCAGCAAAGGGGAAAATGCCACGGCTCAGCTGCCCCCACTCGTTCTCAGGTGGGTCCTGAGGTGTAAACTCGGGGCGGGGCTGTGAGGATGCCAGACTGCGGCCGTGAGGCTAGGCCGTGCTCCACAGGCCGAACTCCTCGGTAGGAAAGCCAAGGCTGGGATCTCCATCAGTCCCTCCTGCATCTGCTTCCCAAATGGCCCCAACTCAGGGAGACACAGTTGTGCGGGGACCACCCCTCAAACACGTCTGCTACTATTTCAGCATCGGGAAGAATGACCCGGCCTGAATTTACACCCTACCCCCCAAACTCTAGTGTTCTCTCTGCCCAGGAGAGCCCCGGCTTAGAAGGCACGCCCTGCTCCTACATCAGGAGAAGTGACCCAGACAACAGACAGATCACCCAACCTAGAAAGAGAGGGTTCCAGATCCAGCCTTTCCACTTCTCCTCTCAGCACCTCAGTCTGCTTATCTGGAGAACAAGGGTGAAAATAGCAGGTTTGATGAAACACTTTGCAAATCAAACTGTGAAGAATATTCCCCACCATCGGAGGGGGCCGGACCTGAGAGCACTGGGCCTGGCCGGGCCTTCCTTGGACCCTCCACTGTGGACCCTGGAGGACGGGGCAGAGGCATTGCCTGACTCCCAGGGGGGGCTCGTGCATTTGTGAAGGCCGGGTGCGGAGAGGACTTGATTCCATCTATGAACCAGTGGGTCTCACTGTGGCCACGTACGTCTAACACTTTTCAGCTGGACAAGGCTGGCCGAGATGTCTTAGAATTCAGCAGGTGCCAAGGTACAGGTGAGATGTCTAACCTACGAGGCAGGGGACCCTCATTTCCCATTCAGAAGAGCTGAGAAGAGCTTCTCTGTTGAGAACAGAGAAGCCAACCAAGCTTCTTCAAAACTACAACTTCTCCCGGAGGAGAGAGTTCGCTGGGGCCGGAGAGGATGTTCTCGGGGCCAGGTGAGTGAAGATCAGTGCTACTGCTCAGCCAGGAGAGGTAACAGAACAGAGGATGGGGCTTGGAGGGGCAGGTGCGGGGCTCTGGTTTTCAGAATCCATGATTGTCTCCTGCTCTGTTCCCTAACCCATGCGGCAGGCAGAGATAAATTTACAGCAATCAACAATGAAACTTCAACTTTCTAATGAACTCGGTGGCGGGCGCTTTCTATTTTTAACTGGCCCAATTTCTCAGTCACATCACATGACTCCTATTGTCTTGGCTGAGAATTATGAGAAGCCGAGAGAGAGAGAGAGAGAGAGAGAGAGAGAGAGAGAGAGAGAGAGAGAAGGGAGGGGAGAGAGAAAGAAATCGGGCCATATTTTCTAGATCAGGAATGAACTCTTTAGATGCACGCATATTTTCTATTTCATTTGAAATTGGTTAAGTAGCTTTAGAGAAAAATGATTTCTTACTACCTCTTTGCTAAGGAGAAACAAAAAGCTATAAAATGACCTCACTGGGGTCGCATAGAAAGTTCTGAGCTAAATAAGAAGTGGTCTTGGAGAATATGTCAGTGTCCTAGGTTCGTTTAGCCTCAGGAGCCTCAGAAACTTTTGGTTTGGAGATGGAGTGGGTTCATCTTAATTTTTTATAATTCATATAAGATTTCACCTTATATTGGGCAGCCCTACAAGGCAGTGGAAACAACACTGCTTTAAGCTTGGAGAGAAGCGATGCTGGGCCTTTCTCCACCAGCACGGCCTGGCTCAGGCAAGTCTTGTCACATAGCTGTGCACCCCTTCCCATATTATGCCATCCCCTCAGTCTCTATATATGACATTTCCAGGGCAACTGTCAATGTCTTAAATGTAATATGTAACTCATAGCTCACCATCCTTGAGAGAAGGGGAAGAGATTGTTTCTCACCTGTTACACATGAAAGAAAGCCAAAGTGGTTCCCTAATATTCATCAGTTTGGACAAATCAGCTAAACCACCCAGGACTCAGAATTACCCAAATTCAGTGTATCCTAAAAATCTGAAGTCTGAATGCCCTTGTCAGGAAGATGAATATCTGCTAAGAAACTACACCTTTGGCATATTAATCAGGCCCTAATTCAGGATCTACTATGTGGAAGCCCATGATTTCCAAACCGTGGACTGAGGTACCCAGAGGCCCACAACAAAGTCTTAGGAGTGCAGAAGGGCATCTTACATTTTTGGAGCAATTCCTGACATTCATCAGTCCACACACAAACCATGAGTTCGAGGTTTTTGGTGTTTCAGCATTAGATTGTGTTCCATTCCTTTCGAGGACGCCAAATCCTCGCGAAGCTGGGATTGGGGTGGCTTCGGTGATAACAAGCACAGGCGGTGAGAAGATCGATGTGGAACAGGAAGTAAAGGTGATGGTGTCCAATCAGACCCCAAGATCTGAGAAGTTGTGTTGGCACCTCCCACATCCTGTTAGCTGTCATTATCTAAGAATGAAGTTCAAATGGTACTTTTCTTTCACTTGATGGGAATTATTCAAAGGGCAACTAATTTGTGAGGAGATAAATAATTATTAAGTCGTTGGATATAACTACTTAATAAACAGAACTGTTAGGTATTTCTCCTGGCCTAGGGGCACCATGAACCAAATTGGTTTGGGAAACTTCTGGTTTAATTCTACAACCCTATCAGGTGATCTGTCAGCTTCTTACTAATAAAGTTATATTAGAACACAGTGGTAATGATTATGAACATTGTGGCCAATGGTATTTCCCTCAAAAAAACCACAGGAATATTTCTGATCCCACGTGTTTTTCTAGAATCTTGCCTCTCTTCTCATCAAAAGGTCGAGTTTAATTGTCCTTCTCTTTGACCATGAATCACGCTCAGTGACTTCCTTCTAATGAATGCTATGGGATAACAGCGTGTACAAGCGATGCTGTGTGACTCTCAAGACCAGGTCAAAAAGGTGATGCAACGTCACCCTGACTCTTGAAATGCTCATCCTTGGAACCCAGCCACCATGCTGTGAGGGAGCCCAAGCAGCCCACATGGAGAGTCCACGTGGGGAAACCCATGTGGAGAGGAACCGAGCCACCCCCCCCCGCCCCGCAGCCAACAGCCAGTATCAACGGCCCATCATATGATAAAACAAGCCTTCAGATGATTCCAGCCCCAAATTTTGAGTCTGGCAGCCAAGGCCCCAGACATTGTGGAGCAAAAATAAGTCATCCCCTCTGTGCCCTGTTAGAATTCTTTACCCAGAGAATCAGTGAGCATAATAAATGGTTGTTTTAAACCTCTGACTTATGGGGTATTTTGTTATGCAGCTTTAGCTAACCAGAGCAAGTGTGATGGATGCTTATGAGATGCCTATCCAGCCCAGGAACTATCAGCTTCTCCACCTCTCCTCCTGAACTCCCTCTACATGACCATAGGGAGAAGGTCCACCACATCTTGCTTGTACAAGGTAACTCCACCCCTCTGGCCACAGATAATGATTGGATTAGGAGTAATAACCTGACCAAGTTGGGCCAATCCAGGTCCCATCTCAGGAATTTGGAATTGAGGGAGAAAAACAGAGAGAGATGGATTCTCCTGCTGTGACTGGGTCCTGTGACATGTAAATCCAGGAGCTTTGGGGCAGCCCTCTTCTATGCCATGGAGACTGGCAAACAGATCTTTCTCTTGAAAGAAGCAGATACCCAGGGAAGAGCAGAGGTAAAGGAACGAGAAGACTGCCCGGGTTTCACAAGGCCTTGCAGTTCTGGATTCCAATTCTTCCTGAGGCTTAAGAGAGCCCTCTCTTTAAAATAATTTCCCCATTTTGCTTAAGCTAGCTCGAGTTGGCTTTTGCAGCCCTAGGGGAATTGTTCACATCTCCCCAGCACTTCACAGCCCACTGAGCCTGTTTACATGTGTGGTCTCATATGATCCTGACCATAACTCCAGAAGATGTATGTTATTACCCCCCTTATAAGGAAGAAAATATGGAGGTCCAGGGAAAGTGACACGGTCAAGGGTTCACAGGAAGAAACAGAGGTTAAACTAGAACTTGAACTAGAACCGTCCTATGTCTCCAAATGCCAAGCTCTGTTTGGGAGACATTTCCTCCTGCTCTGTAGAAGTGGAGAGGTAATACCCAGTCTGTCCTCAAAAACCAATTACGTGTTCATAGCCTTTGCCTCTTGCTGCGTGGGACTCGGATGTCCAGGATTCAGGCCAGTCCTCAGGGAGACCAGACCTAATTTAGCCAAGGAAAGAGAGTGCCAGGCACCCAGAGAGCTCAGTCCCCTGGGAGAAACTTGCCCGGTCAGTACTATGTATGCTCCAGACAAGAGGCTCTGCAGGCCTGAGATGGCAGGAGAAGCTGCCCAAAAGAGATGGAGCCGAAAAGTTGAGATTTGGACAGGCACGAGGTGAGGGAGAGGGTGCTCTGAAATTGCTTCCAAGGATCTTCCCCTCAGATTCTTTGGGAACCAGAAATCTGACCTTTTCAATCCTCAAGTCTCACAATTCTCCCAGAGAAAGTTTGCTGAAGAAAGCATCTAGTCCAGCCTCCATGGATGCATGACTCATCCTCCATGCATGAACCCCCTCTGCAGAATCCAGCAATGCTCAAGGTGGGGTGGGGGGGAGGACAGTAAGGACAGTGGAAAGAGCAAGCATAAAAAATGATCTGGGTTCAAATCCTGATTCTGCCACGTATTCACTTTGGTCCCCAAATAAGTCACTTAAGATTTCTAACCCTCCGTTTTCTTGTCTCTCACCTTCCATTGAAATGCTGTGGAGCTCAGAGAAATAGTAGATGAAGTGCCCGACATAGGCCTGAAACAGACTGGATGCTTAATAAAGTCTAACAGATGATCTCATCTGACAGCCCGTCCCTCTCTGTTCAGTTCTAATGGTTAGAAACACCTTCTGGATGAGCTGAATTCTGACTGCCCAGTGTGCCTACCACTGACCCAGTCTTTCCCTCCAGAGCCCAGAGAAGGAGGACAGCCTCTCGGACCACACTGCTTCCCGCCTCCACCCTCAGACAAGTCCCCTCCCTGCTCCCCACTGCGAGATTTCTGAGGCTGTTCCTGGGGAGACTGCACACACTGAAAGCCTTGTGTGCATGGTAGCTCCTCTTTGAGTCGGTTCAGCTGCTTCCGTCAATACAGCCCTCAGATAAGATGCTGGAACTCAGAATGTTTGGCTCCAGAGCAATCTGCTACAGCGGAATCATACGTCCTTTAGGGAACGTCCTCCAAAAGGCAACATTAAAGCTCCCCAGCCTGCCACACCCCTCCCCCACAAGGCTGGCCTCACCACTGCACAAACAGAAGCCAGAGGGAAAGGTCCAATGATTCCATGGAGATTTAGCTACTGTATTGACAAAACTCAGCGTTAATTCCCAGAAAGCATTCGAGCCCCGAGGTGGGACGGGGGGGAGGAAGGGAGGGCTCGCTGGATAACTGGGTGAGAATCATAGCCGCTTTTCAGCGGAATCTGACCTAGTTTAATGAAATCAGGTCATCTGTGAGCTCTTCATTACCCTCAGACTAAACAGGACCCAACAGAGCAGCCAATGTCCCTGGCCTTTCCGAATCCTGTTCATTCGTATTATGCCATTTTGACGTTGGGTCTTCATACGTGTTGACTTAGTCTCTGGGCCCGTCCAAAGGTAGTAAACAGCCTGGGTGAAGGCAGGAAAGTAAATAAGAGGACTGATTTTAAAAGCACACAAACACAAAGGCCGTGTAAATACCCCAGGTCCCCCAGCCTGGGTCCTCTGGGAAACCAGCAGACAAAAGGCGTCGTGAGGGTCTGTGACTATTATCGCTGACTGCTGGATGGAACTCACCTATTATTCTGCCGCCTTCTCGAATGGAACTCGTGGTTTCAGCAGATCTTTGGGGCAGGGGGCGGGCTTGGGAGGCAAATGAAATTGTCAATTTCGGGATGGTATGCTGGATTCCAGGGCAAATTGCTCCCCGGCAGCAATTGTAAAGGACAGTTACCCCTCTTGAGACTGTCCTAGGGGCTGGTGATGACTCTATTTCATCTGCATTTTCCTGAAACCAAAAGCCCGTGGCCTGAGGCTGGAAATGAGCCTTCTTCTTTCGGTGGATATTCATTCATTGAATGACTATTTACAGAAGAAAATGATATGTGTGAGTTTCCCGTCCTTATTAGAAGTGCCGCAGACCGTCAACCTCAGAAAGGGTAGGATGCCTTATCAGGAATACACATACCAAAGGTGGCCCAAGAACTGAGTGTTTGGGGTGTGGTGATATTTTTAGTCCTCAAGGTCACCCCTCAAGAACACGCTCCTCGTCCGTTACCTCAGTTAAGTGCCTTGTTGCTGTTCAGAGATGCCTGAGGACTTGCAGATGTAGACTGGGAGAGATGAAGTGTTGATTTGTGTGTGACCCTGGGCAAGGGGTGTCCCTTCTCTGGGCTTTAGTTTTCCCATGTATCCAATGCGAAGGTTCTATCACGTAATCTTGAAGGGCTTTCTAGGAAGGTCATTCTGATGCTCCAGAGTCCTAAAACCATTCTCCGGCTCAGTTCCACAGGTACCCCGGGCTCTTCTTCAGAGCAGGTGTGCCCTGGAGAAACCGCCCCTCTGGTCCTCTGGGATCCACCACTGACCTTGGCTCCCTTAAGCCCAGGCTATGACACAGGTCTGCTCACTTCCAACCCTGCCATTTGACAGTAGTGTTTGGCCTAGATCTACTGTTTCCTTTCATGGTTAGTAAACATTATTGAAAAGAGCAGAAAAGATTTCCTTCCCAAAGGTGAGGGACTGTGACCCTCCAGAGCTGAGGGGCTGGAAGGCATTGGGTGCCTCTGTGCCCGGCCTGACAACCAGAGTTCAACTCTGTGAAGAGAAGCCAGAACCTGCCAGCAGAATGACGGCTGCGATTCTGGCTTTAACCCCTCTGTGCTATCTAATTGGGGAAATGGCAGGATAGAGTTTCCTGTTTTATGGGCATTCGATAATATATATTGAGTGACCATGTCTGCAGTGGGGCAATTGGTTTAAAAGGGGGTTATAAGGATTGACTTGTATTTAAGTGCTTAGAATTCCAGAATGGTAATTATCTCGATATGCATCCTAATTTATAGGAACTCCAGCGAGCTCGACAGCATATAAATTTGAGCCTGTCTAAGGGAGTCCCTGAGAGAACATCTCTAATCAGAGAGGCAGAGAAGCCACAAGAAAACCTACAGAGGTTTGGCCTAGTGGTTCTCAAACATTTAGCCACAGAATCTTGTTTTTTCAGTAAAAGCTTACGTGAAACCAAATACAGAAAACAAATCCAAGGGGAACTGCTCAAGTTGAAGTAGAGTGAGGGCCCAGGGCCCTGCCTCGCCTTCCCTGTTTCAGCCCCCTCCCCAAGCCTCCAAGGCCCAAGACCCCATGGAGCTCCGAGGACTCAGAAGAATATAATCTGAAAAGCAGTGAGTGACTCCAAGGTCTTCAGTTTGTAGTTGAGGACACCAAAGTCTAGAAAGATAAAATGACTTGCCAAAATCAGAGTGTAAGTCGGAGACAGAAGAGGAACTAAACTTTCACATCCCTGAGTGATGCTTGCTGACCGTTACATTAAGTGCCCAGTTTTTAGTGGTGCCCCAGCCAATCTTCATTGTTCACTTCCATTCAGAAACTGATTTAAAACGTTCCCTCTGGTAGAATCGAAACAACATTTTAGCCATGATCTGAGGAAGCGGTCAGCTGCCTTTCCTCATGGCGTTGGAAAGGCAGCTGACTGGAAGTAAGAGGTGGTGCTGCTACATTTTCTTGGACACGCGCTTTTCCTTTCTGGGAACCATCATCTTCGGGAGACACTAAACTCTGTGACTTCAGGGTTCGTACAAATTTGAAAGCTAAGTATTGTGGATTTGGAGGGAGGGATAAATTAGGAGCTAGGGATTAACAGATACACACTGCTATAAATAAAATAGATAAACAACAGGGTCCTACTGTGTAGCACAGAAAACTATATTCAATATCTTATAATAAACTATAATGGGGAAAAATTATAATGGAAAAGAATCTGAAAATGAATATATGTATGTATGTATATAAATCACTTTGCTGTACACCAGAAACTAACAAACACAACATTGTAAATAGAAGGAAAGATAATATTGTGGATTTAGATCCCCAAAGTCATCTTCTCTATATTCTCCCATAAAATAGTCCTTTGAATAATTTTAGCTCAGCAAAAATAGAAAATTCAATAGAAAGATGAGAAAATAAAAATAAGGAATCTGCTAAATTTTCTTTAATAGGAAAGAGTTGGAAAATAAAACAGAAAAGGAGAAATGTCAGGCTCAATCCAGGATATTTAACATCTGACTAACACTATTTACAGAAAGAAAAAAGAGAGGGGAGAAAATTATTAAGGGAACTTAAAAATTATTTCCTTAAAAAAAAAAATTCCTAGGAGGAAAAGACATAAGCTCCATGATTCAAAAAAGAAAAAAAAGAATGAAAAAAGATCCAAAGTAAGTTACATCAGTGTAAAGTTTCAAAACATCAAGATAAGGAAAGATTTAAAAGCTTCCAAGGAAGAAAATTTAAATTGTATCTAAAGGAATGGCATCAGACTTTTCAATAGCAGCACAGAATATTAGAAAACAAAGAGACAGTGCTTTCAATTTCAGGAAGAAAGTGATTTTCAACTTAAATCTCTATACCCGGCCAAACTAGCTAAATAATGTGGGAATAAAATAAAGAAAAAAAATTTTTACGCAAGAACTCAAAAATTTTACATCTTATACACCGTTTCTTAGGAAGCTAGCATGGCTTATGCTCCAACAAAATGAGAGGTTAAACAATTAAAAATAGATAGATAGATAGATAGATAGATAGATAGAGTGGGTGGGTAGATAGATAGATCAAATGAACAAGCAAACTAAGCACAGAACAACCAACATAGAAAAGCAGCAATGATAAGTCACATGTCCCAGACAAAATAGGCTAGGTTACATGCTGGGGCTTACAATTACAAAGGTTTATTTCTTGCTACACAACCATTGTGGGTTGACTATGACTCTGTCTCATGTTGTCTTTACTCCAGATCTAACTTGACGGAGCATCTTTTATCTGAAATGTTGACAGCCATCATGGCAGAGGATAAAAGAAATCATGGCAAACCATACCCTGACTCTAAAATTTCTTCTCAGAAGTGATACAGACACATGCCACGTCTACTCACATTTCATTGGCCAAAGCAAGTTACAAGACTAAGCCTGATATCAATGGGACTCAGAAATATAATCCTCATCCAGGAAGGGACAATGAATATGTTTTAACATGAAGTTGACTACATCCCAGGATGAGAGCTATGTATCAGGCTTAAATAGCAGTCCTGATTGAAGCAGAAGACAGAGAGCCATGGGAAAGTGTTCTACAGGTGGGAAAATGCAACTGATGGATGAAAGCACTTGCCAAAAAAACTCTTGATACAACTTAAAGATAAAAAAAAAATTAAGAATATGTAGAGAGTCCTATGTAAAGAATTATGAACTCCAGAAGAAATCAAAATATTATATTAAAAAAGGAAAGTATTCTTAATACAGCACTTGTAAGTGAACAATATTTTCATGTTAAAAATGTAAATACTATTGATTTAAGTACAAATTGTGATGTATCAATAATTAAATCGGGAGGATAGGAAGAGAGAACGTGAAGGATGTAGCTATAAGAGATTTAAATCCTTAAGACGACTAAAGTAACCTGAAAGTTAGAGATATTCTTTCCTGGATTCTGCTTCTGTAATATCTTGTGCTCCTTCTAGACAGTAGCACATGGTAATCAACCAGCGGTGCACCAGCAGTCAATATGGATAATGCCCAGCGTTAATACATTTAAAAATACCAGTACAAGCACACGGAAAATAGAAATAACTCATATAAAAACCAACTTAAAGTGCTGAAACGGGTTGCCTTTAAAGAGCAAAAATCAGAAGGTGAACAGGGTAGAGCAGGGGATTTTTGTTGTTGTTTCCAAAACAATGTACATTTTACTTTAACAAAAATACAAATAAAATATAAATATATATATATGGCATGCTATTTCTGATTCGTGTTTGAAGTAAGCCGGGTATAGATCATAAATAAATAACAAAATTCCTATATTTAAATGATCAATTTTCAAGGCATCCAGACATAATAAATTGAACCTGACATTATAACCGTCCTGGTGGTAATGCAATCTTTCTTTGATGATTCAGAAAGCACTTTAAGGACCTGGCAATGGCCTGAGTCATTTCTCTGAACATCCTTCTTCATTCTTCCCTAATTTGTTAGTCTTGTAGAAATTGATTTCATGTTGTCCATTTTAAAATCTCAAAGAATCTTTCTCTTTGGTAAATGCAACCCCCCTTTGGGGGCTCTACTCATGATGCTGGAAATGTCCACGGCTTTCCCTTTGCTCCTCAGCAGACGGAAGAGCTGAGGGCTTCTGGTGCAGTCAGAGAGCCAAGTTGTGCAAACCAAGACGTGGAAATCAGGCTGAGAGGAGACATCCTCGTGTCCTCAGAGGCAGAGGGAATCAAATTAACGGAAGCCACTCTGGGAGTCTGGAAATGAAGGGTCCTTCGTGCCCACATAACGCCATGTGGGAAGTATAGCCAAGCTCTCTGAGCTAGAAATTTCTCTGAGGTTGTTTTGCCTGCCTTCAAAAGGTTGGGCTGATAAGCATGTCTTTAAACAGATTTTACCTGGAAAAAAAAAGCGCCAATCTTTCAGGTAAGTTCATCACGTGATATATCCATATGATAATTTATACAAGTATTGACAATCACATTTACAGAAATATTCCTAGTGTCATGGTAAAATATTTATAATATAATGTTAAAAAAGCAGAAAGAAACTGATATGTAATCTACAAATTGTATACATATATGTGTGTGCATTTTGTATGTTAACAGTATCTATCGCTGGATGGTGAAACTGACCAATTTTTAGTGAATTTTATGAAAATCAAATGCCATTTAAATAGAAAAAAATTATGAAATTACTGTAGGCAACAAAGTAGGTAAAAGATATGGAATTTAGTCCTGGTCCATCAACCAATCAACTGGACAGCTGAGCAAATGTATTCACCTCTTTGGCCTCAGTGTCCTCATATGTGAAATGAAGCAGTTGAATAAGAAAAGTCACATACACCCCTCCACGAAGTCTGACACAAGTACCTGGGGGCTTCACATCCTCCACACCAGCTCTACCCTCCCTCATCTCTCTTCCCAAAGTACCTTGCATAAGTTTGCCTCTGTCACAGCGCGCTCCATACTCTCCTGAATTGTTTGTTTACTTGTCTCCTGAGAAGACTCTTAGCTCCTCTGGCTCAGGGTCTGGTTTTCTGTCTTTTTATTCCTTAGTGCCTAACACAGCACGTGGCCTGAGTGGTCCTCAGTACATCAGTATGAGGGAAGGAGGGAGGCAGGGAGGGCCCATGGGTGCCTCCACCGGCCCTGCCATTAATCTGCTATAAGACCTGGAGTGGGTCATTCTAATTCTTTGAGTCTCAGTTTACCTATCTGCCAAAGGAGCTCTTTCATTTATTGAAGACAAATATGGTTTGAGCACCTATTTTGATGCCAAGCCCAATGCTCCGTGTGGTGCCTGTCATGAATGTAAATAATTCCTTTCCTTTTCTAGGACCTTGTGGTCAGAATCACATTTTCGTGGGTCTGTTCTGCAGCCGGAACAGATGGCTCATTTCGAATGCATTTGCCGTAGCTCGTCCATGATTTATGTACCCCCCGCATACCTCTCCCGGGTCTCCTGAGCTCTGAGGAAAGTGTGTTTCTAATCTCAGCTAGGTTCCCTTTCACACAGCATCACCAGGGATAGAAAGCTGTAGAATGACACACTTTCCCAACACTCAGCTTTTCTAGAGATTCCCAGCCTGGTGGAAGACATCATATAGTTTTGGGGTCTGCAAGCCCCAAGCATCCTTTACCTGGATCCTTTCAGCCCCAAACTCCACATTTGCCACAATAAACTGAGAAATCGTTTTATCTTCCTTTGGCTTGGGGTGTCTGAGCTCCATATTCTGTGTCTTGCACCCTTTTCCTCATCCGTATCCAAAGTTGTGATGTAAGGGAGGAATGCGACATTTCTGTCAACAGACATTGGGTAGGGGGCCGATCACAAAAGAAGTTAAATGTCCATCTTCTCTTGTGGGAAGCCACTAGAGGATTCCTAAAACTGGTACAGCAAGAAACAATATGTCACTGAAAGACGAGGAGGAAAACAACGGGAGTCAACCAAGAGAGTTAAAAGTCATCACCTCTGGGGAAAGGAAACAGGGAGAGAGAGGTTGGGGGAAACTTGCTTTTCCTAAGAAACCTTGTGGAATTTCTCAAATTACACGCATGTATAACTTTGATAAAAAATTGAAAACTGAATTAAAGAAAATGAAATCCTCACTGACCTCGAGGATAACAGCCCATATACTGTTGCCAGTAATCTGAACCATTGGCCATGGCGGTATCTGAGGATGAAACTGCAGTTTTGACCATCCCTTCCTGCCCCACACCTCCATCGTCCCATTCCAGTGAGCCCACCCCTCCCCCTCTGCTCACGCTCCCCTCCAAGATTCCGCAGCACCTACAGTGGGGTTCATCCTGAGACACCCAGGTAACTTGCATCTTCAGCAACATTGGAGACCACAGGTGGGACCCGGATCAGCCCAGTTCAGACCCCACTCAAACCCTGAGCGTGCTCTTGCAATGTTTCTCCATGGAGTACTTGCTAACCTTCTCAGTAGATCAGCGCCACCTCCTCATCAGCTTCCAGGAATCCAAACAATAAATGCCCCCGCTGTTGGAAGCAGCGAATCTTCATTTCTGGGTGAAATTGGCCAGACCCAACAGCAGAGAACAATTTCTCTCATGACACCAACTCCTCGAGCTCTGGCGGGTGGCAGCTGCTACCCCATTAGGAACGCATTTTCCACGGTGCAAACAACCCTGCCACCCGCCGGGCTACAGCCAACTTTGGAGCTGCCCCCGGAACAGCTGGAATGGGTCACTCAAATCCACGGGTTGTGGCGCCCCAAGAAACATTCGTCCCAAATAGAGTAGCTCCTTCTTCCCATGTGAACAGTAGACAGAGAAAGCTGCTCAGGTGATGTCGGTGGTTGTGTTGCAGTGATTGGAACCACTAGGCACTCACACACACTCACATTCTCACATACACATGTGCTCCCACACAGATACACACAGCCTGCATCCCTGAAGATGACCTGGAGGGCTCAGTGGGCCCCAGGTAGAGCCCAACCTCTCGTCCTGATACGTCCAAGAAAAGACACTGCATTTAGCCACGATACCCATGGACCGGAGGGAAAACACACACTGAGCCTGCCGTAGGTTCATGCCTCACTTACTCATAAATAGGAAAAATAATTTTTTTTTTTAAATTTCACGTCTAAGGTAAGGACGGAAGTGTGCTTCCTTTGGCTTCAATGGAAAGATACGGAGAGCAGCATCGTCTTATTTCACAAACGCCGTCTCCCTCCACTCTCAGCAGCATCATTCCTGGAAACCCTAATGCTCCTAATAGTACCACTGGAATTGGGGTCAGAGATAATAAATATTTGATTTGAACATGCCAGTCGACTGATCCTTGCCCCGGCAGACTGCACACCAGACTCGGAGGGCTCAACTGCATTTTTAAAATCCCCCGGAAAGCTCCAGGCATTGTAAGCAGGTCCTGCTGACCAGGCTGATGTTTTACAGCCAAGCTCTCCAACAATGCCATTTACTGCACACGAAAGATCACAGCCAGCAGATGTGCCCGGCCTGGCTCTGGCCTCTTGAAACTGCATCTGTTTTGAAATGTGACTCGACTTCAATCCGAAGCTGACCACAACATCGACAGCACGGACGGGAGGTGTTTACTAGATAAGCTTTTGATATTTGATGTTTGCTAATCATATTAAAGGCTTGAAACAAAATCCCGGCTACAATAAATCCTCACAATTGTCCACATGAGGCAGGAAACGCCAAGGAGCTCTGCCTGCTGAGGGGGTGATCAGAGGCTGGGTGACACAGTGAAGGGAGCACAGGTCTGGAGGTCAAGGAAACAAAGACTTAGGGACTCAGTCTAATTCCTTCTGGGGCTACCAGTGGACAAGTCACTTCCCCCATCAATTTCCCCATCTTAGAATTATGGCTCAGACTCGTGAAAGTGTGACTGGGGAGACAGAGAGCTGAGGAACCTTCATAGCGCAGCATCGCGTGTGAATGTCTGACTATTCGTGGGGTAATGAATTCGACTTTGCAGCAATTCCCGATTCCCTTTCCTCTGTCCCTCCTGACTCTGTGACAACCGAGGCTTTGGTGTCCCCAAGAGACCAGCTTCTCAGAAGCAGCCTCTCCATGGCAGAGGGCGAAGCCTGTCTTTGCTGGTGGGCGGGACGGAAGGCTCAGGACCTGGACCACAGCTGTCATTCTCAAGGAGAGTCATCCCTGGATGCCTTCCCAGGAGTTGGACCCTAAGAAGGCAAACTATTTGGGGCTGAAAGGGGCTCTGGATGTCATCTCAGCCACACACACACACACACACACACACACACACACACCACTTCCTGAATGAACAGCTGGTGCCCTGCCCTCCATGCTTCATGCCTTCATGCCTTCTATCTCCCTGACCCCATCCCATACCCCCCATCTCTCATTCGAGATGTCTTCCTCGATTCTCTCTCACCTTAACCATAATCTTGCTTTAGGCCTTAACTTACACTAAATTTAAAAGTGGATAGGGCTTCTCTGGTGGCGCTGTGGTTGAGAGTCCGCCTGCCGATGCAGGGGACGCAGGTTCGTGTCCCGGTCCGGGAAGATCCCACATGCCGCGGAGCGGCTGGGCCCGTGAGCCATGGCCGCTAAGCCTGCGTGTCTGGAGCCTGTGCTCCACAAAGGGAGAGGCCACAACAGTGAGAGGCCCGCGTACCGCAAAAAACAAACAAACAAAAAAGTGGGTGAAACCTAAAGCCCAGGGGATCAGAGAAGGCTGGTCTACAGTGCCTCCACTACTATTCCGCTATCCGGTTTCACTTTTGCCCAGCCCTACTTCTCAGAACCTAGCCAGCACCCTATCCTGATGCGTCCCTATTAACCTGACCTATCAGCAGTAACTAATAATAGCACAGGATCTGACCTTCCCAAGACAGTCTAGCTTTGAAAAAGGGAAGCATGAAGACTGAGCATCCTTCTCGGCTCTGAGAAGTTGGAGCTATCGTGATGGAATGGCAGGTATTAATTAGATTGCGCTTTCTAGACACAGCGGCCTCCCTCATCACCTCACAAATCCTCACCATCTAAGCCTCCAGATTGTTGGGTCATCTTAGGGCTGCCAGAGCTTCTCAGAGCCATCTGGTCAGAAAATATGGATCATCGACCTTTCCGAAATCCCCATTCGGCAATAATGGGGAGATTTTGCTTATATCCAAGGAATAGAAAAGTCTTCACTGAACTGGTACCAGGCAGGTAGAAGACCAGAACAGAAGGGCACAGAAGTTCACCTTCCCAGGAGCCCTGCCAGCCACTGTAAAGGCTGGTTCTGCTTCCAGTCCTCAGATCTCTTGAAACACTTGGCCAGTTGCGTGAAGTGATTGGCCGTCAGCTCTGTCTTGGGGGGAGGGGGACCTTCTCATTGGTGTCAGCGCTGGACATCAGTAAAGTAATTTCCTTTGTGGGACTAATTCAGTGCCTGCTCACACAATGAGGCCTGCCTGCTAGGCGATGTCATTAACCAATCTGGCCAATTTAAAACCGGGATCATCACAGCAAGAGCTCACCACCAGACACACATTTCTCACCGACAAAGAGGAAGCAGTGCAACTCAGCTAAGAAGAAACTTACAAGCATGAGCTACTTTGGGCTGAGTTCCTTCTCTGAGTAGGGCACTTTGCTGACAGTACCTCACTGAAATCTCTCTGCCTACCTCTCTGGGGTCCTGTTGTAATTCCCTCTTTGATGGATGAAAGCCAAGATCCCAGAAGGAATTAGAAGTAAGTAAAAGCAGGGGACTTCCCGGGTGGTCCAGTGGTTAAGACTCCTCATTTCCACTGCAGGGGGCACAGGTTCAATCCCTGGTTGGGGAACTAAGATCCCATATGACACACAGCGTGGCCTAAAAGAAAAAAACAAAAAAAGTAGAAGCAAGATTTGAGCCTGAATCTCTGACCCAAAGTCTAGGCTCTGCTGTGAAAACTGTCAGCCTCCGCTTTTTCCCAAGAAGTTTAAAGACAGAAGGTAGGCCGTGTTAACATTTCACAAAACGCTGGGGAGACAGACTTTCACAACTTTTTTCGTGACTCGCTGTTACCCCTGGGTGCCTCCTTCAGAGCCTCTGAGGAGTTGATTTCACGGAGAAACCTGCTTTTGGGGCTGGGATCCAACACCTGCCAATCACCACTGTCTCAAGAGCTTCCCCACTACCACCCGGCCCACCACTCTTCTGATGCCTGAAGCTGCCTTCTTCCAAGTCACGGATGCAACTAGTCCGGCCCTGGCACTAGAGTTTTTGTTGTTATTTTTATTGCCATTATTTGTGTTTTCATTTAAAAAACATATTTATAGTGTTTATCTTTCCTATTAGAAAAGTGAAATTAATTTTTTAAGCCCCTAGAGTTCCATCGGTCAAAGAAGGCCACCATGAATGCTTCTTTCTAATTTTTTTCTATGTGTAATTGTGTGTCTGCGGCTCTATGAGATTGTGTTTTCTCATAATCATGGCTAAATGCACAATTGTATAGTCCTCAATGTTATGACATAACCATTTCCCTCTGTTTTTATAGTCTTCATAAATATCCCTTCAATAACTGTAGAAAAGCCAATTGTTTTTAGTATAAAAACAATATAAAATTTTTAAAAAGTATAAAAGAATTGTTTACATAGTGAATCCCCTATTGTTGGATCTCTAGGTTATTCCCAATTTTTCTCCGTTTATAAACAACACTGTAATGAACATGCTTGTTTGTAGGTTGCCTTTAGAAAGATGTCATGAAGTGATATCACTAGACCAAAGGGTATGAAGAAGTTAAGATCCTCAACAGATGTGTCCAAACAGCATTTAAAATATTTAAATATATTTAAACATTGACTCACAAAGTGTCAAAGTAGGAAGGAAACTTCAAAATCACCTGATTCAATCCTTTCGCCTCCCAGGTGAGAGATGGCAGTGGGTCTATGAGAGTGGTCGGCAGTCACCCCTCACTCAACAAAATGGTGCCTACCCTTTCTTTTGCTCACTTCCAGCAGCATTGTGCACTGGCCTTTGCTCAATTCTTTGCTCTTTCCTTGGAATATCCTCACGTTGCCTCCTGGCCTGTTTCTCCTTGTGGAGAAAACCATCCAGACTGCAAGCCCTGTGGGCCCTCCTCTATGGAGGTTTCCCTCCCTGTCAGTTGGTCACCATTGTACTGGGAGTAGGATGGGCCAATGGGGAAAGGAACGTCCACTGGTGAGACCCCCTTACACTGAGGACCACACCCGTGGTCCCGCCCTCCCTGCCAGAGGTGTGACCACCTCTACCCCTACACTTAACCATGTACACACAATAAGTGTTC
Source organism: Mesoplodon densirostris (assembly GCF_025265405.1). Lineage (NCBI taxonomy): Eukaryota > Metazoa > Chordata > Mammalia > Artiodactyla > Ziphiidae > Mesoplodon > Mesoplodon densirostris. The sequence continues at coordinate 12,153,857 of NC_082674.1, read as the reverse complement.
GATCACACTGGACATTTTCTTCCTTTCCCTTTTCTTTTTTTTTTTTTTTTTGGCTGTACCACACGGCTTGCAGGATCTTAGTTCCCTGACGAGGGATCGAACCCACGCCCCTACTGGAAGTGTGGAGTCTTAACCACTGGACCGCCAGGGGATTCCCAATTTCCCTCCTTTCGTGGCCTAGCCCCAGCCCAGCCCTCAACTCCAGCTCACAGCCAGCTGGGCCAGGCCACTGAGAAGCAAGTTCCTCCTCCCCTTCCTGGCCACATTGCCACTCTGCACGGGGTCCCTCCCAACAGCCAAGTCAACGTCCCAACAGTGAGGCCATCCTGGGGAAAAGGGCAAGCTTTCCAACCAGAGACCTGGCTTCGAATCTCAACTCTACTTCATAGGCAGAGACCCCGAGCAAGTGACATGCCTCCCTGAGAGCTGTACCCTCGCCGGTGGAGCCATCTATAACTCCCTTAGAGGGTTACTGTGAGGACCAAACATCTGTAAGTCTCTGCTTCCTATCACCCAGGCACCTAACTCGGTTCACTTGCCTTAAAGGGCCATCCGTCAGGGGCAGGCGACAGGGTGGGAAAGATAGAGAGAACCAGAAATGATCGCCCCCCTCCTCCTTCAAATGGCTACAGGCTAACTGGGATGTCTTTGTCAGGAAGTGATGTGTACAAAGACACGAAGCCTAACTGTGTAATTATGCTGGGATTCCTTCTAGTAATTGGCTTTTCCTTATGAGAAAGGCAAATAATTATCTTTCTTCCTCAGATCCAGACAGCACGTTCAGAGGCATCTATTGCATATCCGGTGGGCAGTAGGGGAGCGGTGGAGGATGACACCCAACAGAATACAGAAGAGTTTGAAGCCAGTAAATGTTCTCAGAAATTACCTGTATAAACAATGCAACATTTTGGAGGACGGTGAGGCTTTTGCTTGTTGCTCAGGTGTTTTACCAGTGACAGAGGTTAAGTTCTATGGGAAAGCGGCATACACAGAGGTGACCCAGAGCGCGGCAGGCAACCTCTGTCAGGAGGTCGTGGTCAGAGCGGGATCCATCCCCAGGACACAGTGGGAGATTCCAGCAGAGGGAGTGCATACCTCCTGCCCTCAGGGCCTTTCAGAAACTAGGGCCAGAGCCCAGCCCGGGCTGCCTTGGGTTCCTGCTCCAAGCTCCCCACTGTTTCCAGGGTCTTCCTCGTTAACCCAACTTCCTTCTGGCCTCAGACACAGCCCTCCATCCCACCCCTTTTCCACACCTGGATATTTCCTTGGCCTTCAAGAATTGTTCAAGTATAATCTCGTCTAGCAAAGCTTTGCTTGCCTTGAATAGTCTCAGATGAGGTTCCCCTAATACACTGTGTTTCCCTCATCACAGCACTTCCTGGGTGGCCTTGTAAGAGACCCTCACTAAAAGAATGTTCTTGAGGGCAGACATCCCTGTGTATTCATTTTATACCTCCTGAACCTAATACAGTTCCAAGCACATAGTAAAGTATTTGTGGACTGAATAAATGAAAATGACTTGACTGACAAAGAAGAGGTTATTGATTGGATAGGAATGAATGAATGGGTGTATTAATGAAAGAACCTAAGTTTACCTTCCGGACAGTTTTAAATCTGGGCTGAAAAGGAGTCGCTGATAGAATAACAACAGGCTCCACCCCACCGTGGAGGAAACTATAGGTAGATTCCTACACAGAGGACGGGCAGTTGTGGCCGGCTGCCTATGGGCAAGCCCAGATTTCCTGAAGACGCACAGAGACAAATGTCAATCAAGGGCATCCGGCTGTCCAGGGGCAGACAGAAAAGACTGCATTTAACTTGCTCTTTGCTGCTTCAGTGTCGTTTCCTCAAAGTCGTTAACTGGAATTTGGATTGAGATTATTCTCTTTGGAGGAAACAGATTCATTTTCCCAGGCTATACAATATTGCTTAATAAATTTATTGTGGACATTTTACATCTGTCTCAATAGGTTTTACCCTCCCTTTAAAGGTCAGCTCCTCCCGTCTCCATGCAGAATTCAACATGCATATGAGCCCACCTGTCCTCACACCTCTGATGGTTCATGCTGTCCTCCCTACCAGGCACCACCGTGTACCTGCGACCACCACCAGACTGGGAGCCCATCAAGGACAGGGACTGCGATTGTTTTCCTTTCTGCGTTCCCAGTGCTACCAGCAATTTAATCATTATCCAGAGAAGGTGTTCAATTCCTGTTTGTAGGAATAAGTGAGCCTATGATTTGATCCTTGTGATGTTTTAAAAAAACTCACCAAAACCCTTCTGAAATACATTTACCACCTCTCAAACCCCTAGTACCTGGTTCAGAAGCCTTTGGTCCCTAAGCCATATTTATTCCTGTCTCTTCTATAAAGCTCCTTCTGAAATGATCAGAAGTCACTCCACATCTGGCTTGAAGTGCCTAAACGTTACCGGGTCATGGTCCCAGGACCCTGCTGGAGGCATGCTGCGGGAAGAGGGATCTAACAAGGAAGAAAATGTGCACCCGCCTTCAAGGAGCTCAGTCATGGGGGGCCCAGTGGGAGGGGAAGGAGCGGCCACTGTCTGTGCTCCGGGGCTGGGAAGGGCTACAGTAGCGCGGAGGCTGCAGACAACTTGTGGAGGGTCCGGGAGGCCAGAACATTCCAGGGAATAGGAAGCAAATAGAGAATTCTGGGGAGTGTGCTGGGACCAAGGGTGGGAGATAGGACAGCCAGGCAGCAGGGACGGGACTGTGGAGGGCTAGAGGCTTTAGATAAAGCCCCTCTCGCTCCTTCCCAGAAGGAAGAAGCCCCCGGGCCCTCAGGCCTTTGCGTCCTGAGAAGAGAGGGCTTTGGTGCAGAGAAAGACTGCAGTACCTCCCACGAGAATCCATTCCACGCTGGTGTCCAGCTCCCGCCTCCTCTTCCTGCTAGCTAAGTGTCTCCGTGCCCGGGGCCCAGTCACCCGATGGGCACACCCTCTGGGTCAGGGGTCAGGCCCCTGATGGCAGCTGAGGAGCTGGGCTCTAGGTAGGCAAGATCAAAAGGCCTGAATAACCTCTGGGGTCACAGTGACAAAATGCTTATGGGCTGGAAGAGGAAGGAGCCATTAGAGGACGGAAATGAACACGGGCTTTTTCCCCCTGAGGACGCACAATGGGGGCCTCTGTGGAGGGAACAAAGCTGGCCCACTTGGGTGGGAGGCTGGCGGTGACGAGCCGGCCCTGTTCTCTGGCCCGGGAGTTAATGTCGGCCGCTGGAACAATGGAAGTGGTGACCCGGCTGCGGCTTTAGAGTGAGAACAGTGCTGGGGTCAGAGCCGCCTGACCCCCAGCGAGGTTAACCAGATCGAAGCCTCCGCCGCCGGTGGCCCAGCCCACTGTGCCCCTAATGACTGGAAAATTGGAGTTTCCACCAGCACTGGCCTAGCTACCTCTTCAGGTAGCCGTAGAGCTGGGGTTAGGAGCCACCGAGGTGGGGACCCCCGGCCATCACCTCATCCACTTGGGGACCTCACCCCTTTTCCTGAATTGTCCTGCTGGACCATCCCACCTCCAACCCACCCACCCTTCCCAAAGGCATCCATCACCCCTCCTGGCTTCCCTGTTCTGTTTTGGGTAACAAAAATAACACAGCTTTTAACTTGTCAAAACATTGAGTCAGTAGCTAAAGAAGAACAATGATCATCCTTTATATGGCTTTTGTTTTGTGTACTATAAAAGAAAGGCTCACCCATTTTACAAAATGGAGAAAAGCAAAAAGGAGAAGATAACACCCATCCCAGAGAGGGGATTGGTGTATTTCTTGGTGTATTTCTTGCCAGGCTTCTTCCTGTGCTTTGTTTTTACACAGTTAGGGTCATTTTGTGTTCACAATTTCATACCCTGAATGTTTCAACAGTACAGCCTAATGATATTCTCATGTGACTAAGAACTCCCCTCAACCATGATGCTTAAAATCTACAATAGGTTTATAAATTTATTTATTGACCTATTTATTTTTGGCTGCGTTGGGTCTTCGTTGCTGCGCGCGGGCTTTCTCTAGTTGCAGCGAGCGGGGGCTGCTCTTGGTTGTGGTGCGCGGGTTTCTCATTGTGGTGGCTTCTCTTGTTGCGGAGCACGGGCTCTAGGCACACGGGCTTCAGTAGTTGTGACGCACGGGCTTAGTTGCTCCGCGGCATGTGGGATCTTCCCGGACCAGGGCTTGAACCCGTGTCCCCTGCACTGGCAGGCGGATTCTTAACCACTCTGCCACCACGGAATTCCTACAATAGGTTTAAAGGCAATCATACCTAGAATAGCACAGAATGGACCATGGTGTGATTAAACATTCACGTCTAGGTTGGTTCTTATGCTTTATTGATACAAATACTTCTATGATGAACATCTTTGGCAGAAAGCTGCATCCATATCCCTGATGATTTCTTTGCAGTAGATTCTCAGGGACACATAATAGAATTATCCAATCAAATGGTATAAATTTTTTTTTTTTTTTTTTGCGGTACGCGGGCCTCTCACTGCTGTGGCCTCTCCCGTTGCGGAGCACAGGCTCCGGACACACAGGCTCAGCGGCCATGGCTCACAGGTCCAGCCGCTCCAGGGCATGTGGGATCTTCCCGGACCGGGGCACGAACCCGTGTCCCCTGCATTGGCAGGCGGACTCTCAACCACTGCGCCACCAGGGAAGCCCGGTATAAATGTTTTGAAAGAAAATTTATTTAGTTTTTTAAAATGATTAAAAGCCAACCCATATGGTGATCACTGAAGATACAGAGACCAGTGAGATGCAGTCTCCACCCTCTGAGAGCTCACATAACATGAGCACAGGCACCACTCCAGTTCCCATGCAAAATGGGCTGCCTTTCTCACTGTGCAAGGGAACAGTTTAATAAAAAATACAAAACAAAAACAAAAACAAAAACATTGAAGAGCTTGGGGTGGTAGGGCAGAATCTTCCCATAATCCTTGGCCTTCCCTGTAACGCAGAACTTAAAAGTTTTTTTGCCATTTAGGAGTCATTTTCGGGAATTCCCCGGCTGTCCAATGGATAGGACTCGGTGCTCTCACTGCCAGGGGCCAGGGTTCAATCCCCGGTTGGTGAACTAAAAGCCCGCAAGCCACACGGCACGGCCAAAAAAAAAAAAAAAGAAAAAGAAAGACTCATTTTCATAGCATGCTTGATCTATGATCCCCACCTTTCTTGGAGTCAAGCCTATGGAAGATGAGTGACTTGAGACCACATGGGCACTGCCAACCCCTCTGCCAGGCTGGGTCCTGCCTCTGGGCCTTTGCTCATGTCATCCCCTGCCTGGAATGCCTCTTCCCCGAAAAGTCCTTAATCAGCCAGATTAAGGCCAGATCTAATCCCATCCCAGAAGTCTCCTGGGCCTCCCCAGTCCACACTGCATTCCTTTCCTACCCATTGTCATGACCACAAAGGTCAGCCTTTAATGAAACATGAGCTCCTTGAGGCCAGGAACCCTGTCTTATTCATCTCATGGTACTTGGCATATCATTGGGACTTAATAGATGTTTAATGAATCAATCAAAAGACATATGCCACTTGTTAAACAATAAACTGAGGCATATGACAATTTTTTAGTGTTTATTTGAGCAAAAACTGATTCCCGTCAGGCAGCACCAAACAAGAAGTGGACAGCAGTCCACTGACAGGAGCCAGGGGCAAGGCTTCTATAAAGAAGACAAGGAAGCAAAGCAAGAAAATCATTTGATTGTCTCTAACTTACCCAGTTGCCTTATTCAGGAGAGCCTAGTTGGCTATTTATGCTTGGTTGTCTTTGGGTTTGGATTTCTTAACCTTGAGGCAATATAGGATTAGGTTTGCTTTGCTTCCTAGGCTACTTAAGACATTAGAACCAACTCATTCAAATGACATCCTTGTTAAATTAATTTAACACACTCTTTGCTATTTACTAATTATTTCCTTTGTGTTCATCTTATCTCTTCAAATTGATTATGCGGTGTAATGGTTAAGAGTTTGTGAAGATCAAATCCCAACTCTGCCTTATGGCCTTGAGCAATTCTCAGATTTATCATCTGTAAATGCCAATAATAATAGTATCTATCTCTTCGGGATTTCTGTAAGGATGAAATAATGCTGTACCAGATAGCAAGGAAGCTCTCAAAGATTGCTGGGGTTGTGTCCAAAGGGTTACAGGAGCCAATGTGAAGGATTGCCCCTAACTAAAAAAGACACAATTTGAGGATGAAAAACAAAAATAAGCAAAAGGAATGAAATTTGAAATCAATACGTATACAAAAATCTATGAGTTCATAAACACTTTTAAAATGTCATTGTTCACCTTAGACATTGTTTGGGCACAAAGTCATTCCAAAAACTGATAAAAAGGAGGAATCTAGCATCTTAAAAGAGAATTAAATGATATAACACCTTCATCTCATATGAATTTATTAGCGCACAGTAAGGGCTCAATAATGTGATGTTGTACTGGATGATGAGACTATGTTTCCTGAGAGGAGAAAATGAATCATCTTCTTTTCTTTTTAAATTCCTTCTTCTTTTGATTAATTATCTCTAGTTCTCCATTACCAGCTTAGGCTCAGGCTCTTAGTAGGTGCACGAGGAGGACTGATCAATTCCCATGTCAGAATCCACAAAGGTCTTTCATTATCACATTCCTCTGCCTTTGACTTTGTAAAAGGCAGGATGAGAAAGTCCCACTGCAGAAGGCGAGGGGGCTCCAGGAGGGCACACTTTGATGCAGGCAGGGACCCTCCCCTCCTCTCTCTGCCTCGCTTCAATAGGAGCCGAGGAAGGAATCTGCTTTAAGAAACCAGATCATTAGAGCTCAAAGAGGCCCTAAAGAACACCCCATCCAACGCCCTCATCTGCAGATGAAGGAACTGGGGCTCGTGGAGGTTAAGTGACTCGCCCAAGATCACAAAGCCAGGCAGCTAGGCTCCAGCCCAGGGCTCTTTTCACTGTGCTGCTTCAAGGAAGTCTCTGGAAAAGAAATTCAAAGCTCAGCTTTAAGATTCCTGAGATGGATTTGCTGAGGCAACCGAGCTCAGCTCTGCTTCTGAAGAAAAGGAGGGGAAAAAAAAAAAAAAGGAATGGTTTAAACCACTCTGCACAATACATGTTCCCACCTACCCTTTTGCACAGCATTTGGAATGTCATTTGTGGACATTTCATGGATGTTTGGAGATGGGATCACAGTTTCTCCCAAATGTTCCTGGACCAAAGGACCACGGGACAGACTCTGAGTGGGCCTGGTATCCCCATATATCAGCACAGGAGCTAATAATCCTACCCCTCCCCCCAGACCAGCCACGGTACCAACCCCAAGACATCCAGACCACACTCTCCCTAAATACTCTTCCCACAGTCTTCCCCATCTAGGACGGGCACCATCCACTCAGATGCTCAGGTCCACCATCTGGGAGTCATTTTGATCGTGTTTTTTGCTGTATCCTCTATGTCCCATCCATCAGCAAGTCCCATCGTCTCTTCCACAAAAGCACATCCGGGGAAGGGCAATATAGGGGTGGGGGAGTGGAGGTACAAACTGTTGGGTGTGAGGTAGGCTCAAGGATGTACTGTACAACCCGGGGAATAGAGCCAATATTTTGTAATAACTGTAAATGGAAATTAACCTTTAAAAATTGTATAAAAATTTTAAAAAATTTTAAATAATTAAAAAAAAAAAAGCACATCCAGAATCTGATGACTGACATCTTTCTTCACTGCTGTCCCCTCACCCAAACCACAGGCATCTCCTGCTCGGGCTGCACCTGTAGCCTCCTAACTGTTCTCCCTACATTCACTCTTCACACTGAAGCCTCCACACTCCACCCAGCAGGGATCATCTTTGAAATACAGAAATCAGATCACATCACTGCCCTGCATCGACGCCTCCAGATGCTTCCTATGGCAGTTCAAATAAAACCCAAAGAAAATCCTCAGCATCTCCAAAAGGCCCTGTTAACCCAGGCCCCTGCCTCTCCAGGCTCCTGTCCGGGCTGCTGCTCTAGCTACTGTACACCAGCTTCACGGCCTTTCCACCCCTCGACACACAAAGCTGTGGTCTCCACCTGGAGCGCTCTTCATAGCACTCACCCTACCGTGTCATCTCTCTGGGCTCTACTCAATATCAACGTAGCAGAAAGCCCTCTGAACTCACCAGTCACTCTATACTGTTGCTCTTTTGTTTGTGGCACTTATCTCTATTCTTAACATAATACTCATTCTTTTTTTTTTTTTTTAATTTATTTGGCTGCACCGGGTCTTAGTTGCAGCATGCAGGATCTTCCGTTGCGGCACACAGGATCTTTTGTTGCGGTGCGCGGGCTCAGTAGTTGCAGTGCGCGGGCTTAGTTGCCTTGCGGCATGTGGGATCTTAGTTCTTCGACCAGGGATCGAACCCGCATCCCCTGCATTGGAAGGTGGATTCTTAACCACTGGACCACCAGGAATGTCCCAGTACTCATTCTTTTACATGTATGTCCATCTCCACTTTCTAGGGTAAGCCCCGAGAGGACAGGACTTGGCTCAGCTTGCTCAGGGATGCATGCTCTGTGCCTTGAACACCACAGGTGCCAATAACAATTTGCTGAAGGTATGAATTCAGCTTCTGAGGTGGGTTGAGTTGAGGGGACAGCCTCTAGGAGCCAACAAAAGGAACATCAGCTTCAAGAAACCTTCCCTCGCCACTTCAGGACCCTGCCAGAACCCTGATAATCTGTGTACTACTGGTTCTCCAACTTGACAGCACGTTGGAATCACAAGAAGAGTTTGGAAAAACACTAATGCCTGGATTTCATCTGCAGCCCATCTGATTTAATTCGTCTAGGGTGTGCTTGGATTGGGACTCTTTAAGTTTCCCCAATGATTCTGATGTTCTGTCAAGTTTGGGAGCCATGGTCTACACCACGTATGCAGCAGCAGGCAGAAAATGCTCTCGGTGCTGTGCTTTGAAAGGAAGGACAGGAGCAAAGAAAGAACATGAATTGAATGTCTTTCATATAAAAGGTCCTATACTGGGTAATGTATATGCTCTTTCATTTAACATTGAAAGCAATACTGTGAGATGGGCATTATTTATTTCATTTATTTAACAAACCCTTCGTGTTTACCATTTTTCAGACACTGTTCTAATCGTTTTACACTATTAACTAATTTAATCTTCATAGCAAACTCATGAAGCAGGAACTAGTCACCCTCATTAGAAGAGTCCAGTGATGTGGCCAAGGTCTATTAAGTGTCAGCGTCACCCTCAGAACCCAGCCTGTTTCCAGTCCAAGCGCATAACTTTATGTTATCCCGCCTCTTTTACTATCTGTATTTGATAAAACAACTTGCAGCTCAAAGACATAAAAGAACTTTCTCGACGTCACACAGCAGATATCTATAGCAGTTTCATTCATAACTGCCGAAACTTGGAAGCAACTAAGACATCTTCCAGTAGGTGACCGGATAAATAAAATGTGGTACATCCAGACAATGGAATATTACCCAGTGCTGAACTATCAAGCCATGGAAAGACATGGAGGAAACTGAAATGTGTATTACTAAGTGAAAGGAACCAATCTAAAAAGGCTGCACACTGTATGGTTCCAACTATATGACATTCTGGAAAAGGAAAACTATGGAGGCATTAAAAGATGAGTGGTGGGCAGGGGCCGGGGGAGGGAAGGATGAATGGGTGGAGCACAAAGTACTCTAGGGCAGTGGAAATACTCTGTATGATGCTGTAATGATGGGCACATGTCATTATCTATTTGTCCAAACCCGTGGAATGTCCAACACCAGGAGTGAACCCTAATGTAAACTGTGGACTTCGGGCAGTAATGATGTATCAGTGCAGATTCATCAATTGTAACAAATATACTGTTGATCACAGGAGAGACTATGCATGTTAGGGAATAGGGGGGTTGGTGGGAAATCTCGGTACTTTCCTCTCAGTTTTGCTGTGAACCCAAAACTGCTGTAAAAAAAAAAAAAAGTCTATTTCAAAAAAGAAAAGAAAGGTGTATGTCATATCATCCAATTTCAAATCCCTATATTTTTCATGCGGTGCATGTACTACCCCCATTTAGACTCTAGGAGCTTTGAGATCAGGGACCCCATAGTTTACTGTTTCTTATTCTCCCAAAAAGCCGGCTGATGTGCTGAGGGTAGAGTAGATGCTTAATAAACAGTTTTTTGAAGTGGAAATTGTAGGAGTGTTCTAAGAAATGGAGTCAGATCAACTTCAAGGACGCGTGACTTTCACATAGAGGCTCACTGTGTGCAGAGCAGAGGTCGTTCTTTAATAATAAGATTAGAATGAGCTGCAATTAACACGGCCAAGCACCCGCTGACGGTACCCAGCTCTCTGCTACTTAATGGACTTTCGTCCTTTATATCTAAATGAGAGCCCTGCAGTTGGTAAAGTATTTTTGCAAATCGATAATCAATGGTAATAATGATTTTAATCATTTCATTAATATGATCATCATCAAAAGGATATAACAAGAACAATACAAGGGAGCTGTTCCCTGACCAGTGAGGAAAACCACAACTTTCAGATTCCACAGTGAGTGAGCCAGTTTCAGAATTTGATTTCCTTTTTCTTTCATTCCATATTTAAATTCCATCTAAAATGTTTACCAATCGAATAACATAAGGACAACTTTAGAAACCAAACATTACGCACAGTCCGCGTTACTTCAGCCTCCGGGGCTATGTGGTATAACAGTTACAGCCAGGCTCTCTATTTAGAGAACACTCTCCTCACCTTTCCCCTCTCTCCATCTTCTGTACACCCAGCTTTCCTACCCCTTGAACACCTGAGCCGCAGCTGGAATGCCATTCTCCACATGCCTCCCATGGTTTTATGATTCTAGCCCATTATTCTGTTGGCTTTTCTAGAAGGTATAGTCACTGCCTGAAATTATCCTCATTTTACAGATGAAGAAACTGAGGTACAGAAGGATTAAGCAACTTACCCAAGTTCACAGGGCTTCTGATGGCAGAGCTGGGTTTGGAATCCAGGGAGAATGACCTTGCAAGGCCAAACCCTTGCCTGGGCATCACCCAGCCTCTATCATTGATATTCTGTTACCATCAGTTTGATAGAGAGCAAATCCCAGCTCCACCAAATCCGTCTCCAAGTCTCAGGTTTCTTAAGTGTAAAATAGGGATAAAAATAACTCGCAAGAAGGTTGTAGTGAAGACTAGTGAATTAATCACCATAGGGTACCTAACATGCCTGTCACATAGGAGGCGCTGAGATGTGCAGCCCAGCTCTGCCATCTATTAGCTGTATGACCCGCAGCAAGTAATTTAACCTCCCTGGGCCTCAATGTCCTCATCTGTAAAACGGGAATAATAATGTTACATTTCTCATGAGGATTTTATGACAATAAAGTGAAATGATATATTTGAAAAGCATAGAAAATCAGTAGACATATATAAACTCAATAAATATTAGCTGCTGGTGATATTATTATTATGTTATTATTCCACTCTTACCTTTGTGCGCATTTTATGGTTTAATCAGACTGTGGAGACCATCTCAGTGTCTGCTGTTTTCATCAGTCTTATATCTTAAGTCATTTTTCCATGTTTTTTTTTTCTCTAGAGTTTTCTTAAGTACCATTTTCACAGTGATGGAATAGGTTATCAAAGTGGTGACCCACTGGGTGATGGGTTTTCAATGCAACAAACATTTCCTGCACACTTGCTTTGTGTCAGTTCTGTGTTAGGGTCTTCAGAAGATACAAAGAAATACTTGTCAGGTATATTTCCTATCTTCACCCTTGAGAAAACCACAGCACAGTACGATACCTGCTATAACTGAACTTAAATGTTCTTACTAGCCCAGGGGAAGAAGAAATCAATTCAATCCAAGGGGAGATTTGGATTTTGAAAATGAGCATGCTCTTTCTAAAAAGGTCTTCTGGTGAATATAAACTAGAATTCTGAATGATTGGAATAGGCAGGGACCTCGAGATCTTCAGGTTTATAGATGGGGAAGCAGAGACCCAGAGGAGGCAGGAGACTTGCCCAAGGCCACACAGCACTATGGTGACCTCATTGGGAAGAAAGCAAGCTGGTGTACACTGACTGCTCTTCTGGCCCACGGGAAGAAGAAAACAGGAACACAGAGTTTGGGATTCTGGAGAACTATTCTTTGGGCCAGCTACCATGGCTGTAAGGAATTGGATGGTTACTAACCCTCCCTGGGCCTCAGCTGCCTACCCCACCTTTTACATAGGCATTTGTAAAATACTACTAATTCAGGTTGGGGTCATTTAGAATTTGTTTTTTTTTTTTAAATGCCCAGTTTGTCAGCCTCTAAAAATTAGCCTAAGTAAATGAAAATATGATTAACCTTATACTCTGCAAAGTATTTTCATATTTATTATCTCATTTGAGCAAAGGCCTTTTAAGAAAACTAATAGTGGTGAGGAAACTGAGGTCCAAAGAGACCGAACGACATATGTGAAGACATCCTGATGGAAAGAAAGCATGAATTCAAACTCACTTCTGCCAAGTCCATCCCTCTCCCTACTGTGCTTTGCAGAAGTGACTTTGGTTCTGTTATTGTTATTTTAACAGACACACAATATCCCCACATTTCACATCCTTGCTGTGGATACTGGGAATATGAACGAGTTGACTGAAATGTTCTCTTATACATTTAGGAGCATGTATAAGTCGCTCATTTATTTCATCCATTCATTATCAGTAACTGGAGAGACACCAAGAGATCCTTCTGCAGTCAGGGTACTTGGGAATCCTGCACAGGCCTCAGCTCCAGAAGATACCAGCACAGTTCCAATGTATTTCACGGTTAAAACTAACAAACATTTTATTGCAAAACTGCTGTGTGCCAGTTACCGTCCTGGGCACTGTCTCTGCGCAGGAGGATAAGCCAGACAGCTCTGGACACTTTCAAGGGTCAGGGGCAAAGGTGTCAGGAGCCTGAAGGCAAGTTTTCCAAACTCCTTACGGTGGCTGGAGCCCCTAGTTAGAGAGGATGCTTTGAAAGGCTTTTGAGAAGGAGGCCCTGTGGGAAATGCCTGGAACTCTCTCAAATTGGCTCCATTTCAGACCCCCAGGACCAAGAAAGCATTCAAAGGGGAGTCCTGAAGGAACCATTTATATGGAGATCTTCTGGGGGGCGGTGTGGGCCGGGGGGGGGCTGTTCAGGAGCTTGGATGCAGGCCATGGCTAACAGGGCTATTTCTGTTCCAACCAGAAGACGTCTAACTATCTCTGGCTTCTAACCAGTTATAATGGCTAAATACACCCACTTTAAAAAGCAAGAGAGATGGGAGGGGGAAGAAAGAAAAAAAGAAGGAAAGAGAGAAAGAGAGAAAATCTAGTCAAGAAAGAAAAAAAAAGGAGCTATGTTTTCCCTTTAGTCTCATGGTACTGTGAAGCGTTGTAGCTGGAAGGGACCTCCCATGTCAGTCCAGCCAGATGTTTGAAGTTATAGGATCTTGATTTCCACCCAACAGCAATCCACCAAACAGTGAGAGATGGACAATGGTCTCAGTGGCCCATATTAGAAATCACCATACACACTCCCTCCAGCTGAACTTCCAGGTCGACCCGGGAGCCTGGAGACACTACCCAGGGGACTCCCATCATAGACAAGGTCTCCCTCCCCCTCCCCTAACCTGCAGAGGTCCAAAGGAGCAGAGTTTGGGAGCTGGAGAATGTTGTGTATAAATCCTAGCTCCACTGAGCCTCGGTTTTCTTTGTGGGTAAAATGGCAATGATAATATATACCTAGGACGGTGCTTGTGAAGATGACATAAATCGATCACTATAAAACACCTAGAAAGTGCCAGCCACAGAGGAGGCACCCTCTGGGTATGCTGAACACCTTTCCCGGCTACACCAAGACTTTCCATGGGGTCCCATCGGGAATGTGAGTCCCTGAGCACTGTAAGGGGAAAGATTCCCATTCCAGCCCTCAGCATCCATGTGTACTCTTACCCCAAACTGATTGAGGTTCCCACTGAGGTCAGGGTTATGCTGAGAAGGTGGCCACTGAGCTAAGTCTTAGAGGATAAGGAGCCCTTTGAGCATTAAACTGAGAAGAGAATGGTTTCCAAGCAATAGGAACCCCTCCTCGATGAAAGGTAAGAAAGCCTGAAAACGCCTGCGCAGACAATGGGCTCCACCTCTGGTTTATCTGTAACGGTAAAAATGTCAGGGTGCCTCTAAGTGTAGTTAGTCCAGCCATCAATAAGTGCGGGCTGACCTAATGATTAACGAATTGATAACAAAGAGTTCCTAAGTGCTGTCTCCTCATTAGAAGCCTTTGTGATGATGATTGAGCTCATTAGGGTCTTTGAAAGGAGTTGGGCTCAGGTGAGACAGCTGTTTCCCCAAGGAACACCTGAACATCTGGTTCCAGGAGTGACGGGACCACAGGAGCTGACCCACCCAGTGACTGAAGGCGCGGCTGCCGACCACTCCCATCTTTTGTGGAGGCCTGACATATTCCAGGCTTTCTTGAGTAACGACATTTCCCCGAAGGTGTGTGCAGGTCACGCATCCTTTCTCCTCCAGGATCACAGAACTTCGGATCCAGTGCTGGTTAACTTCCTTGCTCTCAACTTTTTCTCTTTAGCACCAAGGCTTGTAGACCAAGGCTTTGCCAACTTTGATGACTCACAGGTATTTTTGTTACAATGCAGGTTCTGATTGGGTCGATGTGGGATGGGGATGTCCTGCATGTCTAACAAGCTCCCTGGCATAGCTGAGGCTGCCGGTCCACCCGTGGTGCACACTTTGAGAGGCTACAGACTGGATGGCAATTGCTCCCCAGCTCATTATCATGAAATCTCCTTGCAAGAGTAACACAAAACTCAGTTAGCTCAGTAATTGATGGGATTTCCTCTGTGCCTTCCTTTTCCGGGAGCTGATAGCAATCTCTAGCACTGGTACAGCAACTTACTATTTACAGAGCCATTTCCTGTCTGTCTTGTCAGTTCTCTTCCACCCATCATGTGAAGTAGTTCAAGGAAGTATTTTCTCCCTATCTGTCAAAGGAAGAAAGTGAGGCTCGGGGAGGTCTTCATTCTCCAATCAGCTCAAGTCTGTGTGGTACTGAACTCACCTCTCCCAGGCTTGTCATCACCATTGCTCTGGTGTCCTCCAGCCTGGAACAGAAGGAAGAGGTGATGGAGCACGTCCTAGAGAGAGGACACCTTGCCATGCCCATTGGTGATGGACGCTGTTACCACCAGGGCTTCACTGTCCGTCATCCAGTCTTCTTAGAGTCTCAGCCATTGCTCCACCCTTTAAAGTAGGCTGCAATGATCTTGTGCCCTCAGCGCTAGCCATCCTGCTTATACACCTTTCCTCTCCTCTTTACAACAACTCTATGAGATAAGATGTGTTCTTCTTCTCCCTTTTACAGCTGAGGAAAGAAAAGCCTGAAGAAGCTACATAGATGTTCAAGGTCACAGGAAGTTACAGAGCAGGATTCAGAGTCAGGTGCATTGGATACCCAACTCTGTTCCTATAGTAATCTGCTTACATCTCTTAAATGTATCACTTACACTCTTCATATCTAAGTTCCCCACATCGTAGTACCTTGCTATTCTAGAAATGTCTGTTGTGTTCGAGAAACATCTGCAGAATAGAATGAAATTGAATTGAACTGAACGATGCTTTCTAATACATTATATTTCAATAGCTTATTGCCTCCTCAAGTGACTGGGAAATAGGAACACAGTGTTTCACACTCTGAATAAAGTTAGTACAACTTTATGCCTCTGCAGTTGCTACAGAGAAAATGTTACAAATGGAAGTACAGTTATAAACAGGGCAGCTAAGGCAATATGATGATTTGTTTCTGTTTTCTAATTTCTTGTGGATAAAAGAGCCAATCTGTGCATAGATTTAGTTTACCTTTTAAAATTTTACTCTTAGCAATAATAAATTAATAATAATAATGGCTCTCTTTTTTTTTTAACAGCTGTTATTTGCCAGATACTGCATCAGATATACATTATGCCCCTTAATCCTTACAAAAAGCCTAGAAAGTAGATGTTAGTATCTTTGGAACTATGGAAAATGACGCTTAGCAAGCTTAAGTGCCTGGCCCTAAACCACAGCCCTAGTAACAGGGTTTCCAGAGTTCCTCTGACTTTGCCTCTCCTCTTCATTTTACCACAGTTATCTTTCCGGTAGTGATGCAAAGTTAGTTTGAAAATGAGACCAAGTAGTCTCCTGTGAATGCTCTGAAGTCACTACACCATTTAGGTAGTTTTCTCATATTTATGATTTTTCATTCTCCACTCCACTCTCCCCACCCTTGAAATAGATGTGCCAATTGCTACGTTACGGAGGAATAAGCTGAAGCCCACAGAAGGGTGATCATTACCAAAAGGCACCCAGATTCAACTCTAAGAGAAACCATTTCATTTTGTGGTCGTTCCCCATGATGCTTATTTAGCTACTTTCCATTTCTGGTGAGACCGGCCTATATTCCTTTTGGCCAAAGTCCATGCAAGACTTGCAGGGAGGGATAAATTAGGAGGTTGGGATATACACACTATCTGTATAAAGAAGATAACCAACAGGACTTACTGAGTATAGCACAGGGAACTATACTCAATGTTTTGTAATAATCTATAAGGGAAAAGAATCTGAATAGGAATATATATATATATTTATATGCATAACTGAATCACTGTGCTGTACACCTGAAGCTAACATGATGTTGTAAGTCAACTATACTTCAATAAAAAGAAAAAAAAAAACTTGCAGAGAGTGGAAAGAATAGGCACAGCATCATTCAGAGTCATCAAGAAGAGATATGTTTCCAAGCATGAAACTATTAACATTTCAGAGCTAATTTCATTTAAAAAAAAAATCACCCAGATACCTCACTTACAATCTCATTCATTCAACCTAAATACTTGTTGAAAGAATAAAATACAGCATCTAAAGTACATTTTGCTCTGACTTTTCAGGTGGTGAAAGGAAAAGAGAGATCATAAAAGCTATGTTCATGTCTGGCTCAAATTGCCCGTAATTTCCCTTTTATAGAATTGATCCTCTGTGAACGACTTCCCCTGAGTTTCTGGCATCATTTCAGACATAAAATCATAATAAAAACATTGAAGAGGAGCCTTCAGTTCAGCGATGTGATAGTCTTGAGTTCATCGATATCTGTCTCTGATATAAAAACAGGCATTGTGGGACTTCCCTGGTGGTGCAGTGGTTAAGAATCCGCCTGCCAATGCAGGGGACACGGGTTCGAGCCCTGGTCCGGGAAGATCCACATGCCGCGGAACAACGAAGCCCGCGAGCGGCAACTGCTGAGCTCGCGTGCCCCAAGTATTGAAGCCCACACACTTAGAGGCTGTGTTCCACAACAAGAGAAGCCGCCGCAATAAGCAGCCCACGCACCGCAAGGAAGAGTAGCTCCCGCTCGCCGCAACTAGAGAAAAGCCCACGCGCATCAACGAAGACCCACGCAGCCTAATTAATTAATTAATTAATTTTTTAAAAAAGAAAAAACAGGCATCGTCTGGAAACACGTGGCTCGTCTGGAAACACGTGGCTAGAAACTACAGTCTCAGCTTGGGATGGGGAGATCTGGTACTTCTGTGACCTCCTCTAGGTGCCTTATGGTACCCAGGGAAAGGATGGAAGGAAGACAGAAGCGTTTCTCTCCAGCCCTTTATCCTCAGCACCTGATGTCAGGTGTAGTGTTGGCACTGATAACTTGTGTGTTGGTGGGGTGGAAGAAGGAAGGGAAGTGGGTGGGAGGAAGGAAGGAGCCTCCATCCTGCTCATCAGGATAGAAAGGGCTTGCCAAGAAGTGAAGCCACTTGAGCAAAGAGGCAGGGGTGGGAAACGGCCTGGACTAGAAGGGAATCTTCATGCACAGGGCAGGGGCAGGGAGGGGTGAGGGCTGGAGCCAGCGCAGGAATCCCGGGTTTCCACACCAAATGAAAGAGCTGGTCTTTATTCTCGAGAGGACGATCCTGGATCAATGAGCGGTTTTAAGGAAAAGAGAGAGAAAACTGGAATTGCGTTTTAGAAACAGCACTGTGGCCGCAGTTGGGGAAGATGGGTTGGTGGGGGGATGAGTAGCTTTAAGGGGTGCAGAAAGGAAGGTCGAGGTGCCTGCTTGGGTCCTGGGGGGTATCATGGCTGACTCCCAGGTTTCTCAGGCAGAGGTGACACAGGGGAGAAGCCGGTTTAAAATGTCCAGTGAAGAACATGAGAAATAGCCCTTCTCTGTTGCTTTTCTGTTTCCCTTTCATTTAGTTTGGACAAGAGAGGCAACAGGAGTTCAATGACGCCTTTCTTTCTTCAGCCCTGTGGGTCATTCACTGAGGAGGTGGGGAGGGAGCCGTGAGGAGGGCGAGGGCGAGGGGTATTAGCAAACACGGAGCGAAAGCCGCCGACGGGTTGCTAAACAGAGCGCGCCCAGTCGCCGGCCAGCACCTGCCGCGACTGGGACGCCCAGCGCCGCCGTGTCCCCGTGTCCCCGGGGGCGGCCGCTCACCCCGCGGGCCGTTTCCAAACGAAGAAAGACAGCAAAGCCTGAGCCCCAGTGGCACCTTTAGGGACTCGGGGACTTGCTTTAGAGACGGTTCTGCCAGCTTAACCTTTAGAGTTTATCTTTTATTACAG
Organism: Mesoplodon densirostris; assembly: GCF_025265405.1. NCBI lineage: Eukaryota > Metazoa > Chordata > Mammalia > Artiodactyla > Ziphiidae > Mesoplodon > Mesoplodon densirostris. The sequence continues at coordinate 12,135,236 of NC_082674.1, read as the reverse complement.
GGATTTTTAAATTTTATTTTGGGGCATGGGGGTTTTGTTGTTGTTTGTTTCCAAACAGCTGCAACCTGCCTGCACAATTTCAGAGCGCCGCTTCTGCCCCCGGGGCTGCTCTCTCCTTACTTCCTGCGTGTCTGAGGTTCTGGATGGCCAATAGCAGGAGCCGGTGAACCCACACGCCCCGGGGGGGTCTCCACAGAGACCTCCCCGCGCTCCCGGGGACGCCTCGGTTCTGAAGCCCAGGCTCCCTTCCCGCTAAACTCTGTCCCTCGAAGAGAAATGGCTTTTTTCCTTCCTCCAAGGTCTCTCTCTCAATCTCCCTGTCTCTGTCTCCCTGTCTCTGTCTTCAGTCTCCCTGTCTCTGTCTCTCTCAGTCTCCCTGTCTCTGTCTCTCACTCTCCCTGTCTCTGTCTCTCAGTCTCCCTGTCTCTGTCTCTCTCAATCTCCCTGTCTCTCTCAATCTCCCTGTCTCTGTCTCTGTCTCCCTGTCTCTGTCTCTGTCTCTCTCAATCTCCCTGTCTCTGTCTCTCTCTCTCCCTGTCTCTGTCTCTCTCAATCTCCCTGTCTCTGTCTCTCTCTCTCCCTGTCTCTGTCTCTCTCAATGTCTCTATCAGTCTGTCTCAGTCTTTCTCTGTCTCTCTGTCTCTCCCAAGCTCTGTCTGCCTCTCTTTCCCGATCTCACTCTCTCTCTCTCTCTCTTTTCAGATTTCAAAGCAGCCCCTGAAAGGCTGACTATTCAGGGCGGGCGGAATGAAGCCTCTCTCGGGCTGGGCTGCCGTCAAAGCCGCGCGCACTTCTGAAGCGGCTGCCCCCGGTCCACCCTGGGCGGTGGCGGTGGCGATGGCGGCGGGCGCCCCTGCGGCCCGACTGGCCATCTGTATGCAAATCTCCCTCCGCAGCCGCGGCAAACTCGCCGCAGCCCGGCCGGCCGGCGGGCCGTGCGCTCAGCAATTACCCGTGCACGTCGGGCCTTTGTGCCCGCGCGGGCTTTGTGGGTGCCGAGGCTGCCAGCACCTGCCCCGCGGAGGTGGCAGATGGCGGGACTTGGCAGCAATATGGAAGTTCGCCTGAATGTGGCCGAGCCACAAATGGACATCTTTTATTTCCTCCTGGGGGTGGGGAGCTGAAGAGAGGGGATTAGTGCTGGATTGCCATCCACTCACACACTGGGCAGATATTTATTGAGGGCCTACTATGTGCCCCTCACCCGGCGGTGTAAGGGGGAGCCCCACAGAGGGGGACACGGTGTGGGCGTTTTACTGGGAGGAAAGAGAAAAACAGGGAAGCGGCTACTGACATTCAAAATTGCTCCATATGCGATTGGTTGAGCAAAGCCTCTTTTTCATTCCTAGGGCCTGTGGACCTGGTCGGCCCCCAGGGCTCCTCCCTCCCAGAGCCCCACCCCCAGAGCCCTCCCCCTGCCGCCCCACGTGCCCACGGTGGCGCGCGGCGCTGAGAAGCCACGGAGTGCTTCCTAACCATGGGATTGTGTGGTCCTGAACCCCAGCTCTGAAGCCAGAAAAGGGCTGTTTCTTTGTCCCCCGACCTGCCCTCAGAGCGAGGGTCCACTGTGGAGACAGGCTGTGGCCACCCCTCTGCTGCAGGCAGGACCAGCCTGCTCCGCAGTGCGCCTGTGTCAGGTCCCCGATCTGCTGAGTCCTGGGGCCTTTGCACAATTTCAAGTGCCTACCCTCCGCAGTAGCTCAGGAGGTCCCTCGGCCATTCTGCTAGTTGGTGTTATCTCCACTTAATGGAGAAGGAAGCTGATTCAGAGACGGTTAGTGACGACAGAGATCTTAGGGTGACCTGGGAGGGGAAGCCGGACTCAAGCCTGGGTCTCCTGGCCCCCAGTGTTGAGCTTTGGGGATGGCAGGGCAGATGTCTCCTTCAGAGTGAGTTGACCTCTGCTTCCCAGAACAATTCCAATGCCGGGCTATTTAGAGAAAACATTTGGTCAGGGCCAAAACACCCTTTTTTATTTCCAAATAATGTATATACCTGGCACGGCACTCCACACCTAAGCCTCACTTCATCCCTGACCCTCCACCCATCTCTTACCCCCGCTGTCACTGCATGTGCCGTTCCTTCATTGGTTCCGAGCTCCTTGTTCCTTGCTTAGGTGTATTTGCCGTGGGCTACCTCCTGTGGGAGCCCAGGGCTTTGGAGCCATACCTGCATATCTCCTGCTCTAATTTATGGAACGAATTGTGTGAAAGCATAGATGAAAACCCACTAGGAAAGCTGCCACGGTTCTTAAATTTCCCATCCGTAAGAACAATGAGTAGCATTCCCTGAGTAACATTTCATTCTGTTAATGAAAACAGAACTACCAGGCAAATCCAAATACCATGTCAACACAGGTAAGGGATGAAGTCAAAGCTGGGATGAAATGAGAGCCAGGGATGGGCAAGGCGAGGCTGGGGTTTGGACCAGCGGCTGAGGGAGGAAGGGATTGGGGGAGGGACAGGATGCCTGCATGGAGCAGAACTAACATGGTTTGTGCAGTTAAATTGAACATAGTCAAAATGTGGTGTTTGGTGCTAGGGCTGGCTTCTATCACATAGGAGTTGCAGACCCCTGGGAACTAACCCCAAGGACAGGGTCCTTGCCTGTCCAACAATGACATCCAGAAATAGCTCCCGGCCCCACATGCCAGGGTTGGGGCTGCCTGTACTGCCCAGGGTTCCTGGAGGTGCTGGGATGTCTGGAAAACTGCCTTCTGCATACTTCCTGAAGGAAGGGAGCTGAATTCAATTTAACACATTTGTACTGTGAAGAGAAGCCAACTTCAGTGGGAGGAGTCATTTTCAATGGGGTGAAAAAAGACCCAGAAATGGGAAGAATGCAGGGGTACTCGGGGAATAGGGGATACCCTAGTTTAACTAAAATAAAAGGTAGTGAGAACAAAGTCTCAGGTCTGTGCTTTAGCTTGCTAGGACTGGATTGGTCAGAGAAGTGAGTAGGGCAGGGAGATGGGCGAAGCAAAGGGAGACAGCATTTTAAAGATAAGGAGATGTTTCTTCCTTGATATAAGATGAGGCACACTGGAATGGGGTAAGAGGAGAAGAATTTTGTCGCCTGGAGTCAAATTTACCTTATCTGTATATTTAGGATATGATTACCTACCTAACAGAATTGCTGTAATTAAACAAGGAATGTGTGGGAACATGCCGGACACATGGTAGGGACTCAATGGCTATTTGATAAGTGAGTGGGTCAATGAGTGAAAGAAAGAATGGAAGGATGGACGGACAGGCAAACGGATGGTAGATGGATGGAGGGAGGGAGGAGGGGGGTACAAATGCCAGTTGCTGAGTCTGTTCTTAAAGATCCTGTTTAAGGGCTGCCTCCTCCAAGAAGCCTCCCAGGACCTCCACCTATCCTAATCCCCACCCCCCATGTGACCCCTCTTACTACTCCCCAAATAACAAAAGTATTTCTTCCCCTCTTAAGCTTCTATGGAGGACAGACCTTGACCTTCTCAGTGGCCACTGACTCATGCAACAGAGGTTGGAAATAAGCATGAGGAAATACTGTCCAACATTCTAGAGGAGTCCTTGGGTTCATTGTGTGGATACTGTTTTTGGGTTTGGGTTTGGGTTTGGGTTCTAAACCACATCTTTTCCTGGAAAGTTCCGCTGACTCAATGTTAGAACTAGAAACTTAGACACGGAAGAAATCGTTAGGTCCAATCTCTCTCCTAGTGCAAGAAGACACCCCTGCCACACACACGCACACACACACCCCTTTCCCACCTCGTCTCCTGAACCTGTCGGCAGCGGAGAGATCCCTGCCCCCCCAAGCTCTCTGCAGCCCTGCTGGACAGTTCTGAGCATTACAGAGTTCTGCCTCTGGTCAAGCCCCATCACACATCCAGTGGGAGCCTTCTGACCCCAGGGGATCTTTCTACTGAATTTCCTGACAGTGAAACTCATTTGGACCCCAAAAAGGGTGAGCACTCTCTTAACTGACTTTCCGTGTGCCAGTGTAGCTCCTCCTCTGATCTAGACAGTGGGCTCTTAGAGGGAGGGGCTGTACCTTATTCCTCTCCATCCCCCACTGTCCTTGCCCAGTGCCTGGCAAGGAGGAAGTGCTTCTTCATTCTCTGAGCGAAAGCTTACTGAATTCCTACTATGTATCAGGCAGCAGGGACATAAAGATGAATAAAGCACTATGACTTTCTTCCAGAAGCTCTATGTAGGCCCAAAACATTTGTTGATGGAGTGATTAAGTTAAAATCCATAAGACTACCTTCCCTGGGGACGCTTCCAGCTGCTGGAATGGTGACAGAGAGACCCAAGACCCCCTCCACCTGCGCTGAGCCCCTCAAAAAGCACAAAAGGACCCCACAGGATGGCAGTGTCCTGGTGGGTGCCTGTGGGACCAGAGAGACCGGAGGTGACATCACGAGGGTGCAGCCTTCTTTGTCTTTCACTGTGAAGAAGCCCATCTGACGTCTCTAGAAGCCCTGCTTCTGGTCATGAGGAGGGAAACTAGGGTTGTTTCAATGGAGATACAGGGACCTGGGCTTAACATCTGTGGGCAGACCATTTAATCTCTCTGAGCCTCAGTTTCCTGACTTCGAAAGAGGGATAAATCACTGCGCTGTACGGACTGATGTGAGGATCAAATGAGATAACGTGTGCCCCACGCAGACCTCGTCATACGTGCCCAAAACACAGCAGTGGTTAGGAGCCTCGTGGGCAGAACCTGTGATCAAAGAAACAGTTGAAAAGATGGCTCCTGTTTCCCAGAAAGATGCAGTTGTCTGCATGGGCGTCGCCTCGGGGACATTCTGAGCCCCAGACAGGAGGCAGGAAGATTGTGCTGGGCCTCGTAAAACCCTCCAGGGCCACCGCTGAGCTGCACCCCGGGAAACTCAGGCACCATTGCACATCAAGTCCCAGAAGCTAGTCCACGCTCTTGTGCCTGCAAAGCAAGGGAACCCCTCGTTTTACCGGAAAACTGACCTTTGGTTATAAACAGCGTATATGTTTAGAGTATGGAGACAAGAAGGACTCTGGACACCTAGGGGACAGCCAGGCCAGGGCTGCCATGAACCCCAGCATGTCTGCTCCCCAGAGGGGGGCAGGCCTCGTGCCCCAGAGAGCCTGACCCATCCTTTCTCGTGATTCCTTTCTTCTGAGCAAGTCCAGAGGGGAAAAGCGACAGTGCACACACTTCAGTGACAAGAGTAATGGGGCCCACAGAGAAAGAAAGAAAGGACGGCACTGGGCAATGTGATTCCTGACCAGGTGTCATTTTTTGAAAAACAGAAAACAGCATGATGTGTGTGTGTGTGTGTGCGCATGCGTGCACACACACATGCGCATGCATGTGAATAAAAGGAGAGAATGGCACTGGGAGCCAAAAGACAAGTTCTGGATTCAGATCTGCCAGGAACCAGCCATGCTGGCACAAGTCAGTCATGCCCTCTGGGCCACATCTGAACATACGAGACAGTGGACCAGATGCTTTCTATGCTTTTATGGTTTCCTACGAGCAGAATCAAACGGATGCTGGACGCTAACGCACTCACCAATGCAGGGATGTACACACGTGCTTCCTCATCTGCCCGCCTGCTCCACCCGAAGTCTCTGTGCTTTCCCACATGTGGACGGTTGATTTTCTCTTCTTTTTTTTCTTTTCTTTTCTTTTTAGTTTTTGAGGATTGATTTTCAAACAACCAAAAGGGAAAGAAAGCAGAGGAAGAGGGAGTGGAGCAGAAAAGGAACCCATTTCAGAGTACACCCTAGGCTTCAAGTCTTGGACACGGAAGTTTCACGTGTGACTTCATTTAATCAGAACAACAACCCAGAAAGAGAGGTGGGCACTATTTTCATTCTTCTTGTAGATAAAGTAACTGTGGTTCATATATGACTTTCCTGAGGTCCCACAGCTAGGAAGCAGTAAAATCAGAATTCAGTCCTAGGTCCCGCTGGATCCAAAGCCTGCGCCCTCTCCTGCACCCGTCAGGAGAGGCTCACACCAAGGGGACCCTTCAGAGGGCGAGGCCCGCCCTTCCGACCAGAAACATCCTTTGACCTGGGTCACAATTCAAAGTCTGCCAACAGGAACACAGTTCCCATTCATGGGTCTATCCCCAGGGAAGGGAATACTCTTTTCAAAGCAAAGACTAAGCTCTCAAAACACCCAACTAAAGCCCCTTTCCCACCTCCCTAGATAACCCAGCTGAAGCAGAAGGTGATGGAGGAATGGGCCGTGAGCACCATGAGAGGAGGGAGGGAATTTGGAAACAAACAAACAAAAACGCACAGGAGGTCCCTGAGACCAAAGCATGCTGACTTCACACCTCTTTGAGAGCCCTGTAGGTAAGCTAAGAGCAGTCCAAGGTTCCAGCGTGCCACCAACTCGCTGGATGATTATAACACTAGTTCTTTCACTCTTTCTGGCCTTGGTTTCCCCACAAGTTCAAGGAACCCTTGTTGACCGAACACTCTGTTGCCTGGTGCCTGGGGATCGGTGCTGGGATGAAAGGCTAAAGAAGAGCCGTGTCCCCGGTGTCTCCCAGTCTGGCGGGGATGACAGAGACCTGAGCAGACAATGCCAGCTCATCCTGATGACATTCTAAAGAAGCCTCTGAGTCAAGAGGTCCCTGAGTTCATCCTGGTGTTATCGAGTCTCATGGCATCATCCAAGGGCAACCAGCTTCTCATAAACTAGATCCAAAATGATGGAAGGTGGCATCCTGGGGCCGAGGGAGAAAAGGCAGGGAGAGCAGAGGGAATCTCTGGTGTGCAAAGTGGATAGTGAGTCGTGATATCCCAGAGATGTTCCTCTCCTTCTGCCAGAACAATCCACCCTGGCCAGGCTGGCCTCCAGGGACGCTGGGTCTGGGACTGCCTGCCCTCCATCACCTCCCGTGAATGCACTTCTCCACGGCCTCCCACTGTCCTCACCCTCCAGACAGTGACACCCTCAGGAACGGACACTCTCCCTTCAGACCCCACCCTGATCCACTGGTTTTGACCCACATCGCATCTCTCATCCTGCTCTGGACTCTCCAGCCCCCAATACCACTAGCTGTTCCGACTCCGGCATCACCCCACCCCGAGGCGATAATGCAACACCTGTCACCTTGCCCTTTGCCATTCCGAAGCCCCTCCCAGCGCCACTCAAGGGACCCCAGATAAGGCCCCTCGGGTCAGCCCGTCCCCGAATCCTCATACCCCAAGGCTGCCATCTTGGGCTTCCTGGCCTCTTAGGCAGCAGTAGTAAACTTTATATGACAGTTAGCTGTGTCTGGCGCTGTTTTGATTATGTTACAAGTATTAACTCATTTCGACTTCACAACAATCCTAAAGTGAGATACTGCAATTATCCCCGTTTTACAGATGAGAAACTGAGGCACAGAGAAGTTAGGTCCCTTGCCCAAGGTGACCCAGCTGGTGTGGTTCAGTTGGAGAGTCAGCCCCGGGCTGTGTATTGGCCACAGCCTTCTGTAGCTTCTCAAAACCTAGGCACTCCCCACCTCAGCACCATACCCATACACAATACACACTCGTAGACACACCACACTCACTCACACTCCATGAGCACATCCACACAAAAGACAACACCCAGACACACTCACACACACAACGCACACTCACAAGTAAAATACATGTGCATCTAGGGTGCCTACAATCCTACCTTCTCCGTCTTCAAGTCCTTTCATTTCTTGAAGGCTGCATCTATTGACCTCCTCCAAGAAGCCTTGGCCAGTCCCCCCTGCTGACAGTGCCCTCTCTCTGCAACTTCTTCAGCACTTTTTTTCACTCTTATGTCCCTGGCACTTAAGTCCTATGATGTGACCCCCAACTGCGTTGTTGGCTTCTGGCAGGAGGCATCATGTACTCATCTTGGGGATCAACTCTGTGCCGATCAGTCTGCTTTGCAAGTTCCACTCTAGTCTAGATGTTGAAAGCATAAGTGAATGAAGAGGCGATGGTGTTTATCATTGAGCATTCTGCTTTCATCCCCACCCTGACTGGCTCCCCAAATGAAAACAACAAAAGGATTTCAATTGGTGCCTTTTACTCAATTCCTAGAAAGATTGTGTTCTGCAAATACATTGTAAATTTTCTATTTGCAGTCAATCCTAACTATTTGGGATTTTGTATTTGCGAATTTGCCTACTCACTGAAATTTATTTCTAACCCCCAAATCAATCCTCACGGCGCCTTTACAGCCATTCCTGAATGTGGGCAAAGTGGTGAAAACTTTGAGTCACCCGATGCACCTGCTCCCAGCTGAGGCTGAACAGGGGGATGCTCCGTCTTCTCGTCTCAGTTCTCATTACTGTAAACAGGGTCCTTTTCTCAGTCTATCCAGTGCTGTGGTTTTCACACTTTTGTGCTTTTTGGGGTGATTTTATTGTTTAAAATGGCCCCCAAGTGTAGCGCTGAAGTGCTATCTAGTGTTCCTAAGTGTGAGGCTGTGATGTGCCTTACGGAGAAAATAACGTGTGTTACATAAGCTTCACTCAGGCGTGAGTTACAGTGTTGTTGACCCTGAGTTCAATGTTAATGAATCCACAATATATATTAAATAAGGTGTCTTTAAACAGAAACACAGATGAAAACAAGTCTATGTATTGACTAATTGACAAAAATGTCATGACCAGAAGCTCACAGGAACCTAACCCTGTATTTCCCCCAGGAGCAATGGCTCAGTATTCACTGACTCAGTGTTTGCAGAGACTTTATAGAGCACAACGATCGCAAATAACTTATGAATAGATCTTTTTCGGATCTATATGAATATATGTGTGTGTGTATGTACAGAGATTATATATATATGTATATACATATGGAATATATATAGTTCCCTTCCTATCAATAACAAGCTTCATTTTAAATCACTTACAAACATTTAGAAAGCTACTTTATCTTTTCTTTGTGAGTTATCAAAAAGAGAATGGTGACTACATCCAAAGACCCATCTTTTTTTTTTTTTTTTTTTTTGCGGTACGCAGGCCTCTCACTGTTGTGGCCTCTCCCGGACCAGGGCACGAACCCATGTCCCCTGCATCGGGAGGCGGACTCTCAACCACTGCACCCCCAGGGAAGCCCGAAAGACCCATCTCTTAACTTTTGAGTTTTACGATCTCCTTTGAAGTCGAGTCGCACTGGGCCAGCTCTGAAGCAAAGAAAGCCTGGGCCTGCCCTCCTGAATCTGAAATCCCCTGTGTGGGAGACCCCAGGACACGGCGTTCTCGGCAGAGTTCTTGCATGGTCTGCTTAGGGCTGCCAGCTCTGAAGAAGAGGAATCGTTCCCTTCCTTAGAAAACGCTTCAGGTACCAACTGATGTCAGCGCTAGGAAACATTCCTAGTCAGGGAATGGCAGAAAAATTCCAGGGAGAAGCCCGCCCAAGCCACCTGATTCAGGTCCCAGAAGAGCTCCAGTCTACACCATTCTGAAAACCTGAGTGTGAAGTAAGAAAAATTATAGAGCCATTTTCTGACTACTCGTACATAATCCTTTGTAGATGGCCAGACCCGCCCCCAGGATTCTCCCAGGGGCGGCTCACCTTAGTCCTCGCTGCTACAATTTCATCCTCTTCCTGCCTAATCCGTTCTCAGCCCACAAAGACAAAGCATGGCTCCCTTCTGAATGACACCCATTCACGTCCCCCAACACTGTGATTAGACCCCCCTTGGGCGGCCTTCTTTGGTTAAATGATCCTCATTCATTGAACTTTTCCTCCTCTGACCTATACTGCTGCCCTTATATCAATTTCCTGGCTTCTTTTTGGACTCTAGGTGAAGAATGTGAAAAATGCTTCCCCTCGGCTAGGGTCTTATAACATCTCTCTCTTTTCATTCCATCCTGGAAAGTCAGGCATATGCCAGACCCTCTTTTTTAGAAAAGAAACCATCGCCCAGTTCATTTTCTTAATTTGGCTTCACCACGCTTAATTCATGATATGTTCTAAGACTCAGAAGAAGCTCTGTTGCTGCTGTTGAGCATCTATGGAAGTTATATTAGGATAATGTATTCAATTCTAGAAAACCCAGGTAAAGGGAGTGCTAACGATTATCCATATTATTCCTCTTTTTAAGACATAGGCACTCAGAAACTGTCACAATAAAGGGGGGACTACGCTATTTTCTGTTCCTAATTAATGTATTAAATACTATCTTTCCCTGTCTCCATCTCTCACCTCCACTTCCAAGACACATGTACGGGTGTTGAGTTCTCTTCGATTAATTCATGGCACTTGGAGGCATCATTGTTCTCTCTTCCAGGTGTAATTTACTGTAATCACCTTGGAAAATGAAAGCCATTTTCCTGAAGCCAGGGAGTAGGCAGATACTCATTTGCATCCCATATTTCAAGCCCTAAATTACTCTCTGGTTCCCCAGAGATCAAGCTAGAGCAGTGGTTGTCATTGCTTCTGTTTCCTGCCAGCTCCCCCGGCTCGCTGGTGGCTGTCCTTGCAAAGGAAGCATGTGGTCCTAGCTTTCTTCCCAGGCCCCAGGGTTATTGAAAACGTCCGTCGTGTGGCCACAGTCTGACAAAGAAAAGTCAACATCATAAGTGCTAAATGTGTAATATCACTGAGATAGACCACAGTATGGCAAAATGACCAAAATCTGGCATGGGGGCAAAAATAGTTGAAGATCTGGGCTGTTTTGTCTGGAGAAGAGAACATTCAGGGAGGCATGAAAACTGCCTTCACATGCCTGGGGGCTCTCATGTGGAAGAGGGATTAGTCTTAGGCTGTGTGGTCTCCAGGGAAAGGACAAGAAAGCCATGAGTGGAAGCAGAGAGAAAAAGATTTCAGCACCACATCTCACAGACTTTCCAAAGTGGATGGAAAGTGCATGTGTAGTTAGCACTTGCTGGATTCCTACTCTGTGTCGGGTGTCCTGCTGGTCACTAGGCATGTTATGTCCCTTCATGCTCGCGAGAACTCAGCAAGGCAAATGTGACGATGCACATTTCCTAGTTCCAGAAACTGAGGCTCCCAGGGTTAGGGGGTCCTGCGCCCAGAAGAAGGAAGTTCAAGATGGGAATCTAGCCAGATCTACCTGACTCCAAAGCTCTGTGTTAGAGGAGAGAATTCAGCCGCTGACGTGGTCCCGCCTTGAAAGATATGCAAGAAATTCGTGGCCATGCTGCGGGGGAATCCAGCAGGGATAGGTGTGAGAACCCATCTCTTCGAGGGACACTTCCTGCCCTGAGCCTACCACTCAGATGCCACCAAGTGCAAATCAAAAATGAAAGTATACGGGGCTTTTTTGTGCGTGTATATTGAAATCATAATGTTAGCAACTATGTCTGAGCTGTCTGTGTGTCTGCAGTATGCTGGACAGCGTGGTAGACATTTAACAACATTGCTCCCATTTCTCAGTCCTCACACGATTCCGCCACGTGGTTCAAATAAACACACTTGGCTCAAAGAGGCCAAGTGACTTGGCAAGGCCACACATGGCTCGGCACTGGCAGAAGAGCTCCAAATCCACAAGAATTCTGAGAAATGGCCTGCATCTCTGAGCAGAAGTGAATATTTACACCAGGGGAGGCAGAATAGTGTTCTAAGTAAGTGGTTAGACTCTGGAGCAAGACCTATGTGCTAACCATTCCCTGCTGTGTGACCTTTGGGAACTTACTTGACCTCTCTGTGCCTCAGCTTCCTCACCTGTGAGATGGAGATGGTTGTAAGAATGAACTAAATTAAAGCATTTAGATCGTTGTAAGAGTGAACTGAATTAAAGCATTTAGATCTCTGACTGATCTTGGACTGATGGTAAGTGCTATACAAGTGTCGGTGATTATAATTCTTTTTTATCTGGGTGGATTAAACTGCTCAGAAAGAATCATGGAGAGTGTGATGAGAGGGGCCCCCTGACTCCCCAGTTTGTTCACCAAGGTTGACCACCATTTGTCCCATCTCTGCTGGAGATGGAACCAAAAGGCTGCTCTGCAGCCAGAGAAAGGGAACTCTCCTCAGCCACTGAGTGCCCCATAAATTTGCCTATGCTGGAACTTCTCAGAGCATAACTGCCCATCCATCACATAAGTTTTCACAAGCAGCTGGCAGGTCCCTACTGAACTACTCACTAAAATGAAGAGGCAACTGGGCTTTCTCCACAATAGGGGCCCCTCTAGGTACGAAAGCAGGCAAGGCTTCATCTCCTTAATGCCCAGTGGGAGGGGTAGATCAGCCACCCAGTTTAGGAGAGAGGTTGTCACAGCAGAAAGAATATGATGAGTTAAAAAGAGATGACGTCATTCACTGAAAATACTAAGCAAGAGCTGACCATCTCTCGAGTTGTGCTCAGTCCTGAGTATTCTTGCACTTGACTGGGGCAAAGGGCAAGATTCAGGAAGAAGGTTCGAGCATAGAATCAGATGAGAGGGGAGCAAATGCTAACAGAGCCCTGCTCTGTGCTGGGCGGTCAGCGCACGTCATCCTCCTCTGTCTCCTCAGGTTGGCGATGAGGACCAATCAGGTCAGACGGCCTGAGTCACACTCTCTACATCCCACAGACCCCAGATGGGGCGACCAGCGCTCACATCTCCATCTGTTCAGCTTCCAATCCTGCCCTCATCTCACCCACTCCACTGCAGGTACCCAAGCATCTCCTTTTTCATAAGGGCCTGTTTGGGGGCCACGAGAAGCAGTTTCTGGCTCATAATGATGTGAAGCCCTGCGTGCGCTTTCACACATGCTGCTGTGGAGCTTGGGCGTGAATGTGCCAGGGTCAGCGCCCTCCCAGAGCCAGCTGACTTTGGGAGAGCGCTGAGGTCCCCACCAGGACCACCGGCTTGGAGGGGGGCAGAGCGAAGGGCCCCTCCTCAGCTCCTCCTCCTGTGTCCCGGGGGCTCCGGCTGACCCTCCAAAGCAGGCAGCCACTTCAGCTGGGCCCAGAGCTGCAAACAGCTGTGCCCCAATCCCCATCCTGAGGGGAATAAAGCGAGGTCTATACTGTAATCCACTGCTCCGCAGAAACCAATCATTCCTCCTCATTAGCGAGCAAAGAAATGCCTCTCAGGGCCTCCTTTTCCTCCTCACAAACAAAACAAAACAAATCTTTCCTATGGATTTCATTTGCTATTTAATGCAACCTAATGATTTCCAATTGGAACCATATTTGTATCTGTATTGACTTATTAATAGCACATCCATTTTCCACGCAATAAAGCCTGAACATGAACTGATGACTTTGACCGAAATGCATTAGGTAGCATTAAAGATTAAATAAACACTGTTTGTATGAATAATGTTTAACGTCTTCGATTTGTCAGTCTATTGAAAATGGATCTCTGGGTATTTCAAGCCGGGCTTCCAAGGAGTGCATTTTGAACATATTATGAGTAATGAGTTCGCATTAGGATGTGGAATGGTTTCCAGGCGATCGCTAGAGCTTGTTGCAATCCAGTGTATTTTGGTTCATTGGCACAAATCATCCCGTCGTTGATGGCAAAAGCGAAGCACCATGAGGACCAAACTGAAACACGTGGCTGATTCCAGAAAGCAACTTAGAAACGACTTAAAAGAGAACTGAGGAAACTATTCCTTTTCCCTCCCTCTGGGCACACTAGTCACATTTGTCCACTTTAGTCATCGTTGATCTTTGCTGTTTCTCCTTATATGTTGGTACACTGAGTTCTACACTGGAGCTTGGAAATGAGCTCCCTGCTGGCTCTGCCACTAGAGAAGGGGTGACCCTGAGTGGAGGTGGTCCCTGCCATCCTCTCTGGGTCCCAAGTCTCTACCTAGAGAGGACACAATCGGGTTAGATGATGACCTGAGGGCCCTGAATGCTCTGACTTTTCCTTGACTCCGTGATTTCACTGCATATAAATGTTCTCTTTGCCTTGGTGTCCCCAGGGTCCAGGACAGAGTCTGACACCCAAGGTCTGCAGAAAGGAAGGCCAGACTTTCAGAAACTTTGGCCAAGTTTAGAAGTCAGATTTTCCTGGCAGACCTGACTTCAATAGGCCAATAATAATAATAATAATTAGAATAATATAACTATGATTAGTTATGTAATGATATAACTACTACTTCATATATTATATATAGTTACATAGGACCTACTGTGGGCAGGCAGGCAGCCAGGTCAGTTATGTACATCACCTCTAATTGCCTCAATAATCTGCCAAAGACGTTACCACCATTGCATACCTTGGATGATTTCCTTCATTTGTAATGACTGACATTATCCCCAAGATTATTATTAGGTGGTACAATGTTTTCACATCACTCCCTTTTGGATCCTGACCATGGAGCTGTTAGGCAGGAAGGTTTTATACCCATTTCACAGATGTGAAAGTAGGGCCCAGGCAAGCAAAATGACAGATGGGTTCCTCCCTCGTCACTTCTCTGTCTCTTTCTTTCCTGGCCTCTCTCCTTCTCTTCCTTCCTTGCCCTCGGGTTCTTTGTCTTCCAGGCTCCCTCCTGTAGTTTCCCAGCAACCTCTCCACGCCACCCCCAATCTCTTCCACTTTCTCACACTTTGTTCCTCTTGCTTCTGTGACAGTAGGGAGGGGCCTTCAGAAGCTGGTATTAGCAAGAGGTCTTTCGGCCAAAGTTTTAAAAGTAAGCCAGCTGGAGAATGTGGAAGTCATCTGTCTTCAAATCTAAGCATGGTGGATCTGGAAAGGCCTTCAGCCTTGAGCCAGCCTAACTCCTAAATTTTAGAGGTGAGGAAACGGAGGCACGGGGGAAATGATCCTCCTCGGACCCCTCTGCCACGTGTCCCCCGTTCCTCATGGTCAGCTTTTTTCACGTAAGCAAGGTGGAGGCATCTCCTGTTGCCATCAGTTCTGTCTGCATCTGTCTGTCCTCCAGCTTGGACCGCAGGGCAAATAGGGTTGGTTCCGCCTGCCACAGCACTTCCACCGTAGTGTAGAACCGGCTGTCACACGGCAGGGGTGGTGGCTTCCCAGACGAACAATCACCAGATTGTTGGTTACAGTTGTGCACAGACAGCTGTATTAACATCCCTTGCGCCATATGGCTGGGGAAGGAGCGGCTCTGAGCGTGGTCCAGGATAGCCTGTGCTTCACCTGTCCCCTGCCTCTCAGGAACGGCTCTGGCCTCCCCCCAGGAGGGGGAGGCTTCTTCCCCCTGGAGAAGCCTCTTATAAGAACAGCCTCAGTCTAACCATTCCAGCTGCCACTAAGTGGTCCTGCACAGAGACCGGGGCTTCGCATCTGAAGTTGGAGTGATTATTTCCACTTTAGGTTGAAAAACACCCTGAGATTCAGGTTGAACTGCTTAAGATTGCATAGTGGGTGAGTGTCAGGGCTGAGATTCAAACACAGAGCAGGCTAATTCCACCCCTGAGGCTGAGCCTGCGTCTCTCTCTCCAGGTGGTTGGGGACTCCGGGTCCTGGCTTCATTCCAGGCCACTCTCGGCTCTGCTGACCTGTGGTGGACACTGACCTCACACCACACATGACAGGGACTAAAAGAGAATGAGCAAGACACAGACCGCACCCTCCAAGCACGTACAATCTAATAAAAATAAGAACCGTTAACCACGCACCATGTGAATACCATGGACCAGGCGCTGACGTGATTCTGTTATGATTTCCTTAACAACCTTTGTGCTTCGTGATTGCGATCCTCGTTTTATAAACGAGGAAACTGAGGCAAAGAAATGTTGGAGTAAGTGGTCCATGGCCACAGAGCTTTTAAGTAAAAAAGCCAGCCTTCAGAACTGTGGCCATTTCCTTCCAACCACAAGACAAGGAGAAAGGCAACCTGCACGTGAGCCACGTGAACGCCTGGCGGGTGGCGTGAGGTAAGCAAGGGCATCTGAGCCTGATCCCAGGCTTCAGTAGACAAATGTGGCACCTGAGTGAGGGGAAGTGACAAGACCTGGAGCAGGGGCCCAGCGAGGGCAGGAGGTGCGGAGAACAGTAAGACCCAGTGTGACGGCGGTGGAGGTGAGCGTGGCAGCCCCGAACATTTGTTTCACACCCACGTGCCAGGCTGGTTTGCAAACATTATCTACTTCCATCCTTTCAGCAGCAGCCCCCTAAGGAAGACCTTCCCTCTTCATTTCTCAGATGAAGAATAGAGGATCCTAGAGGTTAAGTAACTCCCCAGGATCGCCCAGAGCCAAACCATGGGCCCCTTCTGACATCTCTTTAAGTCTCCCAAGATGCTGAGCGATAAGCAAAAATCAGTCCCTTGGACCAAAGGTCCTCAAGATCATGCCCTTAGTCCTAAGTGACTTTGAATCCTCGGCGGGCCTGGCTCAGGCTGGGTTCACGGGAGCCCCTGGCACAAGGCATTGACTTCTGTGTGGACTTCATCACAGCCTCATCCTTTTGTCCACAAAGTCCGTGGAGCATCTGTTTATCGTGTGGAAACCAAGAGGACAAGGTTAACTGGTCCTCTCCCACCAGCATTCTCAGGCGGACGACAGGTCTCTATCTATAAGTCACAGGCACGGTGTTAAAGGCAAGATAGCAGGTCTAGGGGCTGGGAGTTCAGCCCTCGCCCTGCACACACAGCTGGGGGACCTTGGAGAAGTCATTTCACCTGTCTGGTTTTCCACCTGGAAATTGGGGTTTTTAAAAAAGATTTTAGGGGGAATTCCCTGGCCGTCCAGTGGTTAGGACTTGGCAATTTTGCTGCCGGGGCCGGGGTTCGATTCCTGGTCAGGGAACTAAGATCCCACAAGCGTTGCGGCACGGCCAAAAATAAATACGTAAATAAAGTTAGGCCAACGTGAAAAAAAAATTCTCAAAAAAAGAAGACATTAGGGAAATGACATCTGCATGTTGATAGGGGCTAAAGTGACAAAACGTCCGGTCCTAAGAAGAGATGAAGAGGAACTGCGTGAGACCATAGGAAGCCACGGAAGCCTACAGAAGACAGTCACTTGCCAGCTTTTGCCCAGGTGCACGCTGAAACCAGAGCATATCTGCAGCTCAAAGCATAAAGAAGGGGACGTTTGCCTCCCACCCCGTTTTCCCTTCACACAGCCATTCCCATCCTCCTGGTCCGCACCAGCCCCGTCTCACTCAGGGTCTCCCTACCCTGTCCCTCTGGCCTGTGGCATCCCCAGAAAGCCGTCTGTCTTATCCCGACGCAGTGACACCCTAGCCCTGGACTCTCTTTCCCCAAGGAACTTGCACTCTAAGCCTCGTTTCTGATGAGGGAAGCTGGGCCTTTGTCTTCAGTGGAAGAGGACAGGTACCGTCCACTATCAGCTTTGTCCAGCAGAGGCGAGACAGTGCCCTACGCTAGGTGTCGGCGCCCTGGGTCCAGTCCCAGCTCTGGCTCTCCCCGTTCCTCATTTATAAATCAAGGCTTGGATGATTTCTAAGTCTCTTTTCAGTTCACAAGTCCTTGTTGCCACTAGCATGAAGCTCGGAGAACCTGCTGGAAGTGTTTGTTAGTGCAAGAGTCTTTGAAGAATGTGGCTCAACCGGTATCGTGGGCTCGTTCAGACCCTCCCGAGCCTCCAAAAACCGAAAAGTCCTTGGTGAACTTTCCTCAAAGAATTCCTACCCAAGGCTTCCTGGGCACAAGAATCAGGCCCACAGAGATCTCCCTACGAAAACTACAGCTACTTTACTAAACATGGCTTCTTTATAATTTTGAGTTCACATATACACCTGATTAGAAGGGAAGAAAATGATTCGTTGTATATAAACTTTTTTGTTTGTTTGTTTAAAAAAAATCCTATTTTCTTCCTTTTGTGTTTCAAGGAAAAGTATTTGCAAGGCACAAGAAAGTTTTTTTTCCCAAAAGATTTTACTTCAAGGTTAGTTAAACAGCATTTTCCCATAAATAAGTATGAAAGCGGCATCCTCTGGGCTGATTTCTTTTAGTTTACACACTGACCACGACACCCAATTCTACCCAGGATGCCAGTTCTTTTTGAAAAATAACAACTAAAATATATAATACCAGTGCTTTAAAACGCACACATGTAGGCGCAGAGAATTGGGTAAGCCTAGCCCTGCACTATTACAGTATTTTGAAATGAATGTCAACATTTCTTGATTTCACACATCTTTGTCAAAATTATAGGTTACTGTCAAGCTGTATTATTCTGTTGATCATTTTGGTTTGTATCAGAGTGCAAATTATTTGTTTTAATTTAATCTTTTTTTCTATTGAAAACGTTCCAGTTATGCCTCTAGCATTTCAGTCACAGTGGGGATGAATTATGAGTTCCAAGAGAGAGATGCTAACACTTTTACATACAGAAGAGCTTTTAGAGAAGACCTAGACCAGTCAGAAGAGGAAACTGAGAGGTAAGTGGTTTGTCTGAGGTCACCAGCCAAATGGTGACAAAGGTAGCCTAGACAACTCTGATATCCTATCTTTCACGGGAATGCTATTTCTCCTAGAAGCCTTCTCAAAATTTTAATCAAAAAATACCAAATACCCTATGACTCTTCTCTCAAGAGACCATTTGCCCAAGTCCTTACAAAGCCTTTCTTCCTTAGGTGAATATTTGAAGCCTTTTTCAAATTATCATTGCCTCCTGCTTCCAGACCTTAAGAGTTGTGTGTTTCATTGAAGTCACCAGTGTCGAAAGCCAAAGACTTCCTGCTCTCACCCTTTCTTTGCCCAATCGTGGGGACAGAAATGGTCCTTGGCACTTGAAACAGAACAAAAACCGCAGCCTCTTGGTTAGGGACATCTGGTATACCATACGTTTCAACTTGTAAGTATTCTTCATAACCATGAGGCAAGTTGGCCAGTACTTCTAGCAAGAAACTGAACAGACTCACTTTAGTTGTCACCTCTTATCAGACACCCTCCTAAACTACCTCCCCTCCACCCCACCCTTGTAAAGCCCCCCCTCTGTGAACACAGCCACTGCCATGATGCCTTTTTGTGAAAATCACAAGGGGAGCAAGGTGGAAGGGAGGGTTCTCATACAGAGAACAGTGATATAAACCTGAAGGCCAAGCAAAGACAGTAAATGGAGGTCCATTTGGCTGAAGCATAGACTGTGTCCAGTCATGGTGACACGGGAAGCAGGAGAAGCAGACAGGAAGGGAGACAGATTATGAAAAGCCTTGCAAACATGTCAAGTTTGGACGGTACCCCGGGAGCAATGGGTAGCGATTGAAGGATTTTATGTAACAAGGACCTAATCAGATTTCAGTCCTTTAAAATTATTTAGCATTTCTTAACTTGCTAAAGTAATGTATGTGTGAGTGTGTGTGTTGTAACAAGTGAAACAGTAGAAAAATAAATTAAGAAAAAGCCTATTTTTTGTCTCCAACCCTCCCTCCATTCCTCCCCAACTTCAGATAACTGCCGTTAATGTCCTGGTATACACAGGCTTCCATGCTTTTCCTTTTTACCTTCAACTTTTACAACATAAACATACACACATGGGGGATGGTCGATTTTTTCAGCTGAAAAAGAATCACGTTATGCATATGAGCAACTTAGTTTACCTAACTGAATTATCATGGCATTCCATGACAATACACATAGACCTAAATCTCTCTCTCTCTCTTTTTCTTTGGACATTAATGTACTTACATAGATAATTTCACATAAGTGTAGGTCATAGTAAACATGCTGGGTTGTTATTATTTTTAATGTTTTCTTCTTTCTTTTCTTTTTTTTTTTAAAGAATTTGCATTTTAGAATTTTCCTTCTGGCAGTTACATAAGAAATAAACTAGAGGCAGGCAAACATGGAGACTTGGAGACAGGAGGCTGCTATTGGGCTCCAGGAGAAAGAGAGGGAGCCCTGACTAAGGGAGTGGCTGTAGGGTACAGCTACTGAGGGCACCTCACTGGGTTCTACAGTGGCAAACTTGTCCTGGGGATGCTGGTTTAGAAGAGACACCCACCAATCTTGTGAAGCAGGATGATTCAGGAAAGAGCTGAGTTTTTCAGTGGAGTACAGCTGGGCTCTGATCCACAGCTGGGTTTCCTGGGCGAGTTTCACTTAAACTATCTGAGCTTCATTTTCCTTTCTACAAAACGAGGCGGGTGTGTGGGGGGGGTGGAATCCTCTGGTGGTCCAGTGGTTAGGACGCCATGCTCCCAGTGCAGGGGGCAAGGGTTCGATCCCTGGTCAGGGAACTAAGCTCCCGCAAGCAGTGTGGCACAGCCAAACACACACACAACTGGGGTGATCATTTCTCCTGCATAGGATCTGTGTGTGAGGATTAAACGAAAGGGCGTGTATGGAAGGCACTGAATCCCAGGCCTAGTGTGTAGCAGAGAGTGAGCGAATGGTGAACACACAAGCACTGCTGCCCGGCCCAAAGTAGCCGGTTCCTCTCCACCTGGACCCCTTCTCCATCTCCCACACCCCAGCCAGTGAGGCCCATAGTAGGGACCCATCTGCACCCGCCAACAGAAGAGAGCCGAGCCCAGGTCTGTGTCAGGGCCGGCCTCAAGCAGAGTGTGGGCAGCCTGTCAGGAACCCGCAAATCCTCCAAAGAAAATTTGCCTGTATGTTTGCTGAGGCCTGAGATCCTTTTCCTCAGAACACAGGCAACCTCTAGTTCCACAGCTGAGATCAGATTTGGGGTACGAACCTCCAAGAGAGAGAGGGCACAGTTCCTTCCATTCTTTCACTGCGGCCTGCAAGTTCAGATCTTTTCCTGACTGAGGAGGAAGAGGGGTGGAATGTGCACCTTGAGAGCCTGAAGGAAAAAGCCAGAGGTCAGTACAGACAGAGGCAGTGGGGAGAACGTGGCCAGGAAACAGGCTGAACTGTAGACAAAGAAGTCTTGGCCAGGCTGGGCCCTCACAGCCTATATCCGGATTCCTATTACCTGCCCTGGAACAGGTATGACATAGACGCCTATTGAGCGAATAAGGGACCAGAAGTGAGTTGACTCATGACTCAGATTTGCGTTCACCAGGCATTCCTAAGGAAATAACGATGAGAGACCAGGCAGCGTGGCCAGCCCACTGAGGGGGGGACGTGTTTAGCTGGAAGGCAGGGAGCTCTCAGGGAAGCACTTAGAGACAGAGGTTTCCTCCGAACTGTGTGAGGAATCCGGGCTGGTGGAGGAGCCTGGGGATGTGCTGTGGGAGAGAAGCCGGCTGACGGTCAACGCCTTCTGGCCCTTGGCTCCAATGTTTCAGACTCAGTTTTTGGTAACTTGTTCATCAGCGACCTCACCCTGGGCTGGATGCTGAGGGGAAGGTGAGAGGAGAAGCATCCTTCACTCCCCAAAGGCCACACACATACATGTACACCCACAGACACACTCATGGCACCCAGAGCCCAGACCGCTCTACAGAACCAGCAAGAGGGCAAGAGGGAGACAGAGAGATGAAGAGAACGTGACTGACGAGAGGGAGAGAGTAAGGAGGAAAAGAAGGGTGAAGGGGAGGGGAGAAGGAAAGGGCCCAGAGCTTCAGGGAACTCGGGCCAAGGCCGAGGCCAATCTTGAGAAGGGCCAAAGAGCAAAGCATGCTGCCAGGGCACGGCCTGGGCAGGAGGACGTCCTTGTACCCCCATGATCCGCTCTGTGATTCTACCAAGTCTTCCCCCCCAGCTCCCACACCTGCCCTCTTTTTCTCCATCTGTACATTGGGACCACTGGACTAAGGCATCTCCGAGGTCGCCTCCAGCTCCGTAGTTCTTGATGTCTTTGACTGTTTTGGTCGTTCATGGCTCCAAGAGTCAAGGTGGTGACAAGCCACCTAAGAGCAGAGCGGTCAGGGAAGCCTTCTGGAAAACTTGGGATTGAGGGGGCACAAAGGCCAGGAATGTTCTGGAGGTTCTGGGAAGGCACTGCAGGCCGGGCATGAGAGACTTCAGAGGGGGCCTTGCAGGGGCCTCTTCACCCCCAGTGCCTGCCTGCGACTGTGCGGTGAGGCCGGGAGCCCTCGCCTGGGCGCTGGCAGGCCAGGGCAGCCGCTGGCCAGGGAGAGTTTTCCCTCGACTGCAGACAGCCTGGCTCCAGGCCCACCGCCCAGTACCCTCGGCCTGACATCTTCTGGGCAGAGCCGCGGTACCCAGGGAGCCGTGCGGATGGTGTTAGTAAACACGCTTTCTTGCGCCCAGGCTGGCAGGGCCTGTGGGCAGCGGGAGGGCGAGAGCTGGCAGCTCCCACGGCTGGGCAGGAGGACGGGCGGGCAGACAGGCAGGCGGGCCGCCCCGCTCAGCCAAGCCAAGGCCCAGAATGGAGCAGCTGCTCCCGTCGCCATGGAGACGGACACTGAACAATGAGCAGACAGAAATGCAGCATGGCCGCCTTGCACGGGAGCCCCACGCTCCCTCCCGGCCTTGACACCGACACACACACACACACACACACACACACACACACACACGCACACACGCATATGCACTCATACACGCGGCCTAGGCCTCCCAGCTGGAGAAGCGGCCGAAAGAGAGGACAGGGAGGGCGGGAGGGAGGAGAGCAAGAACCGATGGCAAAGGTGAAGAGGACGACGGCTCCTCGGCGGCAAAGTTGAGCAACAGTCTCACCCTTTGATTCCAGCTCCAAATACATTGTACAAAACTAGCCAGTTTTTCAGAGGGTCATGTGGTGCCCTGGATTCTTGTGTAACAGAACTAACTAAAGGGGGTTTCTAATTCGCCAAAGGCATCTGGAATCAAATCACCTTAGCCTTACTTAGAGACGGGTCGCTGAGATCCCGATGCAGCTGTAAGTCCCAGGAAATTAGAAGTATGCTTTCTTCAGTGGACCTAAATCCCATGTAATTTCTCCTTGAGATAATGTGAAGGGGAAGCCAAAAGGTTTGGCCACGGTCCGGAAAGGAAAACCCGAGAAAGTTCCCGTCTAGTCCCTCAGGAAGGCAGAGGGAAGCCGCGTCCAGAGGCCTGAGGGTCGTGAGGGGACGCAGGGGGACAGGGGACGACATGGGAGCCGGTGCAGCAGGGGAGCGGGGAAGGCTCTGGCTGCAGTGTTCACGGGGTGTCCCTGGGCACCCCTTTGGAACGCACAGATGAAGAGGAGTGAACCAGTCAACCCCTGTCTTCCAGGAGCTCCCGGGACCCCTGGGGAAGACGGCGGGGGTCCGCAATGAGTCACCTCCATCTTTTGCACCGAGAGCGCACTTCCCTGTGTACACAGCCTGCCCGCTCACCGACGGGCCACTAGTCTCTCCTTCAACCCCTATCCTGTTTCTACAATGAAAACCCAGCACTGGGAGCATCTGAGCCTTCCTGGACCACTGCCCAAGGCCTGGCAATTCCATCAAGGTCCCGACCTCCCAGGAGGCCACTTGATTTCTGGTGGCTTTGCCTGATTCTGAGCAGATGGGGATCTGCTAGATCCCTATTAAAAAACAACAACAACAAATGACAGGACCACTTGCTAGTTGGTATGATCAAGAATGAGAGCTGAAAGGGGACATTTTAGAGGATGGGGTCCCCCACCAAGCTCAAGTCAGAAAGGACACGCTTTAAAGATCACAGCAAGTGAATGCTAGAGCTGGGAGGGGACACTCGTCCCTTCAGATATGCCAGCAGTGCAGGGAGAGCGGCAGAGTCTGGGGAGGGGCGCAGGAGAAAGGGGGATAAGGCCGTGACCTCTTCTCTGGGGACAGTTTAAAAAGTGATATGGATTGTGGAGGCAAGAGAAACAGAACCCCTTGGAAAGGGGGAAGGGAGCTTGGAAAAAGAAGGGAAGCCTGGGTGGGAAGAGGTGCCTCCCAGTCATAAGTCTCATCGGTGGAGTCAGGTTCTAGCAGGTTCCAGTAACTGCTTTAAAGCCCAGCTGAGAAATCCTGAAGGACCCACCCTCGGCTTCCGGCATCTCAAACTATAGGCACCACCAAAGAGAAAACAGTCAAAGGAGGCAGTGAGCACTAGGACCAAGCCAGACCCCCTCCTGGCTCCCCACTGCCCCCTCCCCTCGCAGGAAGGTTCTGGGAGCTCTAGAAAGCCATCTGCGCTGGCTCAGAAGTGGTGGAGGGGGAATTAAAACCACGAAAGGAAGGATCAGAGAGAGACGCTCTCCCCCTCAAGAGCCACTTTAATAGATGAAAAAAGCCAGGCGATTTTTAATCATCACAAATTGTTTGAGCCTCTGATTCCATCCTCTGAAACCAGGGCAGCGTCCCCTGGTCACTCAGTGATGCTCCTGGGTCAGTGGTGGTCTGAGCTTTCCCACCAGCCGGGAGCCCACCTACATGTCCCTCCCCACTTCCGGGGACCCTGGGCTTGTCCTCCCGTCAAGATCCAGTGAAGCCGGGCAAGCTAACCCCCGCTTATCTAAGGAGATCTGACAAGACTCCGGCCCTCAGGGGTATGGCCGCTGGCAAAACATATGGTACATCGTAAATAGGACTTCCTTTTAGGAAATGAGCCGCTGTAATTAAATCCTCATTCATTTTTTGTAACATACACACAGAGACAAATAGATCTTTATCCTTTGTAGGCACAGAAGAGAAATGGCTTGTGGGGAACAGAGATTCTCTGGTGTCAACTCTCATAAAAGGCTTCCTAGAACCAGGTGGAAGGAGAACGTGGAATTCTGAAACCCAGCCACTGGCCCAAGTGGGTGAGCGGCTCTCTTTTCTGCCTCTGGGACAAGTGAGGGGCCATTTGGGAATGGAAGAAGATATTTGCCTCGAATTTGGGTGGAGGAAGTGATCTCTCTTCCCATCCTGCAGTTGTACAGCCGAGTAAACTGGGGAACAAAGGTTAAATTAGATTTATTTCAATTGGGTTTAATTTGATTCTGTTCCACCCAAATGAACACCGGCTGTGAGCTGTGCACTGGGCGAGGCCCCAGGGAGATACAAAGAGGAAAAACCACGGGGCTCAGGTCCACCAGGAAGGATTGGATGGTGAGGGTGGTGGTTTGTTCTGAGGGGTCTGGTAGGGTAGGATTTTCTTCCCAGAAACTGGAGTGAGATCGCTTCCCAGGGAGAAAGATAGGAGTGGAGGCAGGAAAGGAAACGACATGCTAAGGTCTGTCCACTGTTAGAGCCGCAAGATTCATGGGGCGTAAGGCTGCAAAAAAAAAAAAAAAGAAGAGACTGGACATCCCTCCTATCCTTTGGAGCCAACAAGACTCAACATTGGATTTCCTCAGAAATGAAATTTCCTCTCACGAAGTCATCAAACATCTGTAGTCTTGCACACATTAGCCCCCCAAAATAAATAAATAAACCAAAAACCTGAACTGGACTAAACTGATCTCTCAAACTGAAAGGTGTGTGAAAGGCAAGGAGCTCGGATGTGCAGGATTGCCAGGGGTCAGCCTCGAGTCATTTGCAAGCCCTCAAAATTGCAAATACCATGGGGCCCTTCCCTGTAGCGACAGCTTTGAAACTGGTAGAAAACCACAAAGCTTCTTTGAGATGCAAATGTCGCGCGGTGGGCTGGGCTCCGCACCGGTTTGACCACTGTCTTTGCCTCTGCTCTGGTCCGCGCACGGCCTGGCTTTCTGTGGGGCTTCTGGCTAGTTGACCCCAAGGAGGCTAAATCCCAAATACCAAAGCATAATACGAGATGGAAAGTGCTAAGGGCCATTTGAAAATGACACACAAAGTGCTAGGGAAAAAGCATCTTGAAGTCCCAGGAGGAAGAGAGGCTCTATCCCATAGGGCCCCAAACCCCTGGCTTGCCTTGTTGGAATCCTGACTCCAAAGCATAATTGCTGTGTGACTTTTAGCCAAGTACCTCACCTCTCTGTGCTCTGGTTCCCCCTCTGTAACATAGGGATTATAACAATGCAATATCCCTTCCCAGGGTTGTTGTGACATTCACTTGAACTAGTAAAACAAAACACCTGAGATTGTGCAGGATATGTAATGAGTACCTGAAGTGTTGTTGTTTCTTTCGTTTTTTTTTGTTTTGTTTTGTTTTGTTTTTGCGGTACGTGGACCTCTCACTGTTGTGGCCTCTCCCGTTGCGGAGCACAGGCTCCGGACACGCAGGCTCAGCGGCGATGGCTCATGGGCCCAGCCGCTCCGTGGCATGTGGGATCCTCCCAGACCGGGGCACAAACCCGTGTCCCCTGCATCGGCAGGCGGACTCTCAACCACTGCGCCACCAGCGAAGCCCCTGAAGTGTTATTATTGTTATTGAATGAACACTTTAAGTAGATAAATAGAGACACTGAGGTAGGGTTAGAAAGAAACCATTTTAGATGAAGAAAATCCTGTTAATTCTTGGCATCCAGACAGATTTCAAAAATAAAAATAAGCTTTCTTTGTAGTCCTTGTTGTTCAAAGATGAAATGGACCATCTCAGGAACGTGCATCCATGTTTTGAGTGACAGGGACACCACCGAAGGATGCCAGCACACTGGTGATTGGACTAGATGACCTCTGAGGTCCCTTCTAGCCCTGAAATTCTGCAGTGTTCCTTCTGTCACATGCAGAGGTGTCTTCTCCCAATGTTCCCCAAGCCATGGAAAGAGAAGTAAAAGTACAGTGGCTGAGATGCTCCCTGACACATCCTGCCAGAGGGGTCCTGCAGGGTAGCCCATGACCCTCCTGGGATAACACTGCCTATCACTCAGAGGCTCTGGACCTTGCGATGTAGCGTTGCGCTTTAATAAGGAAGGGGTCAAAAATAGGAAGTTTTCGTTTCTCTCTCTCAGCATCATCTTTTCATGCACCTTCACTTAAAGATTAGGAAGCTGAGGCCTGGTACCTTGCCCCACACCATATACAACTAGTCCCTGGCAGAGCTGCAGATAAACCCAGTTCCCATCCTCCCTGACCTCGGTCACCTCCATGAGCTGCTCCACAGTTTGCAAAGGGCTTTTAAGTAGATGATTCTGATCTGCCCCAGAGCAGGTATCACTGGACTCACCCTACAAAGGAGTAAACCAAGGTACAGACAGAGGTAAAGTGCCCTGGCCGCAGATGTGCAGGCAGCACACAGTAGAACTGGGATTCAACGCTCTTGTCACTGCACCGCACCCATCCAGCGCCCTCTCTCCCTCACCCCGTACACACAGCTCTCCTCTGATCCCATCCTCCTTGTCATTGCTGTTCCCTTTGGCCAAGCATCTCAGTTCCAGGGTGTCTACTCTTGGACAATCCTTCTATCTCCAGGATGAGTTCCATCTCGAAGAAACTACTCTGCCTATAAATGGAATTTCTCCTTCAGAGGCACTTCTTCACGCTTTCCACCGTTCTTCCCTGTTTTCCTTTGAACCAAACAGCAGTTTTCACATGGATAATTACACTTTGCATTCGCTTAGCACTTTCAGCTCCCCACAGCACTTTCCCATCTATTATCTTGTTCTATCCTAGTAAACCCATGAGACTGACAACTTTCTCCCTATGCACAAATGCAGATAAGGGGGCACAGGGAAACGAGTGTCTGCTTCCAGGTCACCCAGGAATGGATGGCACGATGAAGACAGAACCTAGTAAGTTTCCAGCTCTACACTCTTTCACTCAACATTACCAAATACATTCCTTTCTTGCCATGAATTGTGTTTTCCTTAAATGTGTATGTGAATCACTTTAAAGGAGAAGATCTTCTGAGCTTCAGAGATGTCAAATCAGCAACTGTCATAGGAGGAAGAAATGGTGACCAAGAGTCACAAGTGGACACTCTCAGTTTTACTCTTCACTCCGTGTGTGACCCTGGGCAAGCCCCTTCCCACCAAGCCTCGCTTTCTTCACTTCAAAAGACGGGGTTGGACCGCACACTTTGGAGGCTCCTCCCAGGTTCCAGAGTCTATGTTCCTAAATTCAGAACCGGCTAGTAGAAAATGTGCAATTTTCCTTGACTCTCCACCTTGAAGTGACACAGAAAGGAACAGAGACGCAGAGAAAGAGGACTTGGAGGAAACGAAAACCTTTCCCTAATCTTCTAGTTTTCGGTGAAACGGTCTCAACTGGAATGCCAGGTAAATGATTAAAACGTGAGTGGGCATTGTTCTGACTTTTTTCATGATGCAGTCATTTAATCCCAACACCGCTGTGTGCTGTGTGAAACGTATTCCTGTTTGCATGGGGGAGGCCCGTAGGTTTTTAATTCTTCGGTGGGAAACAAAGGCCCTCATTCACTAAACAGTAACTCAAGAGGGTCGTTTCTGCTCTTACCAGTCAAAAAATGTTGTCTGTCCACGAGATCTCATCATTGAACTCAAGAGGCAAAAGAAAGCTCTTTTTACACGGGGTCCCTTTCATACGTGGTTAAAGCCCGTGTTTGCATTTTCCCCTTTATGAATAAGGTCTCAGGTTTATTTTATAGAGAAATACATCAAGCCAGAGGTTTTAATGACAAGATAATGAGCAGAAGACGACTCTATTTGCTGTGAAAGGATTTGTGTTACAGAAAACAAAGTGACTTGGCCATTTGTTTTAGGAAGAAAGACTCGGCAGCTCCCTTCAATGGCTAGCTGAGAAGTGACTTCACACGTCCATAGGACAAATTTCGATCTCATTTACAAAAATTCCCAGAGAACACTCTCTTCATTCCCCGAGGAAGACACAGAAGGCATCTAATTTATGGCCCAAGAGTTGTGATACAAATTTATTCATGGAAGACAAATATGTCATCGTCTAATGGCTCCTGAAATATATAAGATAGAATTACATTCCCAGCGAGGACCATAACACAGAAGGCCGTCTGTCTTCCTGTCTCCTCCATTCATTCAAAGACACCTATTTGGTTAGGGCTGATTAGCTCGCAAAGCTCCGAGGGGGACCCGTGGAGGGTAGGGAGGGGCCAGCACACCCAGATCCATGATCCTTCCACCAAAACTTCAGCCCTGCCCTCCACCGGCTTGCAATTTTGTCAGGAAATCGACTGCTACGTATTTGCCTGAAATACAATGAAGAATCTGATAAAACCTTGAAAGAGGTCAAGACAAATAACTACAAGAATTCCAAGGAGGGAGTAATCACAGATGCTTGGAGCTTCAAGGAATGTTTTTTAAAAAAATAAGTGGGCCTAGAAGGACCTGAAGCCGCACGGCCCACTAGAACCTTCTGCAGTGATGGACAGGTTCTCTGTCTGCTCTGAACAATACAGTAGCCACGAGGCTCACGTGGCCGTTATTTGAAATGTGGCTAGTGTGACTGAAGAACTGCATTTTATCTCTAATGTTTTTTTAATTTTAAAAATCTCTTTGCGTTTTTATTGTGGCAAAATACAGATAACATAAAATTGACCACTTTCACCATTTTTATGGGTACAAATCAGTGACATTAAGTATATTCACATGGCTGTGCAACCATCACCACCACCCGTTTCCAGAAATTATTCATCAACTGCAAATGAAACTTGGTACCCATGAAACAATAACTCCCCATTCTCCATCTCCACCCGGAGCCCCTGGGAACCTCTATTCTACTTTCTGTCTCTATATGAATTGCCTATTTTAGATACCTCAGATAAATGAAATCCCCCAGTATATGTCCTTTTGTGTCTGGCTTCTTTCACTCAGTGTGTTTTCAAGATTCATCCATGTTGTAGCCTGTGTCAGAATTCCCTTCCTTTTTAAGGTTGAATAATAGTCTATTGATGTATACAACGCATTTTGTTTAGCCGCTCATCTGTTGATATTTTATGTGACTAATTTAAATTGAGGTAGCCACGTGCAGCTGGTGGCTTCTAGGTTGGACACAGCATATCTGACGGATTTGGGCGTGTCTGTGGATATGCGAGGGTGTATGTGTGAGTGAGGTGCTGTGTGTGGGTTCACACATGTTTTCGAACACCCCAGGCTGGAGAAGTAGTATTAGAATGGGGAGTATTCAAAGGGAAGGAATCTTGGTGAGCACAGAGCTCAGAGAGGTGAAGATAAAAGCTTTTGGAAAAGAGGAAGGTGGTGGTGGCTGGAGCATATGGTAAGATAAGAAAGGCAAAAAAATAAGACTAGAAAGAAAGCCAGAGCATGAATGGCCCCCGATACCAGGCTAAAACTTTGGAATGATTTCACAGTGAACTCTTTTGATTTGTACAATTGCAACATTATGAACATCTTCAAATCCCTTCAATCATCCTTCTTGCTATTATTTTATAAAGAATCAGGATCAAAAGCTGGACAAATACCTGCAGGACTCCACTTGAGAAAAAGTACTATGTCTAAAAGTTCTGGTCTAGAAAGCAGATAAATTAGACAGAAATTGTTAAAGCTGCAGAAAAACGTCCTCACTTCACAAAAGCATTCACTGGAGACTTCCTTTATAGAATGTGCTCCCTTAAGGCGCTGAAAATAGGATTTGATTTGCCAAAAAATGCACTTACAAGTTTTCCATGTTGACAGCACGAAGCAAAGCCCCCCTTCAGAAGCATTGCTCCTTTTAGGGGCTAAAACGCAGGTTTAGGTCTGTTTCTTTTCCAGATTGATGGAAATAAGCAAGAAGAAGGGGAAAGAACTCAGGTCTTCAAGTCCGTGACATCGTCCTCAGGAAAGCGAACTTATCAGAAATGTGGTTTCCTCATCTGTCCAACAGAGAAATTCATAGCCATCTTGCAGGTCTTTAGGTGAAGTACCCCGCCCAACATGTAGAAGGTTGTAGGAACACAAAAAGTGGGAGGGGGTAGAGAAAGCGAGAGTCTTTGAAATTATATTGTTTAAAAAACAACCAGATTCAGACCAAAATAGGCAAAATGTCAAAAATCAGGACATCTTATGGGATGTGACTTAACGGTAGAAAAAAATAAGAGACCTGGGTCAAAGTCGTATTGCTTCACTGAATCTTCACGGGGGGTGGCCGTAGAGTCTCTGTTCTAAGCCCCCAGAGGGGGCTTCCATTCCATGAGCTGTCTGCTTCTTAGCACTTCCTTCTCAGATGTGCGAGGGTGAGGAATATCCAGACCATGCAAAGCAAGAAGAATACAAACCCAGAAACACGATCTGGATTGTACCCAGGTGGCAGGAAGATTCAGGGTGCAGATCCGCAGAGAGAAATCTTCTATTCTTATTACCTCCACTTGCTAAATGTGGAAACTGAGTCTCAGAGAAATTCTAGTTTCTCCTAAGATGATGTAGAGAGAGTTAGTAGATAGACCAGCAACCAGAACGCAGATGAATCTCCTGTGAATTGAGCAGAAGAAATGTCGGCTTCACTCGGCCACGCCCAGCTTTATTCTGCCACCACTTGTGACGGGGAACACTCAGTAACTGAGTCAGGGCAGGTACAGGAGAGACTCGGGGCCTCAGGAAGGCACGAATTCGTCAGTCTCGGCAAGGAAGGGCTACTGTAAAGTTTTGACTATATTTCTAGGGGACCCTGGAGAGCGTATCAACCAGTTGTTTTGAAGGTGTGGAAACTGAGGCTCAGAGACAGACGGTGACTCAGCAAATCGCCGGCAAGACAGAGACACAATTCCCACCTCCACACTCTTCTCTCAGCCACAGAAAGAAGCAGAGGTAAGTTTTTCCCTCTTTACCGCTGGTGGGAACCGCCCCTGGTGTCTCTGCTTTAGCCGATCTTTCAAAGGCATGATTACAGTCAGAGCATCACAAGGGCTCCTCCAGGAAACAAACACTTACCCTTCACTCTCGTTTCCCGGACATCCTTGACTTGATGTTGGGAAAACAACATGAGACCTCAGCCCTGACTCGGGGCTGTGATGGCAGATGCTACACACTCGCTGAAAAGCAGTGTATTCCCGAAATTAACCCAGAAAAAGTATGGGGAAATAAACAAATAAAGGAGTTCCCAAGAATAACAACGCTCTGCTAACACCACCAGTAGACCACAATTTTGTGGGTGTTTGTGTGCGTATGTCTGTGTTGGCAATCATGAATTGCATCTACATGGTATTTCAGAAATTTTAAAGCATCTTCGTATCCATTCTATGATGTGTTCCATAAAATGCATTGATATCCATGGGACTTCTAATATTTCTTTTTCTTTTTTTTTAAAGCTCAACCCCAAATTAGTTCCGCTTCCCATCCTTCTCGACCTTCATATAACCTGCAGTTTCCATACAAACTGAGTTGCTTAGTATCTCCAAACCTCTGTTTGTTCTTTTCTTGCTTTCTGGAATGTCTTCCTTCAGTATTGTTTTTCCCCTGAGGATCTCCTTCTTATCTGTAAGATAAGTGCTGCTTCCTCCAGGTCCAGACACCCAGGTTTTCAGGGTAAGGATTCCACTGGACTCATGTCTGCATCCCCACTCCTGGCCCAGGGGTCGGCATGGAACAGGCCCCCCACAGGATGCTGAGGACAGTGAGATCAAGAGGCTTGATCATCTGCTTGGCCTCAGAAGGTGAATCTGCCAGAATTTGGATTAAGACCTGTAGATCTGACTCCCAGCCCAAGGCAGCAACTGAGCGGCTTCTGCCCAGAGAACAGAGGGTGGCCATTCAGAAGCCAGGTCTGGTCTTTCCTGCAACTGGAGGGCTCTGGACAGGGAATCCTGCTTTCCCCTTGACCCTGCTGGGTCCTGAGCCCTCTTGCAGCCCCCTCTGCGGTGGGGTCCTCAGCACACAGGGTCGCGTTTCCTCTCCTCTCTCCTCATCAGAGGAACAGGCTTAAAGGAATCTGCAAGGTCCTAAGTGACCGTGTCTTTCCTGCTGTATCAGTTTCTAATTGTGCAGGGAAAGGTCACGAAGGATGGCTCGGGTATGCTTTCATCCCAGGCTTGGGTTTTATTTCGTTTCCTTCCTCATGCCCCATAGCTCTTCCAGTGTCCTGTCATAAAGTTGCAGGGCTTTTAGAATTATTTCTGATCTCATTTTAAGTTGAAGTGGACGTTTTAAAAGCCTCCGATCCCTTCACTGTGTTTATTTAGGCACAGGTAATATTATAATCCAGGCTGATGCACTTGAAAGTAATTGTCTTGTAAATATTTGTGTGGCAAATCCTAACTGGTTCCTGGGAATTGAAGTAAAAATCATTTTGGCTGAGTCATGATGTAGTGATGTTCTTTGAACCACTCACAATGCGTGTTCCACACACGTATGTAGGGAGGACGGCAGTCATGGGATGGAGGATGGCTGACGGATGACCCCCGCTCCTGCTATGAGCTCAGAGCGGAGAAGGGAACACAGAAGATGAGTGTAGTTAGAGGAACACAAGTGAGTTATTATTGAAAGGACACCATCAGGAGAAATCATCATTTGGACTGAAGGAATCAGCGTTGGAGGGAAACCTTGAACTTAGATATAACTTGGTCCAACGAAGATTAAAGAGAAGAGCACAGGGCGAGAGCATCTGTTCCCTGAGATGTGCTGAGATGGGGCAGAGCTGGATGGGACCTGGAATAGGGCCGAGAACCTTGAAAAGACTCCGTGGAAACACGAGAGAGAAACCTGAAGGGAAGAGCAAGGGCGGGAAAGAAAGTCACTGATTGGCTGTCAGTCCCTCTCTTCCTCAAACAGAAGCAGATTTTCCGTAAAGTTAATGAAACTGAAGCTTCAGGACCCTCAGCCCACTGACTTCTTCCACAACTTTAGCAATGGACTCACCCGGTTTTATAAAACTTGAGAAGTAAGCTCTTTTAAAGGTGAGTGATTTAGAACCCTGGCTCTCTCACTCCAACTTCCCCTGGGTTATCTTTGATTCTGGTGGCAGTGCAGTCGTCACGGGCATTTTTGCCATCCAGCTAAGGGGAAACTGGTATGAAATACTGACTTCACAAATATAGCCTAAAACTTACTTCACAACAGCACACGAGGTTGTGGATGAGAAACTTGTTCATGAAACTTGTCAATTCAAAGAATATTTAAGATTCATCCCTGCATAGGACTACCTTGAAATCTTACAGCTCTGCTGTGAAAGATGCTTGATAGAGGTCTTTTCAAAATTAACAATTATGAAATAGATGCTTTTCTAAAGTACAAATAATTTTTTAAGAATGATTAGCCATTCCATGCTAGAGTAAAGACTGGACTATCTTTCCATTCTCTCTATAGAGGATGCTGCTAAAACATTGTTGTCAGATGAAGAGACCACCCAAAATATGTAGGAAGCAGTATTCCAGAGGTGTCCCAGGTGATTCATTAATAAAACGGTCATGGGTTTTCTGGGGTTTGTGATGATTACGGTGCTCAGTGTTTTCATATGGGATTTTTTTTTTCCTTTTTTTTTTTGCCATACACGGGCCTCTCACTGTTGCAGCCTCTCCCGTTGCGGAGCACAGGCTCCAGACACGCAGGCTCAGTGGCCATGGCTCATGGGCCCAGCCGCTCCACGGCATGTGGGATCTTCCCGGACCGGGGCACGAACCCGCATCCCCTGCATTGGCAGGCGGACTCTCAACCACTGCGCCACCAGGGAAGCCCTGGGATCTTTTTAAGTTCTTTTATCCTGAGTAAATATTTCCTTTCATATCTGATTTTGTTTTTATGGTTTTGTAAAGAGGATCCCCCAATTGCATAAGTTTCAGGGCCCACAAACTGCATCCACCAAGCCCTTTCCTGTCCCCACCCTCTGCCAGGGACCACGCTGATCCGGTTGTGAGGATTCAGCCCCAGGCTCCCCTTCTTCTCGAAACTGACAATGGGGTTCATTAGCCTGTGGTTCCAAACAAGACAGACCCAAGAGAGTTACATTACAGTGTTTCTGATGGCACTCTGCTGAATGTTCTAGGGCCTGGCTCCAAAGAGCCGCTCCAGAAACACCTTGTAAGGAGGTCAGGTTCTCAGAAGTGTAGGCTGACAGAGCTACAGGCTCATCACTTAGAGGACGGGTTGGGGAATTGAGGCCAGAACAGGGACTAGAATCCAGAAGTTTCCACCCAAAATGTATAGAACTGGGGGCTGGCGGGGGGGGGGGGTTGGGAGTTTGGGATTAGCAGATGCAAACTATTATCTATAGGATGGATAAACAACAAGGTCCTACTGTACAGCACAGGGAACTATATTCAGTATCCTGTGATAAACCATAATGGAAAAGAATATGAAGAAGAATACCTATATGTATAACTGAATCACTTTGCTGTACAGCAGAAATTAAACACAACATTGTAAATCAAAGAAATAAAATAAAATGCTTTAAAAAAAAATTGTATAGGGAACTCCCTGGGGGTCCAGTGGTTAGGACTCCGAGCTTTCACAGCTGAGGGCCCAGGTTCAATCCCTGGTTGCAGAACTAAGATCCCACAGGCCATGAGGCACAGCCAAATTAAAAAAAAAACAACAACACACACACACACATTAAAAAACAAAAAGTATAGAATGGGCACTTCTGCCTTCCAGGCCTTGGATCAGCTGCTAAAAATTCAGAAAAGAATAAAACATGGCCCTACCCTGGGGAAGCACACATTCCAGCCAGGCAAACAGTCTTGTGAGAAGATCTAGCACCACGAGATAAGGGCTTTAGAATCCAGATCTCCTGCCTCTAGACCCAAGACCATGAAGTGTTCACAATGACAAACTCATCAAAGGGAAACCTAGTTACCTGCTAGCTTCCTACTAAGTCAGAGAAGAGTGGCTATGGGCCGTCATGAGACTTGCCACTGTTGGATCTTCAAAGTTCTTCATTACATTAGGGACTTTAAAAAAATTTAACAAACATTATATGGGACTTCCTAGGTGCCAGGAATCACCCGCAAGAAATCTCTGTAGATTAACTAATGGAATCCTCATAATAATCCTAGAGGTGGGTGGTATTAGTCCCCTTTATAGATGGAGAAACAGAAACATGGAGAGATTAGGGAACTTGGCTGTGATCACAGAGCCAGGGAGAGGCGGAGTGGGCCCCATCCAGGCCGCCTGGCTCCAGAGCCTGTGATTCACCCAGGCTACGTGCTAACTCTAATCTAGAGAAGCCTTGCTGAGCTATCTCCACCCAGAGCAGAGTTCGTGAGCATCAGTCGAAGCT
The DNA here is from genome assembly GCF_025265405.1 of Mesoplodon densirostris. Classification (NCBI taxonomy): domain Eukaryota; kingdom Metazoa; phylum Chordata; class Mammalia; order Artiodactyla; family Ziphiidae; genus Mesoplodon; species Mesoplodon densirostris. Next base: position 12,099,589 of record NC_082674.1, on the reverse strand, counting down.
GGGCAGCCAGATTAGGTGAAAGGAGGGTGGGAAGTGGAAGTTGATCCCTTGAGGAGACTTCAGCAACACAGGTGAAAGATCCCCAGGTGTGGAGGTGGAAGTCTTATTGTGAATCTGGGCTGAAAGTCACATGACCTACCTCAGCTTCCTCACCTGGAAAATGGGGACAAAGTTTCATCCTGCCAGCCAGGAAGTGCCTAGGTGAGAATCCATGCCATGCCACGTTTGAAAGGTCTTTGCAAAGGTGGGGAAAGCAGAGGGGTTGTTCAAATAGGGAGAAAAAAATGAAGACACAGAATTTTAGCCAAGGGACACTCCCTGGGGCATTTGATGGCTACTTCAGTTAAAGACATTTCTGGGTAAAATGGTTTGTGTTTCCGATTCTGCAGTGGCAGATTTGCAGCCTCATTGCACAACTCCTGGAAAAGGCCAAGCCAAGCCCAAACTCGCCCGGTTTCTTTGTGGGAAGATGCCAAAGGTGAGCAGGTCAAGAGCACTAGCCATGGATTGTTCTGCTCCCAGGCCTTGGGCTGCCCTTGTGCTCCACCCTCGTCCCTGGGTATCCCATCGCCACCAACCCTCCAAGTTCACACTCTATTTCAAGGTACCTATACCATTTCATTTCACACAGTATGAATCATAATCCACAACTCCCAAAAAAGAATCAAAAGAATTCATGAAAACAGTTAAAAACATCACATCCAGCTACTGGAGCGTTGGTTTTCCTCTCTCACCTGTGGATCCAGGTACTGAGGGGCAAGGAAAGCACCACGCATGTGCCCATTGGCCATTCTTCCTGGGCCCTGGACGGGACGGCAGGCAGTTGGCACAGTTAAAAAAGAAAGGAGATGTTCGAGGGAGATGTTCCCTGACCCACATCGGCTGTTAGAAACCTCCCTCGCCCCCAGGAGTTCCGAGGTTTTCCTGAGTCTGTTGGCAGATTTGATCTCACACAGTATTCTCGGAATCTGAAAAACTCGTCTTTGCCACCCTTGTCCCTCTTGAGTCCCCGGCTTTCCTCTATAGGTTGTGTCCCTCCCTCCAGAAAGGCTCCCTTCCCTCCTCACCAGGTAGGATGGTGGACGCCTTTACGAGAGCCCTCATCACCCTGTTTTCAATCCATTCCTGGCCATTCCTGGGATTGCTTCAATTTTCTTAACTGAAGTATAGTTGCTGTACAATATTAATATTATATAAGTTACAGGTGCACAACATAGTGATTCCCAATTTTTAAAGGCCTCTATACTTATTGTAAAATATTGGCTATATTCCCGGTGTTGTACAGTATATCCTTGCAGCTTACTTTATACATAATACTTTGTACCTCTTAATCCCCCAACCCTTATTGCCCCTGCTCCCCCGCTGGTAACCACTAGTCTGTTCTCTCTATCTGTGAGTCTGATTCTTTTTTGTATATTCACTAGTTCGTTGTATTTTTAAGATTCCACATATAAGTGATATCGTACAGTACTTGTCTTTCTCTGTCTGACTTATTTCACTTAACATAATGCCCTCTAAGACCATCCACATTGCTGCAAATGGCAAAATGTCATTCTCTTTTATGGCTGAGTAGTATTCTGTTTATATGTATACCACATCTTCTTTATCCATTCATCTGTTGATAGACACTTAGGTTGCTCCCATACCTTGGCAATTGTAAATTATGTTGCTATGAACATGGGACTGCATGAGTCTTTTCGAATTAGCGTTTTTGTTTTTTTCAGATATATATCCAGGAGTGGAATCGCTGGATCCTATGGTAGTTTTCTTTTTAGTTTTTTAAGAAACCTCCATACTGTTTTGCACAGTAGCTGCACCTGTTTACATTCCCATCAGCAGTGCCCATGCTGTATTATAACAGCTATTCCTCCCTTGCCTCTCCCCACTAGGCTGTAAGTTCCCTGAGGGCAAACACTGTTTCGTGCATCTCTGAATCCAAAGAGCGAGTACAGGGCTGAGCACAGAGCAGACGGCAAATAAAAGTTGACTGACGTGAGCCCGCCTGTTATGGGGTCGATGTGTGCCCCCCAAAAGGTATGTTGGACTCTTAAGCACCAGTACCTCAGAAAGTGACCTTATTTGGAAATGGGATTATTGCAGAGGTGATTAGTTAAGATAAGGCCAAACTAAAGTAGAGTGGATCCCTAATCTGATATGACTGGCATCCTTGCAAGTAGAGGGGCATTGGGACTTCCCTGGTTGTCCAGTGGTTATAGGACTAGGCGTTCCCACTGCAGGGGATGCAGGATTGACGCCTGGTCAGGGAACTAAGGTCCCGCATGCAACGCTGGGCAGCCAAAAAAAGAGAGGGAAATTTGGACACAGACACAGAGGGGAGACGGCCATGTGTTGACACAGAGACTGAGAGAGAAAACCCAGTAAAGATGAGGACAGGGACACATCTACAGGCCAAGGACCGCTAAGGATTGCCAGCTATCAGTGGAAGCTGGGAGGGAGGCCTGGGACAGTCCTTCCAGAGAGACTTTGAAAGAGCATGGCTGTGCGGACACCTTGATCTCAGACTTCTGGTCTCCAGAAGTGTGAGAAGTAAGTTTCTGTTGCTTTCGGCCACCCAGCCGGTGGTACTTTGTGTGTCAGTCCTCGGAAGCGGTTACACTTCCTCCATCCACCTCCTGTCCAAACCCCAGTTCTTCCCCTGAAGCACAGCAGTGTCTCAGAAAGACTTCATTTCTTAACTCCTTTCTGCTACTTGGGGCCTATCCCTCATTCTCTCTTGCTGCCTATTCTGGGCTGAGAAAAAGGTAACGGTTGGCACCCACTGAGTGCTGTTTCTGGGGAATAGTGATTTTTTTTTTTTTAACCTACAGTATTTCAAATGGCCTTGAGGATGCTCTCGGGATTTGAACCCACAGGAAGCCATTTCCAAAGACCTAGAGAAATATTTGGGGTCCAGCAGCAGCCAGGCCCTGTGTCTGAGTGACTAGCAGCTGGGGGCCAGATCCCCTCTCTTCACCTCCCAGGAGCCTTTCCCGGTCTCCCAGGGCACGTTGGCGCCAGGGAGCCAGAGTCCCCAGTGCTGAGATGACAGGACGCTGGGTGGCAGAATCTGTCCTCCACCCCACGAAAGACAGAAAATCCAGAGCTGAAGGTTGAAAATCTGACCTCGGCTCACCCCTGCATTGTGTCGGCCCAGAATGAAAGAACGGGCTGCACAAAGCCTTCTAAAGAAAGTGATTAGGGCCTGGCCCCCGTGGCGAGGCAGAGAGCGACACCGGCCCAGCCCCACAGACTCAGCTCCCCAGACTGGACAGACCTGCCCGCAGCTCCCAGGACCAGAAGGCCCCAATCCCACCACCCCCGAGTCCCTGGGAAGGGGCGCACTCGAGGTTCCCCAGACGGCGAGCGCCTGTGGCTGCTTCTAACAAACCAGGCTTCTGGAGCACAGAGGCCAGGCTTCCCCTCAACCCCTGGAAGAACGGGGTTCGGTGACAGCCAGGGGGCCGTAGACCTGCGTCCTCTCCCCGGCTCTGCCAGCGCCTTTACGGGGCCTGGCCTCAGTTTCTCCATATGTCAAATGGGAATCACCTCCACCCACGTCAGGGCTGAATAGGCAAATCGAGTGAGTGCCACGGGGTAACAATAACCCCTTCCGTTCGTGTCGTGCTTTACGGTTTGCATCACCCTGAGGTCCTTTATTTCATTTAACCCTCCTCTCAACTTGTGAGGTTAGAATGATCACCGCCTGTTACAGATGAGGTCATGGCTCCCGAGAGATCAAAGGCAGCCACGGTGCAGGGGAGAGGACGAGTGGGCCACACGCACCCCGACCCTCCCCACACATACACCCGCCCAGAGGCTCCTAGCTCGGTGCTCCCTGGGCTGCTCAGCACGCTCTGCCAGGATGGCCGGCAGACCTGGGTCAGCTGAGGACCAGGGGCGGGAGTGGATGCTGAAGCGCTGGCCATGTCTGCTCAGGGTTGTCCTGGGATCTCTTACCTAAGCTGACTACATTCTTTTAAAAATTGTAAAAATCATCCCTCACATTCATTAAATACTTACTATGGGCCTTGTCACTGTATTAACTCCTCAAAACACACCAAAGTGCTAGACACTATTTTTATTTCTTTATTTATTTATTTTTGTGGTACACGGGCCTCTCACTGTTGTGGCCTCTCCCGTTGCGGAGCACAGGCTCCGGACGCGCAGACTCAGCGGCCATGGCTCACGGGCCCAGCCGCTCCGCGGCACGTGGGATCTTCCTGGACCGGGGCACAAACCCGTGTCCCCTGCATCGGCAGGCGGACTCTCAACCACTGCGCCACCAGGGAAGCCCTAGACACTATTTTTATTTCTATTTTCTCACTGTGGACACTGAGGCCTGCAGAGATGAAAACTAGGCCCAGCACTAAGAGGGGCTCTGGAACACACACCCAGGTGTTCTCACCCAAGGGCCTGTGCTCTCTCAACCCACGACATTAGACTGGCACTCATGTGGCCGGAGCGGCATGTCGCGGTCACATCCTCTAATTATAGCTGGAAAGGCTATTGCACCCAGAGCCACATGGCAGGGGGAACCCGGGTAAAACTTGGAAGGAACAAGGTTTCATTTCAGTCCAGCAAATAACCGTCACTGCCGCGTGTTTCCTGAGCTCAAGATGCTCACAGTCCATTGGGAAAAAGACAGTGTGAACAGAATGATACAGCTATATGTTAACAGACATTCTCTGATGGGGGCCTGAGTGAGCACAGTGCAGGGAAAAGGGCACGACAAGCAGAGTTGGGTGGGGGATGGAGATGGAGAAGGGGCTCCACAGAGAGGCGATGGCACCTCCCTGGAGCACTTGGCCATGGACGGGATGACCAGCCACGCCTTGGAAGCACTAACCATCTGCAGGCTCCATGTGAGAGACCAGAGAGCTGATTAAAGCTTCCTGTGCACTTGGCCAGAAACCCCTCCACCTGGTACCCATTTTAGATCCAGGCACTAAGCCCTCCCCCAGTCATGCTCCTCCTCACAGGGGCCAAGGGGCCATGCCCACTAGATGCAGGAAGAAGCTGGTGATGGGAGGAGAAAAGGGCAAACTAAGGTGGGGACCCCCACTGGGGCTCTTGACCGGCCAGATCCACATGTGCCAGGGTGGCCTGCCTTTCCCTGACGGCACTGCAACATACGCAAGCTGACAGGAAGAAGCAATTCATTTTCCCGAGGGCATGGCCCAGTTCTCTATCGATTTCTCCTTTTATGTCTGTTAGCATTTGCCTTATGTGTTGAGGTGCTCCTGTGTTGGGTGCATATATATTTACAATTGTTGTATCTTCTTGGATTGATGCCTTGATCATTATGGAGTGTCCTTCTTTGTCTCTTGTAACAGTCTTTATTTTATTTATTTTTTTATTTTTTTATTTTTTTTCTTTTTGCGGTATGCGGGCCTCTCACTGTTGTGGCCTCTCCCGTTGCGGAGCACAGGCTCCGGATGCGCAGGCCCAGCGGCCATGGCTCACGGGCCCAGCCACTCCGCGGCATGTGGGATCCTCCCAGACCGGGGCACGAACCCGTATCCCCTGCATCGGCAGGCGGACTCTCAACCACTGCGCCACCAGGGAGGCCCCCAGTCTTTATTTTAAAGTCTACTTTGTCCGATATGAGTTTTGCTATTCCAGCCTTTTTTTTTTTTTTTTGGCCACGCCAAGCAGCTTGCAGGATCTTAGCTCCCAACCACAGATTGAACCCGGGCCCTGCAGTGAAAGCGCTGAGTCCTAACCACTGGACCTCCAGGGAGTTCCCCTACTCCAGCCTTCTTCTGATTTCCATTTGTCTGAAATACCTTTTTCCATCTCCTCACTTTCAGTCTGTGTGTGTTTCTAGATGTGAAATGGAAAGAGAGGGTTCCTACACTATGCCCTCAGCAGTCCCCAAAGCCACTGTGAGCTACCACACATTCCCTGGATTCTCTAACGGGTTCAGCCTTAAGGCTCTGGTCTGCTCTGCATGTGACACCCACATCTGTGTCCTCAACTCTGCTGTAGTGAACAGGCTGGTGGTTCCTGCCCATGAAGCCTGAGATCTGTTATCTTACAGTGGTCTCATCCCTTGCTGGACATTAGAAACATCTGGGAAGCCTTTAAAAATCTTCAGCATTGGGAATTCCCTGGCAGTCCAGTGGTTAGGACTCCGTGCTTTCACTGACGAGGGTGCAGGTTTGATCCCTGGTCAGGGAACTAACATCCCGCGAGCTGCACGGAGCGGCCAAAATATATATATATATATATATTTATTTAAAAAATCTTCAGCAATTCACTAAATCATGTGGATTTAGTGAATCCAGAGATCAAAAAAGAGTGTGACTCTTCTCTAGGAGTTTCACAGATAGTGAAAAATATGTATTGTCATTGTAATATTCATAGCACTTATTGAGGAACCTGGAAGATCTAGCCTATCACCTCTATTTTTTAAATATTTATTTATTTTATTGATTTATTTTCTTTCTTTTTTTTTGGCTGAGTCAGCTCTTAGTTGCAGCACACAGGATCTTTCACTGCAGCGTGGGCCCTTCGTTGTGGCGCTCGGGCTTCTCTCTAGCTGTGGCACAGGGTGTGTGAGCTCTGTAGTTTGCGGCACATGGGCTTAGTTGCCCCGCGGCATGTGGGATCTTAGTTCCCCGACCAGGGATTGAACCTGCATCCCCTGCATTGGAAGGCAGATTCTTTATCACTGGGCCACCAGGGAAGTCCCCATCTCTATTTTAATGATGATGAACTTGAGACTCAGGGGGGTGCCTGGACAGTAGGTAAACGAATCACCAAACACCCAAAGTGAAACATGAGATGTGCAGCGCAGGAGGGTAGAGTAGGACTAAGGGAGCACAGGAGAGGTTTCAATAAATTCCAACAAGATGGGTCACGGAAGGCTTTGCGAAAGAGACAGCTGATGAGCGGAGCCATGAAAAATGGGTAGTATTGAGAAAGGTGGGGACAGGGTGGCTCCCAGACAGAGGCATCAGCAGGAGGAAAAGCACAGAGGCTGGGAGTGTCTGCACCCTCCTCTAGAATTGTATTGTTATGTGAGCTCACAAACGCTAGGCTATTTACAGCCTATTCTTATTTGTTTAGGGAAGAATCTTGAACAGAGATATCAAACATTTAACTGGCATTTTCAGTTCTTTGAGGTACCAGGGCTGCCAGTACAATTGTTCAGGTTGTGTCCTGCCCAAGAGGTGCCCTACTGGGGTTGGGGGAAGAGGGAGCTGATTTCCAGCTGCATTCTGTTCACCAAGCCATCCCTACCAGTGGACTACATCTACCTGCAGAAGAGAGGGAGCCTATCTCTAATTCATGCAAAGGTGCCATATAGGTTATTTGAAGGTAGCGCTGCAGATCAGAAGAAATGAGGAATCCACAGCATTCAAAACAGTTTGTTTTTCTCAGAATCTAAGTGACAGCTTATATCCCAAGATGGGACCGTTTTGGGTAAGACAAAAGAAACATAACTGTCCCCACTAAACCAGGTGATTCTTAGGTTTTGTATGGACCCAGTGTGACGGCCTGAAATCATTGTTTGATCTCCTTTTAGTCTGGGGACATAACAATGTTAGTGCTAAAAAGAACATACCCAGTCACCAGATTTGTAGGAAGATTCTTCTACCCACGGCAGAAACATAAATGACCAGAGGTCTACAGATTATGGGAACTAAGAAAGACGTCAGACATAACACAGTCAAAAATTCTCATTTTACAGAGAGATACAGTATAGAGAAACCCATTCAATCATTCATTCATCACCTGCTGCCTGCCTACTCTGTGCAAAACCCATTCTAGAAGATACAGAACACACAAGACAAGAGAGCCCCTTACTCCTTGTAAGAGAGATAAGACCCAAATACAATGACTTATAATACACAATGAAAAGTAATTTGTGACCTAACAAAGATACAAAACAAACAGGCATATTCATACATATTTATGCGTATGTGGAAAAATCTAGGAAGAGGTACACCAGCATTTTAATAGTTGTTCTCTCTGAAGGGTGGGTTACTAGCGATATTTTTCTTTCTTTTTTATACTTTATTGTCTCATTTTTTTCACAGTGACCATGGTCGGGAGGGAGAGAGTTATCTTCATTTCTCAAAGCCCAAAAGAGTACGGGAAAGACACTGGGTGAGGCTAGAGGCAGGAAAGAAAACTCTCTGCAGAGGGGAATGTGAAGGTTTTGTGAAGGAGATACCTTTAAGCTGGTCCATGGGCTTTGGATGCGGGGAAATGAGCAGAGAGAAGAGAGAAAACACAGAATCAACAAGGCTTGAGGTGGAAGAAACACTAAGGGGTGGCCTCGTTGAGTCAAGACCAAGGCTCTCAAAGGCCCAGGTCTGGGCTCCCCACACCAAGGCCAGGAGTGCCGGGGGGGCCCCCATGGGAAGCAGTCATGATGGTTACTAGTTACTGGGACTGGTGAGCACCATCCAGAACAACTTTGTGTGGGTTAAATATGTGCCTATAATAGCCAATTCTTCCAGAGTCGCACAGGACCCAATCACGCCCCTCTCCTCAGACCCCGTGGTGGATTCCCAGTGCCTGGAGGCAGTCCTTAGACCCAACCCACCCATCTCACCTGCAGCCCCAGGATGCACCTGTGCCCTAAACACACTCCGTACATACCTCCATGCAGCCCCACTCAGCCTGCCTATCAACCTGCAGTGCTCCTCCTGTCTTTCCCCACCAGGCCGATCACCCATCCATTAAGGCCACCTTGCACACCGTCTCCTCTGTGGGAGGGCTCTCCTATACTTCCCACCGCCCCTTCTCTGAAAATTATTGTGTTCACATCTCACCTTCCTTCCTAGGTGATGGTCAGAGTCCCCTGGGGCCGTGACTCTCCTCCCCACCTACACTCCATCTCCTTCACCTGCACGCACTCTCCCTCCCTGGAAGGGCTGAATGGAATGGCATTGAGTTTTACATTTTGCTGTGGAGCCCTAGTCCAGGAAGGGCAAGTGTTACCTGGCTCAGGAGATTTGGGGGAGCCTGGCATGCCGTAACTCCAGAATTCCAAGAAATCAAAACAAAATTGCATTGAGACTTCAGAGTGCATTCTGTGATCACATAGAGCGTTACCATTTTATGGGGGTGTGGGAGGGGTGGAGAGCAGAGTGAGCTCAGGGCTCCGAATCGGCAGAGAGTGGACCCCCAAACTGAAGCCATTCTCCATCAGGACGCTTTAAGGGCTGACTCTCCCAGGGCCCTCCCCTCATGGGATGTATAATACGGGTACCATCTGCATGTTGAAGAGTCCCCAGATCAACTCATTCCCAAGCTGCAGGCCCTTTGTCCCTTCTGTTAATGATATGCACATGTCATTAACATGACAGACCCTCTCCCCTTCAGGGGGCCCGGGAAAGGGGAGGATCTTCAGCCAGGCACTTGTGCCCCTTGAATAAGGATTTTCAGAATATGGAAACTGTTGCTCCCTGGGAGTTAACTGGGGGGTGACCCCCAAAAGCTAAATATATGTAAACACCTCTTTTAAAGGTTCCTAAAAGCTCTACTTGACTTGCCCTCTTGTTCCTTTTGTGAAAGAACCCACCTTCAAATCCTGAGGGATGTCATCCCTCTGGCCCTAAAGGCCTTGGCCAAAATGGTTTCACAACCGCCAATAAAAGGGAAACTCCACCACCAGGAGCTGTGATTCTCACAGGTCACGTTAACGGCAATATCACCTCGGGGTCCTCGACCCAGGGAACGAAGGTCCAAACCCAGTTTCAGATGCCTGAACTTGCAGCTTCTCTGATGATACAGACCCCGCCTCCCCACAGAAGAATCTCGGGGAGGATTTTATGCCATGTGTCCCCTGCTGTCTCGGGGACCAGATATCCCCAGATAGCTTCAGGAAGGCCATCCCCTCACGGCTTGGGATTATTTGGTAACTTAAAAATTGCTCCTTTTGGCTCCTTGCAAAGACCCGAGGAATGAAGGAGACTCAAGAAGGCCAGACTAGGGACTTCCTTGGTGGCACAGTGGTTAAGAGTCAACCTGCCAATACAGGGGACACGGGTTCAAGCCCTGATCCGGAAAGACCCCTCGTGCCGTGGAGCAGCTAAGCCTGTGCGCCACAACTACTGAACCGGCGCTCTAGACCCTTCGAGCCACAGCTACCGAAGCCCCTGCACCTAGAGCCCGTGCTCCGCAACAAGAGAAGCCACCGCAATGAGAAGCCTGCGCACCGCAGTGAAGACCCAATGCAGCCATAAATAAATAAATAAATAAATTTATTTATTTTAAAAAAGAAAAGCCCAGCCTAGAAGACAGAAGCCAGCGTCATGGTCTCGCCTCCAAAGCACTACTATTATTATTACTATTTTTAGTAGTATTATTCTCATGAAGTATAGAAGGAGCCCCAAAGCCTGAGAGGAGTGGAGCGGGCAAGTCGGCCTTTGTGTGGAACCCGCCACCTTCACACTCACGGTCAACGGCCTCCCAGAAGGAAAACAAGAGATTCCTCCTCCTGGTACAGCCTGAGGATGACTCATTTCGAGTCACTTAGCAGTGGTTCCAGAGCTCAAATCCAGGTGCTCCGACCCCAAGGCAATGTTCTCTCCAGCCCCTCCTTGCTTGCCAGGCCCTTGAACTCTCCATGGCTGGTTGAGCCCTTGGAGGTGTGTGCTGCGGTGGTCCCAGCCTCGGCCTGTCCAGCTGGTCACCCTGCGGTGAGAAAAAGCCAGCGCTAACGGGAGGGAAGCATGAAGGCCGCCCCAGCCCCATGTGCCCAGAGACGGACTGTTTACAGAGACGCAGGACTTTCAGTTTTAAAACTGGGACAGTCACAGGACAAGAGGGGAAAAAGAAACCACATCCCCGCAAAAGGACTTCCCCTCGTCAAGTGAAAGCACTGTGGAGAGAGCACTTGAATGGCCCTGAGCATCACAATAAGCATTTCATGGTGGTTTCTACTCCAATTACCCCGCCCTCAGCAGCCATGCCTCCAGTGAAGCTGGGGCTTAATTTGCACTTGAGCTAAAGGCTGTTTCTTGGCTCTAACATGTTCATGTTGTGGTTCGTCACCGTGGGCAAGAAAAAAGTCCTCCTGGGGCTACCCGGCCAGCAGAACCCGCGACCACGCGCAACACAGCAGCCTTCACACACGGGCAGCCAAAGGTAACGGAGCCTCGGACTGCAGTCACAGAAGGACATGCGCACTTACATTGCCCAGAGGAATGTACAAGGGAGGTGACCCTGCAGGAGAAGCAACCTCCCAGAGGTGTCAAAGGAAAGCCGTTCACAGCCATCCTGGAAGTTTACAGTTACAGACAACCAAGGAAACCTCCAACCTCATTATTTTAATGACATGTTTGGGGAACAGGGTTTCTGGTAGAAAGATGCTCTTCCCTCAAGACAAACTATAAAATATTAGTTCAGGGAATTCAGAAAAAGGACCCACTTAGGATAAGAAAGATTTACTTTCACACCCAAATGCAAACAGACCATTTACAATAGTAAACCCTGGTCTCAACCCTGCCCTCTTCACCAACGAAAAATGTCTCTTAACTATAGCTTGAGCATCTTCCAATCCCTGGTCTCGGTATAAATTTCCTGTTCTTCTTGGCTTTAGGCCAAAGAAAAGTGATTACACCAACCCAAGCGAAAACTCAAGGTGTCAGCTAACTGTTATCATATTCTGTTTTCATTTGAGTAATCCAATTAAGAATTGGACTTATCATTGTTTTCTCTAGTTTCAGATGAGACAAACCTGTGTATCCAGTTGCACAACTTGAGAACCTCTAGCTGGCTTTGAACAATGAGTCAAGTCTTTTCACTGGCAATCATTATTTAACGTTATGGGGCAGCTACCTGTTCTAGGTACCGTTGAGCAATCAGAGATGTGCCTACTGACCTTAAATGTGTTTCCTACCTGGGGGGAACCCACTTAGAGATGAGTCAGAAAGCAAACAGTGAAGTACACCAGTGAAGCACATGCCGAACAAGAGCTGACTGTGGCAGTAAGACCTCACAGAAGACTCCCCAGCTTCCACAGTGATGTCCCATCCCTCTATACTTTACGGCATTCTATCCTTGTAAGAACCTTGGGGGGTGGTGATTACTGTGGCTGTTTGAGAGCTGAAGAAAGTGAGATTCAGAGGGAGGTGACTTGCCCTCAGCCACAGACTAGTGAATGTCAGAGCCCAGATGTGCGTCACACCCAGAGCTTCCTGGAGACTGGAGAATGTTCCCAAGCACTACAGATATTTTAGCATTCAAAACTCCAGCCATCCCCAAGGATCAATGACTCTCGATCCTTAGAATTGAAAGGGGACCTTGGAGGTCACCATCTTCAATCCATCCCACTTCCAGTTGAGTCCGTTGCGCACCAGGCAGGCGCTTACCTCCTGTGCCAAGGCAAATAGCGAATAACTGAGCTAAGATCCAAGCCCAAAACAAGTATTTGTATTTCCCAGACCTGCCTCCCAGTCAACTGAGAACATCATTTTGTAGGCCGGACGGACTGCTTTTATGGTCTCCTTCAGGAAAATGGTGGACGGTAGGTAGCCTAAGACAGAAAATTCAACTGGTAACAGGCTGCAGATTTGTGAAGAAACAGGCTTATCTCCTGCACACCACTTCCCAAAAGGCTGCTGAAATTCTTAGGGCTGCTGAAAGGCAGAAGAAGGTCGATTTTGCCTTGCCTCCTTAGAGCACATCTCACAGCAACTCATCTGTATTTATCACAGGAGTACGTGCTGTGCGTGTTCTCCCAATACGCATTGTACCATGGGTTTGTCTGCTTCAACCATAAAAAGGCTCTGTTACTTCTCCTGGTCAAAGGCTTCAGGATGAATGTCTTGCAGCATGATACGCCAATATCAAAAGAGATCAGGTAACCCCGGTCAGTGGCCTATGAAGAGATTTCCTTTACAAGTAAGGAAAACTAATAAACCCTTGTAGAAGGCGTCGATGTTCTGCCACACTCAAATTCCTAGCCTTCGTCTTAAAATAGGCTTCAAAGCTCACATTCATTTGTTTCCAAGGTACCCGTTTTCAGGTTTTGTAAGGCCTCTTTTGAGGAACAAAAGTCTGCAAAGTTCTTGTTAAGCGCAGGCTTGTGAGTTTGTTCTGCCACTAAAGGTTTTTTAAAGATTCTTTGCCCTAGTAACATCCTAGGGAAATGGAGAGAGGAGGGATTCTGTCAACAAGAAATCAGATTGTTTAACAGACTTAAATCGTACCCATCATGCACCAGGCACTATTCCATGTGCCGTGTGTTAGTTAATTTCTGAAATCTCCCAGAAGCCCAGGTGAAGTGGGTAGTGCCAGCCCCGAGGTACCGGTAGGGAAACTGCGCACAACCCAGAGCTTGTGGGTGTGGGGATCAGATTCAAACCAGGTGGTCTAACTTTAGATCCACACTCTATGACATCCTCATGCTTCCCTTTGAGAGAGTGAAGAATAAGTTGGTGGGGGACCTTTGCCAATGTCCAAAGGGAGTTAAAGGAGGAAGAGCCTTGAGCTAGAAAGACTGAGGCCACAACAGTGCCCGGGTCGCTCTCCACCAACCCTGCCCCTCAGCTCCAGAGAAACTTCCAGATCTTCCTACTCAAAACTGCAACCCGCCTCCCTCCTGCTGTGGCATCCCAGAGTTCCGCCATCCTGTCCTACCTATCTTTCATAGCATTCACCACCTTATTAAACGCTACTTAACTTAGTTGCTTATTGTATTTCTTTTATTGTTGTCACTCTCTCCTAGACCATAAACTCCCTAAAGCACGGATCTGAAGGAGTTTCATCTCTTTTGTTCACTGATGTCTCCCAAGCATCTGGAACTGAGCTTGACACATGGTAGGTGTGACGTTAATGTTTGTTATGAAAGAGAGAGGAGAGGAAGGGCGGAGGCTGGGAGGGAGGAGAAGAGGGAGAGAAAGGTAGAAAGGAAAAAGAAAAGGGAGCAGACCGGTTGAAGTTCCTTTCCTTTCTGGCGTTCTACCTCCGAAATGGGACACTGAGTTCGATGGCCCCTTCCAAACCTAGTAACCTCTGATTCGGAAAACCACCCAAATTAGGATTTTCAAAAGATAGCCATCACGGGGATGAATGAAAGTCAAACCCAGAAGACCCAGTTCCCCAAATGGATGTAGGATGAACTGGCCAGCTCTCCTGGAGGATTGTGAGAGTCAGGTGTAAAAACCTGAGTGATCTCTCCAGTGCCACACAGAGGTGGGAGGATTGTAACCACTGCACAGGTGACCTGTGGCCTCACACAAGTCTACAAGCCTCCTCAGGCCTGCGATAGACCAGCAAAGCAGCTTCCTCCAAAAGTGAGCTCTGAAGCGGGAAACTGGAGGAGCCGGATTCAGCCACGGGACCCCTCGTAGGCTTTGGCTCAATCATCGCCCTGCCCCCCACCCATCCCTCTGGTCTGCCCAGCCCCCCGGGACTTAACTCCCTTCCAGACTCTGGGCTCCCTAAAGAAAGGCCTCCGTGTGTGTTTTATCTTCACCTCCAGCCGTCAGCTCCCAACGCCCACTGATGCCCAGGGGATGTGTTTCCCCAGGTGGATTAGCCTGAGAGCTCGGGAAGCTGGTTGGCAGGAGGCAGCCACGTAATGGTCCTCACCGCGTTCCTTCCTCTGCTGCCTACTCAGCTGCCAGCCTTCTGCCCGCCTCTGCCAAGGCCCTGTCATCTGTCAGTCACCAGGCCGGAGCCAAAGAATCAGAGGTGAATGGGATGCTGTACCTGCTTTAGGGGACTCCATGGTCAAGGAGGTCCAGGAGGGTGATGGGGACAGCTCTTCTCTCTCCAGGGGTGATGTGGGATTAGGAGCTGGAAAAGGCACCCCTGGGGGTATGAGAAAGGCTTCTTGAAAGAGATGACATTGGGCTTGTCATTCCAGGTTGAAAAGGATTTCAGTGAATGGAAACTGGGTAACCCAGGAGGAGGGAATACAGTGGGACAAGTCAGAGGTGAGAGAGCGTGTCTGGCGTGGCTGGAGAGAGGGGTGTCTGTGGAGGGGCAGGGGTGATGGAGCTGGTGGGCCAGGGTGAAAGCAGCCTCACAGGCCGGGCTGAAGGATTTGGACTCTATCCTATAAGTGGTGGGGAACTGTTAGAAGTTTGTATGCAGGGTGGGCTATTTAGAAGGACTAATATGGAAGCACCCTGTGGGTGGATGGGTGAGCCAGGAGGTATGGAGGCTACCGTGTGAGTGTGGGGAAAGCCAATACCATGGAAAGAGCACAGGCCGATCATCAGCAAACTCCAGTCCCGGTTCGGCCACTAATTCGATATGGGATCCCATGACCCCATTCTATAAAATGAAGTAATTGATCTAACTGATATAGAGCAGTGTCTCAAATTGTCTCAAAACTGCTCTTGGGGACTTCCCTGGCAGTCCAGTGGTTAAGACTCCACGCTTCCACTGCAGGGGGCACGGTTTCAGTCCCTGGCCGGGGAACTAAGATCCCGCATGCTGCACGGCATGGCCAAAACAAAATAAAATTTAAATTTAAAAAAATGAAACTGCTCTTGGAATGCAGAGAAGGGCTCTCATGTTATTGAAAGGAGTGGTTCCATTCTTCTGTGACTATAGCAATTATTTTACAGATTATTGCAGATCTAAATTGAGTGACACTTTCCCTCGGCTGGAGCAGGAAAGGCAAATGAGAGGTATTTTATCTTAGGTTTTTTTTTTTAACATTTTAATACATATTTTTGATCCACCTAAAGCAAAAAGTTCTCTTTAAAGTAACATAAAGAACATTTTTCAAAAGGTCGTTAAATAACAATGAAAACCAAAAGATCATAAACATTTAGAAGAGAGAATGGGCACTCAGTATGTGGAATGAGAGCATGGAATTTGGCTCTGAGCTTCCCAGCAGCCAGAGCAAAAATGGAGCCTGGTACAAATTAGTTTAGAGCCTTGTTCATCTCAACAGTTTAACCTCCTCCAGGACTAGAGTTCTATCTCATCTGAAACACCTAGGGAGGCCCCATATGGGGATCACAAAAAAAAAAAGGAATTGGGATGATTGAGTTGGGTTTCAAGAATCTCAATAACTTTGAGGTCTCTCAATTTTCTTTTGGCTCATGGGCACAGGACGAGGTGCAGAGGCTGCAGGGAAGATTTGGGGCCCGTAAAGTGCAAGTGGACGGGAAGTCTTTTTGAATGACAGTTCGAAAAGGACTCTCAAAGAGGGTTATTTTTTAGTGTGGGGATGGGGGCAAGGAGGGAGATTAAGGAGTAAAGAGAATTTTACCTGAATTTCAACATGATCTGACCATTGGTGATGTCCATGGCAATACCACCAACCTCATAGCTCAGGAAATGTGGCTGTAAACCAGCGGAGGACCTCAAATTCTAAACTCCACTGGTCTTTGGAAAATGCAGACAGGGACCCTGGTGGCCTAGGCAAGCAAAGCCGTTTCTCATCCCTGGACATGTTTTCTTCTGAGCAAAGCAAAGGTCTTTTCAGTTGAAAGCTAAAATCTGAGATGAATGAAACCTTAGAGAAATAGTTTTGAGTACCACCTTCCACCGAAGAGATGTACTCACAGGCTCTCAGTTCTGAGATGCTGAATGCCTCCCCAGCAAGGGTATCATCTCCCATCAGGGAAACTCTGAAACTGCCTCCTAGCTCTGCTGGGGCCCCCTCCCCCAACCTGTTGGCCCTGGCTGTCCTCCAGAACCTGCAAAGGTTAATCTGGCTTCCACAGAACAGTCCAAGCAACCAAAATAACAGGAGTGCCCAGCGGACAGAGCTACACTAACACCCCAGTGCCTCTCCTGAAGGGACAAGGCACATGAGCTGGACCACACCGCTGTCACTCCAGGAATTACTCTGGTGAATCAGGCTGTTAGCTTTTTGAGGGGAGGGACCAACTCCATCTTTATTCAGCTCCAATGCCTAACATAGAACCTTGCACAGCTCCTAGTAAATTGTGATGAATGCTTTCTTCTTAGAGATGACCTGCACTCTATGCTGAAATATAAAGCCATCAGCTGATGGGATAAAAGGTTACCAACACCAAATACTGCCAAGTTGCAGAACTCAGTGTCTTCATTTTACTCCTCCTTCTCAAGGGTCTGATGTCCCAGCTTAGTCTGGTTAAATGGCCAACGTATAGGACAGTGTTTTGTAAACTATGGAGTGCTATTGCTAGCAGGCACAATCACTAATAACACACCTATGCTGTTTAACTTGGGAGAAATCTCGTAACCTTCCTAAGCTCAGTTCCCTCCACCTCAAGTGGGGACAATGGCCCCTCCCCAGCCAGGACCGTACAGGTATAAAATGACTGGTCTGTGGAAACCAAGTTCCCTGTCCAGGTTATGCGCTCTTTATGGTTGCTGCTTAAAGGATAGAGTTTAACCGTTGCTGTTATGAAAACAAACCAAAAAAAGTTGCATCATTTAATTGCTATTTATTTTCATAAACATGAGGTATTTCAAAGTGCTATAAGATGCAGCACTAAATATATACATTTTGAAGAAATTAAACACAGAACTTTGCATTTACCCAGTTCTATGCACCAAACATGAACAAATACATTAACAGGAAGAAACAGGCTAGGAAAAAGGCATATATATATAGTAAATTTCTTTACAAAAGTTTCTTAGTTCAAAAAGTGATAAAGTAATATCTACTCAAAACTTTCACAACTCATTTTCATACGAAAATATAAGTATCAAATTTAGTTATGTATCAGCATCATACTAAAGTATACAGGCAGTGTAAGAATTAGTACAGTACATAACAGAGATTAACAATATATTTGTATACAAAACATGCTCCTCAAACATTGAGGTATTACAGTACTTAGGTATGAACTTCCAGTCTAATACTGGCCGCAAAAGCCACCTCTCATTACCCAGGACGTATACAAAAGGCAGGTGTGTCCATGGTATTTACAGAAATGTTCCCCAGGGGTATCAATGGCAAACCCCCATGTGGCATCGGCTGGAACTTAAGCACCATTTTAAAAAGAAGGAATGACTTTCTGTTGTCTGGAAACTTGTAACAAACAAGGTGACTTCAACAGCCCCAGAAGGCTCCCAACGGTCACGGACTTCGACCGCCGTCTCAGAGGTGACGCGGAAGAACACCGCCAGGGCCACCTGCATCCCATCCTGCAGGCCCTCTCCCGAGGTCCTGGCAGAACCCCTCATGTCCTGCTCCCCACCCAGATCCAAACTCGACGGGGGACCGATTTGAAAGTAAACCAACATTCTTAATGTCAACACAAGGTTTGTTTAAAAAAAAAAAAATGTGCAAAGTGGCAGTGACTGTCCAGTTCGGAGACGTTTAGCAAGTCCGAGCGTGTTCGATTTTCTTTAGCAACTGCTGCTGTCTTGCCTGCAGCTTCTCCTTCTCCAGCAAAAGCTGGTGCTCCTCGGCCTGGAGGGAGTGGACGTACTCGGTGGCCTTTTTCAAGATGACCACCTTGGCGGCCTTCTCGTTCTTCACCAGCTCTGGCACGTGGTCCCTGAGCGTGAGGAAGCTGGACCGCAGGTCGTTGCGGCGCTGGCGCTCCAGGATGTTGTGGTTCCGACGGCGCTCGCTGTCCTCCGAGTCAGAGTTACGCGGGCTCAAGCTCTTGGCCTTTGGGGGGATGACGCTCTTGAGGGGACGCGGGGATGCTTCACTCTTTATCTTCTTCTGGGGCGGCGCATCCTCGCTCTCCACGAAGGGAGACGGGGCGGCGTAGTTGTGCTGCTGGTGGATGGGGACGCAGCGCTTGAGGATCAGCTCACCCGACGGGGCCCTCCCAGGTCCCAGGGCCGCGCTCTTGGGACGCACGGTGATGGTGAAGGTGGTGACGGCCTTGCTGTTGGAGGAGGACCGCCGCTTCTCCACAGTCACTACGTCGATTTCCTCCTCTTCGTCTTCCTCCTCGTCATCTTCATCATCTTTGAGAACAAGGTGAGGGTTATTCTCATGATGAGGCACGTATGAATTAAATACACATACAGTCTGGCAGAGCAGGCCCTGGCCCGTGGTTTGCTCTTACTGGGATCCATCAGCACAGGTCTCTGAAGAGAGCTGTACATGCTTTTCCCCTCCCCATACTCCTAGCATTTCATCTTCCATTCAAGCTTGAGCAGGTGGCAGAAATAGAAAGAACCTCGGCTTTGGAGTTAGACAGAATCCTGGCTCCATCACACACACTAGCTGCACGACCCTGGGCAAGGTATTTTCTAAGCCTCAGTTTCCCCAGCTATTAAATGGGGGATAATGCCGTAAGTTGAGTTGGACAGAATTTGTAGACAAGAGTCTCAGTAAACGGTAACCCTTTCCCATCATCGCTAGTCTGCCCCATAAACTTATTTATATTTCCATCTCCACACTTAAGAACTGAAGCCTCCTCATTTTAGGAGCCTCAGTTAGCCACTTACACATGGTGGAGTTTGATTTTCAGTGAAACAAACTAAAGAACAATTTAATTCACTAAGGAAAAAAAATACCTTGTCTTCCATGATCATGACTTCTATACAGTAAGCAGTTTTTCATCTTAACAAAGATCAAACCTTAACTACAGAGCCGTAATCCACTGGAGCTCTAAACCCAGATACGGGGCACCTCTTCTCAAAGTCACCACCACCCGCAGCAGCCAGAAAAACGTGTAGCATCATGTGTGCGTTTCCCCCCTCTCTCCTCATTTACTACCGTGCTCGGGTAGAAAATTATTGTTTAAAATGCAAGCATGAAAATCAAAACACATCTTCTGCTTGATCTGAAGGGGACCGGAAAGCTGAACAATTGTGGGATTTGTTCTAAAGCCAAAATGCGAGGCTGTTCCAGTCGGTGGGTCCCTTTAAGCCAATGTTTTGGTTTTCTGCCAAGAAGACAGCTGTTGGAAGGAAGTGCTTCCTCACCAAAAGCTGTCAAGGCACAGACATTAAAGGGACAGACCCGTTCAAACTGAAGGCTTATCCCCAAGTTTCCTTTCAGGAGCCTCAGATGAATCTGTCCTCAGCCCTGAAGGAAATGTAGGCTTTTTATCCATCTGCATTCTAAAAACAGTGGTTTTCAAGGTCCAAGTCTCCCAGCTCCAAGGACAAGGGCTATTCCAGTATTTGGGTAGAGTTCTTCACCTTCAGGCAAAGTCTTGGTTTTAACCCTGCTGTTCAGTTTCACCAGGAGGCACACAATAGAACTAATCAATGAGTGCTTCAGGTTGTGTGCATTCCTGGAGGGCCTGCTAAGTGCCCGCCCTCACCTTGAAGGACACTGGGTTACAGAACACAGCTCGGGTCTGAAATTAGTCCTGGAACTTTGGCTAGAAGATAAAACCGGGCGGTTCTCTCTGCACACTGTAAAGAGGCGGCCCCTTGAGAATGTACACAACCGCTGTGGTACTGGCCGCCAGCTGCTGAGTGAAGGGAGGAAGGGATGGCCCTACCACCCCCAGCCTCTCAGATCCTCGCCCGCCTGCCGGCCAGCATATCGCCGCCTGCTGGCGACGGACCAGGAGCAAATAGCCCACCACCCACCGAGGGAGGGGGGAAAAAAAAAGTACCGAGGTTCGAAAAAATAAAATACAATCGGTGCTCACCATCTGTGCAATCCCTTCCTAACTTCCTGCACCCTAAATAGGACTTTGCACAGGCTTGTGCTTTTCGGGGCTTCTCCCCACCCCTGACCCGGGCCGCAGAGTCCCTTTCCACCCCTGGGCTAACAGGTTTCTGCCAGCGGCCCCCTGAACCCCAACTCGGCTTTAGCCACTCAACTTTTCTCATTTTCTTCCTCGGAGGGAGCTGCAGAGAAGAGACGGGGGACGGGGCGGGGGCCAGTGATGGAGTCGGGCTTCCGGCGGGGGGTGAGGGAACTTTAGGGAAGGTGAGGCTGGAGAGCACAGCTTTCACCCACCCTCTCCTCCGTACCCTAGAGATTGGCCTGGGAAAAATCACTTCTCAGCCACCAGCACTACCTCCAAACGACTCTCCCCCAGCACCCTAACCCACGAACGACAAACCCGGCGCCACCCCCAGCCCCAGTACCCCAGGAGGGCAGCCGGACCCTGGCTCGCTCTTTACCTGAGTCGCTCAGGGTGTCCTCTCCGGAGGTGCTGAGGGCCTTGTGGTCACCGCCGCTGGCCAGGCGGCCGCCGGTGCGTGGAAGAGCGGCCACCGGGGCGCCCGCTGGGGCTGCGGCGCTCGCCCCCGAGGCGACCGCGGCCCCCGCCGCTGGGGCACCGGCCGGGGCGGCGGGCGCCGCCGCGGGCTCGCGCTTGTTCACCGGGAACGGGAAGACCACGGCGGGATCCACGCACTCGGCGGCCGGGTGGGCGAGCTCGGCGGGCAGGGCGGCCCCGGCGCGGCCCGGCCCCGCAGCCACTGCGCTGTGCCCGCGGCCCGCGGGGCCGGTGGCGCCCGCGGCCGGGGCCGGGACCGCGGGCCCCGCGGCGGGCGGCCGGCCGTGCTGCAGCTTCTCGCTCACCGCGCGCTCCAGCTTTTCGCGGGCCGAGAAGCCGCTCCACATGCAGTCCTGGAGGATGACCGGGTTGGGCGTGAGGCCGCCCAGGCCCCCCAGGCCGAACGCGTCCTCCTCGGCCGGGTTGCCCCACAGGTCGGCCTCGGGCAGCAGCATCTCGGTGGCCCAGTTCGGGGGCTCCGGGCTGTGCTCCGGGAAGGCACGGCTGGGCGACAGCGGGGGCGTGGGCAACAGCTCAAACTTCTTCCAGATGTCCTCCCCCGGGGGGGTCGAGTCGGGGCCGCCGAAGTAGAAGTCATCTTCGTCCGGGTAGAAGCAGGGCTGCAGAGAGTCAAACTCGAGGTCCGGGTTCTTGCAGATCATCCCCGGCATGGTGGACGCGGTGCAGCTCGGCATCGGCTCGCCTCCTGGCCGCCGAATGAGGGCTTCTTTCCGCTCCGCTCTTTTTAGTTCGGGGGGTGCTTCCTTCCCGTGGGGGGCGCGGAGGGCGGGGGCCCGCGCCAACCTCCGACACTGCAACCGACAGACACACCAGGAGAGGGTTGGCAAGCGGAGCCGGATGGGGGGCGCGAGGGGTGGGGACGGGCAGCGGTCACCCCCTCGCTTCCTCAATCTCTCCTCCAAGCCCCCCACTCCGCCCAGGGCTCCCGAAGGTGGAGGAAGTTGTGTCTCTCGCTCTCTCCCTCCCTCCTTTTGTGTACATGCTGT
Source organism: Mesoplodon densirostris (assembly GCF_025265405.1). NCBI lineage: Eukaryota > Metazoa > Chordata > Mammalia > Artiodactyla > Ziphiidae > Mesoplodon > Mesoplodon densirostris. Next base: position 12,077,511 of record NC_082674.1, on the reverse strand, counting down.
CTACGACAGGGGGTGGGAGGAGGCATGCAGATGCAGGGGGTGGCGGCGTAGCTCTGCAACTTTGGAAACTGCCGTTTCATTCACACAAGGCACTGCCTGGGGGAGGGGGCTGCCCAAGGCTGCAGAATTCTAGCTCCCACTAGCTCACCGACACCCGCGGTTGCACCCGAGTAGGGCCCGCTGCTCCCAGGAAGCCCAGGACTCCAACCCAGCTACCGGGTCGAGGATTCTTAAGAACCCTCAAACCACCCCCCCTCCTTTGTAAAATTGCAACCTCGGGAGCGCAAGCGATAGCGGGGGGTTTAGGAAACTTTGCAAATGGAAAAACCCTTTCTCTAGACCGAGACCAACAACAGGCACCCAAATCCAGAACCCCCTCCCCCCAATTTTGATCCGACGTCCCCAGCGTTCACCCGCTGCAGGGAAAGTACTGTCAGTAGCTGATTTTGAACCTCTCTACCCCCACCCCCGCTGTTCCAAGCCCCCAACGACATCCTCTTCGTGGGAGAGCCTGGACCCCAGTCCCCGGGAATGGTTCAGGGGCACCAGCGCGGGGAGGGTCGCACGGAGAGCCACGTCTCCTCTGAGCCGGGGCGGCAGTGACCCAGATTACCACCGCGACGGCCTCGCCCTGCTTAACCCCCTTCTTCTTCCTCTGGGGGCACCCTTTGGAGGAGAACCCAGCTTCGGGGTGGGGACGCACCGGCTCCCCGTCAGCTCAAATGCAGACAAATGTTCTAGAGAAGGGTGAATTTCTTTTCGATGAAGCCATTACAACCCCTGGCAAGGGCACTAGATGGATTAGGGCGGGTCTCTCCCAGTCCGGGAGCCTTGGGGACTGGAACTGGCTTTTCAGGGAAAACCCCGAGAGGGTTTTGTTTCGGAAGCAGAAACAGTCCCCCCGGGCACAGTCGGGCGCCCTGTGCGCCAGCCGCGATCCCGTCCAGGGCTTGCCTTCCCGCCGCGTTCGCCGCTCCCGGGGCGCCAGGCGCTTTGCGCCCCCCGCTCCTTACCTCCCGCCGACGGCCGGGGATCCGGAGGCGATTCTGTGCGGGGGTCCCCGGGTGGCCAGGGGCGGGGGGTGGTCCTCGGGTGGCTGCAGTCTGTGCGCGCTTGCGCCTGGCTAGCGCTAGCTCGGCTCCAACCCAGTTCCCAGGAGCCCCCCGCATCCACCCAGCGCGTCCAGACAGATGACTGTCACTGGCTGCGCTTTGAAGCTCGGGGGATATTATTAACTGAAAAATCTGACACACCCGGGGGGCGGGGAGAGAAGGGGGCTGCGGCACAGACAAGGGGGAGGGAGAAAGGCAGAGGAAAGCGGCTTTACCCCGCCCTCTTGATTTCCATAAAAATCAGGGGAGGCGCCAAGGCTTTCGCGCCAAAAGCCACTTGCTTTTCTTCTTTGCAGAGAGGAGGCTGCAAAGCTGGGAAGCTCGGGGCGTGCTCCTCCCGCCCTTTTAGACCCCCGGGCTTGCCCCCTGTGCACTCTGCGGACCAGCTGCGCGCGGAGCGGTGCAATGCAACACCCACCCTGCGGGCCTGGCAATTGCTCGGCGTAAAAAAAAAAAATTTCCGGAGGGCTCCGGGGGTGTTCAGAGGCTCCTAACCCAGCCCCCGCCTCGACTGCGTGTGTGTGCTGCTGAGCGCGAGGCCGACGTCCAGCCGGGACGTGCGGGGGGCGAGGGAGGGGTGTTGCTCGTGTGTGATCTCGGAAGGGAAGCCGGACCCGGGGTGCACAGTGGGAGGGAGAGGACGCGCCCATTTAGGAACGAAACCGCGGGAGGTTTCTAGTTTTAAATTGAAAGGAGAGGGGCGCCCCCTTGTTTGAAAATAAATAAATAACTGCGGGCTACGAGGGTGGCGCCGCTGTGGTTTCTTCGGCCGAAGGCGACACCTCGCGGAGGCCGCGCAGAAAGCGGAGCCGCGGGGCCTGGTCTCGGGGGTCCAACCGGGGCCACGGGCAGCCCTCCCGCCGCGCTGTCAACCTGTCCTCACCACCGCGCGGGGGGTGCCGGCTCTCCTCGGCTTCCGAAGGGGATGGGCGTGAGGCTCCCGAAGCCGTTCTCACGGGCTCCCAAGTCAGCCTTCCAAAACCAGCTATTTCCCGAATTATGGGGAGGCGGATCAGGTCTTCGTTGGAGTCGGCGGTCCACACCTCCTGCAGCCCAAACCCTGGCTCAGAAACCTTGGCTTCAGATTGTGGCAGGCAAAGGGGCAAGCTGCTATCGCTGTTCAGCCTCGATGTGCCTTGGTTTCTTCAATTGTGAAATGGAGTTAGTGACGGTGCTTACCTCACAGGGTTGTTTTAAGATATTTTGAATGTTCAGGACGGTGCCCAGCACAGGATGGGTGTTGAGTGTCAGCTATTGTTATTACCAGATCCTGATCGATTCTTCCGGGGAAATTAACACCCCACCCCCTCTCCCATCCCACCGCCGCTATCAGATCCTAACTTCACTCTGGCCAAGCTTTCCTGCAGGTGTGTTGGGGGGCGGAGGGGTGACAGGGTACGAGATTCCAGAACCAAAACTCCCCAGGAACAACCCGAATCTCAGCCCCCTTCACAACCAGATACACGACGGAGTGGGATTTCCTCGCGAAAAACGTTCCTCTTCGGATGGTTTGGGGTAGAGAAACCTGCCCCCTCCCCCCCCACCCCTCACTGGGGTGGGAAAGCTTCTCCACCTCCTTTTTCCCAAACTGGAAATGCCAGTCATCCTCGCCATTCACCTCCGCATTCAAACTAGTTACGGATGAGGATGCAGGGGGTCAGGGGGCAGCCTGTAAAACGCTCACCTATTAGCATTTGTGAAGGCTCTTCCAGTCCTTACCCTGGATGCCTACATAATTCGGGGGAGAGAGGCAGGTTCCCAGAGTCCTAGGAAGTGGCCCATGAATGAGGATGAGCTGCCCTCCCAAACACCTTTATTATTATTATTTCCTTCCCGTATGTAAAGCTCTAAACCTTTGCAAAAGCCTTTCACACTCCCACTTCTGCTTTTCCCTAACCCCCTAATCTAAACCATGCCCTCCCGCTGTATTCTCCCCAAACATCCTGGATTTTCCTTCAGAACACTTAGTTTCATTTGTAATGATATATGCCTGGGAGAGTTTGTTTAATGCCCGCTTCTCCCGAGACACCGAGTGGAAACAGGTTCTGTCTTCCTCACTCCATCTATGTCTGTTTTGCTCCAGGGGCATCCTTAGAGCAAAGCAGATACCTGTATATGTACGTACTCAACAATATTGTTCAAGGCAGAGAGGCCTGAATGAGTCCTTCTGAAGCAAAGCCAGCTCTTCGAAAGGAGTTTCTGTTTATCAGCAATAGAGGGAAAGAGGAATGAATGCCACGCCAGGACCTTCAGGTCCTCAGGAGCAGCCCTAGGAAGTGCTCTCAGAATTGCCTGTCCCACCTTTTTACCGAAAGGGCAGGGGGACTGTTACAATAGGCCAGGATGACCCTAGTCGCTACATTTAAAAGTCCTACCTTGTCCTCTTTGACCCGACCTGTGCCCTTCACCACGCCATTCGTCCTTTGTCAAGGGACAAAGTGCAGCAGAAAATGAGAAGACAAGAGACCCGGTTACTCTGTGTGCCTCCAAGCAAATCTTGTATTCTTCCTGGACCTCAATCTCTAATCTCATGCTCTTAATGCAAACCAGTAATTACTGACAAGTCTGAATTTGAAGTTTAACAGAATGATAAAATTTTACAAGTATTTATTGGTACTTTCATTTGCAAATGGAAAGATAAAAGACTTTGTCTGTGGAGAAATCTTGCTACTGCAGGTTCCTTGTTTGCTTGTAGAGAAGTCTGCAAATTCCTCTTAAAAATGTTGAAACACTCTTAGACTATGCGGACACACACGAAATACATCTTGAGAAGACTTGGAAGACAAGTTCAGCCGGCATCCACTGTCCCGATTCAGAACAGAGATGAGTAAAGGCACAGCCTGAATGAGCTCATCATGGGCTGAGGGAGACACACCTAAAATGGACCAACAGACAGGACAGAGTTGTACACAGAATTTGGTTTATAAATGGGGAGATTTTTGAGGGAGGACAATGTTTTCATCTACAAATCCCTTCTTTATAAAACAAAACCAGATCTCTCTCTCTCTCTCTCTCTCTCTCTCTCTCTCTCTCTCTCTCTCTCTCTCTCCTCTCTCTCTCACACACACACACACACACACACACACACACAGTCAGAGGGGTCCAACCCATGACTGGCCTGGGAGATCAAAAACCTCTAGATGCTTTTCCCAGATGGTGAGTTAAAGATCTTCTGGGTCCAGCATCAGGGACCACGGTTTCTCCTAGGAACTTTACTGGGTCCCTCCCTGCCTCGCTCCAAAGTGTACATTTTTGCTGATTAAATGCTTTTAAAATTCCTGACTCTTCATTTAGAATAAAGTAAAGCTAGCTGCCTGACTTACCCGATTACTAATGAATTAATTAAGCAACTAAATAATTAATTAATTAATTTTAAAAACCTAAATTGAAGTTTTAAATTGGAAAAAGTAAGGTTATACAAGCAAAGAAAATAGAGAGTAGAATTCTTTCTAAGACAGATAGCCCAGAAACATGAAAGAAAAATTTTAACATATTTGACGACAATAAAAATTTTTAATTACACTTAAAACATATCCTAAACAAAGTCAAAAGATAACGCTGTGATAGAAAAATATTTTCCTCATCCATAAGAGACAAAGAGTAAATCCCATGTACACAAAGACCTCCTATGCATTGAATAGAAAAACAACCCGATAGAAATATGGGTCCAGGATAAGACTAGGTAATTTACTGAATAGGAAATGCAAATTGTCCATAAACATATGAAAAGATGCTCAGCTTCACTAGTAGTCAGGGAAATGCAAATTAAATCTCAAGGAGATTAACATTTTTTGGTCTAGCAGATTGGCCCAAGTGTTGGCAAGGCCCACGGGTGGGGGGGGAGGGGGAGGGGGGCACGACCCTCTCCTGCACTACTGGTGTTCCAGCCCCAAGAGTAAAGGCAATCCCAGTCTTAAAATTCCATCCTACAAGAAATAATAAAATAAATACGTCAAAATACATAAACAAGAACCTGTATTGCAGCATTGTCCTCAATAACAAAAATATAAATAATCTAAATGCCCATCCATAGGAAAATGGTTGCATCTATTATAATATATTCATACGGTGGAATAACATGCAGCCTCTAAACATAGTATGTTAGATCTATAGGTACTGACTTGGAAATATCCATGAGCATGATGGGAAATAAGCAAGGTGTAGGGCGGTGGTCTGCCATTTTGGATATTTGTGCACTTAGGTATGTCTGCATAAATCCAACAACGAATTGGGTGTAATATGCAACAATTTTTCATTCGTGGTTTACTTTTTTTTTTTTTTTTTTTTGCGGTACGCGGGCCTCTCACTGCTGTGGCCTCCCCCGTTGCGGAGCACAGGTTCCGGACGCGCAGGCTCAGCGGCCACGGCTCACGGGCCCAGCCGCTCCGCGGCATGTGGGATCCTCCCGGACCGGGGCACGAACCCGTGTCCCCTGCATCAGCAGTCAGACTCTCAACCACTGCGCCACCAGGGAAGCCCTAGTGGTTTACTTTGAAGAAAAGAATCAGGTGAAGGGAGAAACTTTCCTCTTTATGAAATATTTTTGAACCAGTGGAATTATGAGCAAATTTAATTTTTTGTTTTGGTTATTTTTCAAAACAATATTTTTGTTACTCCCCAGGAAAGCTCGTCATTAAGCTGATCATTTGGGGGAAGTAAAGGATCCTTTTGTGAAGCCTAAAATCATCCCCCCAAGTTCTCTTTTGTCTCCCAGGCTGGTTGGCATTCTTTCAAACCAAACTAGTGCTGAACTGAGTCAGCTGAGTGGGTTATTAGAGACAAAATGGCACTGGTTTACTTAGGATTAGAATCAAGCCAACCAAAGCCATTTGAGTATATGATGTTGGATGTGCCCAAGGCAAGACATATATTTTTTTGACTTCTGAGGAGGGAGGAAAATTTGAGATCCAGCATTGAGAGTTTTGGGGGTGGGGAGTTTTATTGGTAATGGCACAATTATGTTTAATTTATTTATTTATTTATTTATTTTTGGCTGCATTGGGTCTTCGTTGCTGCCTGTGGACTTCCTCCAGTTGTGGCGAGCGAGGGCTACCCTTCATTTCAGTGTGTGGGCTTCTCCCTGCGGTGGTCTCTCCTGTGGAGCACGGGATCTAGGTACATGGGCTCCGCAGTTGTGGCTTGCGGGCTCTACCGCACAGGCTCAGTAGTTGTGGCGCATAGACTTAGCTGCTCTGCGGCATGTGGGATCTTCCTGGACCAGGGATCAAACCCGTGTTCCCTGCATTGGCAGGCGGATTCTTAACCACTGCGCCACCAGGGAAGTCCACAATTATGTTTAAAACAAAAATTATCCTCATTGAGTGCCAGTAATTTAATTACAGATCTAGAAAATGAGAAGTTCCAACAGGCTCTGTACTCCTCTGGAAGACTGATTTCACATCCTTTGAGGCAGCTCAGATACCCCCCCTCCATGGGAAACCTTCTTTCAGGCTTAGTATGTTACAGAGACTTGGGGAAAGCACAAAGATGGGGGTGAGTAAAAATGGCTTGCCAACTGCAAAGAGCTCCGTGGGTGGTTGTTGCCTTAGAGTTAGAATTTCCATTTACCTGCTTTTCTTGATGCTAAAAGGCGAGATGGGAAAACTGTCCTGGGAGACAGGCAAGTTGCTCAGGGCCAGGCTTTGAGGGGTGGGGGAGGCAAAGAAGCCTCCACTTTGTAGACCTTAAACTTGAATCATCTACATCAGAGAGTATGCACGGAGGGGAACCCAGTTTTAGCGGGAGCCGGTAAGAGCCACAAGGAATTCTGACTCCAGATCAGGTCTTCAAGTCCGTTTGGCACTGCCCCTTAAAAAGAGCAGCACTTCCTACATCCCATCTTCTTTTTCTGGGACTACTTTGCAGTCTCACTGATTTAATTTGGTTGGGTGTGTCCAGATTTCCTCCGTTGAGGTTTTCAGATCTCTTCTGGTAGTTACAGAGCAGATGGCTGATTTGCCCATTCATTGGTTCTTGCTAATCTCTATTTCCTTTAATTCTGGAGTTATCCCCTACGGCCCAGACCCACCCTAATATCTGCCTGAGGGTGGGGTGTGATGGGGGGGCGGTGTTTCCTTGTGTTTAAATAGTGATGAGTAACAGGCCCCACTGCTACTTCTGGCCTGGAAAGTCTTTTTCTTTTCTGCTTCAAATTCTGTCCTCAAGAATCAGCTGGAGACTCTCCAAGAAGGAATGCTGATGTTCTTCGCCCCAACTACACTCTCCCATACAAATCTCCATTCTTTGTGGACCACCAGCTAGCATTATCCAGCTGTGTTCTTTATGGGGTTCACGTGTAGGTGTGGCTCTTCTAACAAGATTAGCAGTTCCAGAGGAGAAGAAGCCTTCCCCACCACAGACAGCCCTGCGGAGCTCTGCCAGATGAGCCAATCCAGGCAGCCTCTCCCATTTCATCGTCTTTAAATTAAATTAGCATTCCCTGTGGATTAAGTAGGGAAGCATCCCTCAAGTGCCTGCTTTATAATGGTGCTCAGTAGCAGTTAGTGCTCTCTTGTCCCGCCTCCAACCTGCTTACAGGGGCTCAGCAAATCCTACACCCACAGACCACAGCACCTGGGCTCCAGGTTGAGCCTTCTGAGGTTGGTCCTCTGATTTTCTGGAACTAGTTAATAATCCCTTCTCCAACCAGAACTTCCCCCGGGTGGCTCCTCCTCCCTCTTAGCTTGTCCACAACCCAGGTAACTTTGATCTTGGAGGAAGGTCATGCACAGTCAAAGTAGGGTAAGGAAGTAACAGTGAGAGCACAAGACCACAGGGGAGAGGACTGGAGTTCTCCAAGCCTAGAGCTGTGAATTAATTGTTGAAGCATCTTACATTGGTCATTTAACTGCTTTTGGCCTCAGTTACTTGGTTCATTAAATGGGAATAATGAATTTTATCCCTGCTGCTATTCCACAAGGTAGAAATGATATCTGTAGAGAAGTGGGTTTAGATTCAGAAATTAAGTTTAATGTCCTGGTACTATGTTGTTGCCATATCCTAGACAAGTCCACTTCCAGAGCCTCAGTTTTCTCATCTGCAAATAGGGATAATGATATCTGTTTTACTGCAAGGGAGCAGATAAGAGACTTGGAATCAAAAGGCCATGTACCTTGCATTATATTATGAACTCCTAGAAAATGTGGAGGTGAAACTGCTTGAAAAATGGTGAAATTTCTACACAGGAATAGTGAGGATTCTGTGTGAAGTTACTAAAACTGGGCTGTTTGGGATGGACACTTTAGAATCATCTTACAGTGATGGTCATATTTCCTGGTAAGTGGTATCAAATCCAAAAACCTGTCAAAGGGACAGATGGCATTCTTAGCACAGAAGAGGAAACCAATTAGAAGTTAAAATACAGAAAATGGGAACTTGTAAATGCTAGCAAATTGTTTCAGTGTGGAAGACTGCTATATTCCCTGCCACTTGCTGAGGAGGGTTTCCGTCTGGTTTGGCATTGTTCACAGGGCACTGGCTGTTAGAGTGCCTAGAGAAACCTTACAGACCCTCTTTTCTAATCCCCTTGATTTCAAACGTTCATACCTAACCTGAGTTGTCGGGCAGATGTTGACAATTGCACCTTGTCACTTATACAGTGACAGATTGTGTCTTTGCAGCTAAGAAATGAGCAATAAACGCTAGGCTTTAAGAAGCAATTTCCAAATTCTATACTTGCATTCATTCAGTCTATCAATAAATGCATATATATAACTTCTGCTCTCAAGGTATTTACAAGCCAGTGCGGATGATAGACAAAGACACAAAAAAGTTCAGGTAAACTTATTATATGTTATAATATATTGTGTGCACAGAAGAAAGACCCTTCACCTCCATCTGGGGGAGTGGACCATGACTTCACAGACTGGGAGACATTTAAGCTATGGGGTGAGAAACAGGAGTTTTCCCATAATATAAGAGTTGATAAATGTATTAGTCAGGATGGATGAGGTTATGCTGTAGCAACAAAGAACCCCTAAATCTCAGTGGCTTAATATAACAAAGGTTTAATTTTTGCTCTCTTTACATGTTACATCATCCTTATTAGAGAAGCAGCCCCTCACAGAAAAAAAGAAGAAAAAAAAGAAGGCAAGAAACAAATCAAGAGCACAGCTGTTATACCCTTTGTTAAAACCTCTGATTGGATTAAAGTGACCCTCCGTTGGACAAAATGATTTAGGAAAAAGAAACTAAAGCATGGCTGCTCCTCAAAGAAGGCTCATAAGCTGAAGATACTGAAAATAAGTCTAGAAAGAGAGATGTTTTGAATATAGCTGTGTCCATGGCTACAACTCTTAGCAATCAGATGACTCAAGGATGGAAGCCCAGGCCTGCCTCACAGCCCTAATGCTTCCCGCTCCTCTGAACCACCTGCCGTGGCCTGTAACCTGTACCATTCAGCACTAGACAACCTCCTCAAGGGCAAGGGGGGCATTTATTAGACCTTTTTTATTTTTCACAAGCCATAGTTGTACCTGGCACAAAGGAAGTGCTCAATAAATGTTAGTGGAATGAGTGAATGAATTTCTCTGTTCTCCCAAAGCAAGACTGAGCTCTATATACAAGTAGACTGTCAGGACCAGCACCCCATAGAAGCGTGAGGCGACAGACCTGTGGTTTTCAAATTTGGTTTTAGCCTCAAAATTCCACTGCAGGATTGAGTCCCCTGCAGTGGAAGCTCCCAGCCTTAACCACTAGACCGCCAGTCCCAAAACTCTTTATTTAAAAGACAATAATTAGAGACTCCCCTGGTGGTGCAGTGGTTAAGAATCCGCATGCCAACGCAGGGGACACGGGTTCGATCCCTGGTCCGGGAAGATCCCACATGCCATGCCTAACTATGGAGCAACTAAGCCCGTGAGCCGCAACTACTGAGCCCACGTGCTGCAACTACTGAAGCCCGTGAGCCTAGAGCCTGTGCTCCACAACAAGAGAAGCCACTGCAATGAGAAGCCCACGGACCGCAACGAAGAGTGTCCCCTGCTCACCACAACTAGGGAAAGTCCGCGTGCAGCAATGAGGACCAAATGCAGCCAAAATTAATTAATTAATTAATAATTAAATAACTTTTACACTAAGCCCACATTTTTTAAAAAACATGAGACAGAAGGGAATGGCTCTGGTTGATATGGAAATAAGGAACCCTGAGCCCCACTTTCTCCGCCCCCTTTTGGCTCCCTCTATAGGAACCTCTGGGCATCTTTAGGATTTTCAAACCCAGATTGAAAGTCGAGCACTTAGATAAATCAAAGCCCACAAATAAGAAACGCCAGCACTTTCTTAGGAAACCAGCAGAAGTTTCTGGCTTTCATCTCTTGCTGCTGTTGAAATCTGCAGTTATCTCCATTCTCCTATGAGGGGTTTGAGGGTGTGGTGCATTTAGTTTCACAAAGAAGGAATGAAATGTTCAGATGTGAGTGTGAGATGGTCAGTTCTCGAGACTGGAGGGCTGAGAGAAGCACTGGCTCCAAGATCCTCAAAAAGGCTCGCCCTGCAGGTCCAGGGGCTGGGACTCCTGCAGAGACAGATTAGCTAAGCAAGGTTCCTCCTGAAGGTGGGAGCCTGGGCATGTGTCATCTTTTCTGCAAAATCTGCTTAGGATCCCAAGGAAGATTGTCTTTCTCTCTATCTGATACTCATTTCTCACAGTCCAAGGTTTTGGGAAGGCTGGGGAGAAGGAAGAAGAGGTTTTGCTGGTCCACTCCTGCCCCCTGGCTCACTAAAGAACCTCCACCCACCATACTACCAGTCAAGAGCAACCCAGAGAGAACCTGGGTCTTCCAGTCCCATCATTGCTCATCGGAGCCAAGGAAAGCCAGACTTTCAGGGGCCCCATGGATGCTGTCAGAGAGGCCAAGGATGCCTGTTTCCTACCAACAGCCTCCCACCTAACTTCCACAGAGAAGACAGGGCTGCAGAGCTGGGCAAACTTTCTAAGCATCATCATCCAGTGTCAGATGGGGTCTCTGGTCCTTTTTGTCCTCATTCTGCTCCATTAAAACCCAAACCTTCAACCTTAGATAATTCCTTTATTAAAGGTTCACCTTTGAAACCATGAGGATGAATGCGGGAGATTTTCACTCTGTGAACCTGGGAATGAGTGAGGTCTCCTCCCCCTTCTCCATCCTCACGGAGGCCCTGGGGACCCCAGTTCCAAGCCAGGAAGAGCTCCCCTAGCCCAAGCCACTCTTCAGGCAGCTGGGGCAACAGCATCCCAAGAGAGGTGGACATGCCCAGGTTGGGACAAAAGCCCGATGCCCACCCAGTGTAGGTTCCACTGTCCTGCACTTTTTTTTTTTTTTTTTTGCGGTACACGGGCCTCTCACTGTTGTGGCATCTCCTGTTGCAGAGCACAGGCTCCAGATGCGCAGGCTCAGCGGCCATGGCTCACGGGCCCAGCCGCTCCGCGGCATGTGGGATCTTCCCGGACTGGGGCACGAACACGTGTCCCCTGCATCGGCAGGCGGACTCTCAACCACTGCGCCACCAGGGAAGCCCACTGTCCTGCATTTGATTTCTAACATGGGGCAAGCACTTTGGAGACGCTCACCAAGCACTGTGAATCATTTACAGCTATGTTTAGACGAAGAGGAGCCCAGCGCTTAAGCCAAAGTTCCCAAAAGAGCATTCCTCCGAAATTGAGGAAGTAGCCTCAGTTCTGCACGATTCATCAAGTCAGATGCCAAGGGGTCACTTTGCTCCTTTTCCGGTCCATCTGCTGGCCGAGGACCTTAATGAGTCAGCTCAGGGAAAAGCAGGTTTGTTAAGCAACCCGACACACCCCCTTTCCTCCACCTCGCTCCCAACACCTGGCCTCCCAGATGCATGGACACCTCTTTGAACCTCAGTCTTCTCGGGCTTAAAATGGGATAATTGGTTCCTCCGTCCTTGCAGGATTGCTGTCAGAGTCAACTGTGACATAAATGACAAAGTGCCATGTAACTGTAGGGGTGATTGTCAGTATTACAAAACTAATCCCTACTCATTCATGAATTCCCAAATTGTCTTATCTGGATTATTTCCCCACCTGTTGTCTGGATGTCTGCCATATTTTAGAGATGAAATAATCAGATGTTAACCTGAGTTTTTCTGTTTTCATCCAACTCTTTAGAATCGTGTACTCAAAACATCACATTTCACTGGCATTATTTCTGCTAAAACCCTTCTTTAAAAACCCATCAGAATAATACATAGCTAAGAATAATATATAGCTTCTTTTAAAACCCATCAGAGTCATATATGGCTATAGTGTTAGATGAAAAAGTGAAGCTGTAGCACAACGTATAGCATGAGCTCATTTTTGAAGGGAAAACACCATATGTGCTTCTTTATGCACATCTGAAAGTTGTACACCAAACTGTTTAGTGGAATTGTTGGGGGCTGGGATTAAGGATGGAGGGGAGGGATGATGAAGACATTTTTATTTATTTTTCTATTGTTTGAATTTTTTAGAACTATGTTTATTATTTACTTAAACTTTTTTTAAAAAATGAAAAATTAAAAAAATTTAATATTACTTTTTTTTTTTTTTTTTTGCGGTATGCGGGCCTCTCACTGTTGTGGCCTCCCCCGTTGCGGAGCACAGGCTCCGGACGCGCAGGCTCCGGACGCGCAGGCTCAGCGGCCATGGCTCACGGGCCCAGCCGCTCCGCGGCATGTGGGATCTTCCCGGACTGGGGCACGAACCCGTATCCCCTGCATCGGCAGGCGGACTCTCAACCACTTGCGCCACCAGGGAGGCCCAAATATTACTTTTTAAATTAACAAAATTTTAAACATCAACAGACACTTTAAACACATGGCTTTGAAATATATATATATATATATATATATATATATTTTTTTTTTTTTTTTTTTTTTTTTTTTGCGGTACGCAAGCCTCGCACTGTTGTGGCCCCTCCCGTTGCGGAGCACAGGCTCCGGACATGCAGGCTCAGCCATGGCTTACGGGCCTAGCCACTCCATGGCATGTGGGATCTTCCCGGACCGGGGCACGAACCTATGTCCCCTGCATCGGCAGGCAGACTCTCAACGACTGTGCCACCAGGGAAGCCCCTGAAATATATTTTAATAGATCATTATATCTGTTTTTACTCTTTAATTTTCTAAATAAGTTACATGCACATTCTCTCTCATGTGTAAAATTAGAATCTACGACCCTAATCACTGCCTGTATCAAGCACGTGCTATATCCCAGGCTGAATGCCAGGCACTTAACCCTCACTCTCAACTTGCAAGGTGAATTGTTTTCATACCCATTTTCCATATTAGGAAGCTAAGGCCTAAGATCACACTGTTAATTAGTGGCAGAGCTGGAATTCTAACCCAGCACAATCTGACTCGATATAACCAGAGTGCACATTTGTTTATAAAGGTACCTCTCTTTAGGTTCCCTGATGCGATCTTCAAGATTGCATTAAACCTCATAAACAGAATTAAAAATTTTTTTATCAATATATATACTTGTATATACAATCTGATTTTAACATAGTCAATATAGCATATTATCTCTCTTCTTCAAACGCTGACCCCCATCTCCCCCCAGATGACAATGGCCTAGGTAGATCTTAGGGTGTACTCTCCTTTATGTGAATGACATCTAAGTGAAGCCACAGCAACTTACCAATCCGTTCAGAACTCATTCTCAAAGATTTCTCAAGGGCCTCCCTGGTGGCGCAAGTGGTTGAGAGTCCGCCTGCCGATGCAGGGGATACGGGTTCGTGCCCCGGTCTGGGAGGATCCCATATGCCGCGGAGCGGCTGGGCCCGTGAGCCATGGCCGCTGAGCCTGCGCGTCCGGAGCCTGCGCGTCCGGAGCCTGTGCTCCGCAACGGGGGAGGCCACAACAGTGAGAGGCCCGCATACCGCAAAAAAAAAAAAAAAAAAAAAAAAAAAAAAAAAGATTTCTCAGGGCTTCCCTGGTGGCGCAGTGGTTAAGAATCTGTCTGCCAATGCAGGGGACATGGGTTTGAGCCCTGGTCTGGGAAGATTCCACATGCTCCAGAGCAACTAAGCCCGTGCACCACAACTACTGAGCCTGCACTGTAGAGCACGTAAGCCACAACTCCTGAGCCCGTGCGCCACAACTCCTGAAGCCCGTGCTCTGCAAGAAAGAGAAGCCACCACAATGAGAAGCCTGCACACCGCAACAAAGACCCAACACAGCCAAAAATAAATAAAATAAAATAAATAAATAAAATCTTTTTAAAATGCATGGTATAAAAAAAAAAAAGATTTCTCAAATCCTGTAAGTCTGTAGACTTATGACACCACCATATGGGACATGAAGTCAACCACAGACTCCCTAGAGCCTCACCCTAATATATCACTGGGTAGCAGAGAATGGTATCTAGTGAGTCTGTTTGTTTCCCCATTCACGAGGACTCAAGTCTCAAAGGAACCTTCTGATTGGAAAGGGAATTTTTCTGTGTTGCTCCAGCAAGTGAACTTTACAAGTGACAGGAGGCACTGTCTGGGAATAGAATTCCCAGTCTTAACAGTAGGAGAAAGAATTTGGTAAAGACTAGAACCAGCCAACAGTGGATGGGGCTCTCTTAGTAGGTACTGAGGAGACTGCCACAGGATTCAAAGAGAGATGAGTGAAGCGTCAAACTTGCTATAGAAGGTATTTTTGTATAAAACTAAATTTTGTGATTCTCATTGTATATTTTGCATTTTTATTTATTATTTGTAAGACTAACATGTGGCCTTAGGGGAAAACATCCTTGAAGTGATAAGTTCTAGTGTCTAAATGCACTGTGCATTTATGGTGTTGGATTAGGAAACTGGTTAGTTTCTGAAGGTTTGAATTTTAAAGACCATCAATCCATTGTTTGGTCCTAATTAATTTTGCTTGAGAATGTCTGACAATGTCAACAGAAGCAGCGATTAAAACTGAATGGTGGGGCTTCCCTGGTGGCGCAGTGGTTGAGAGTCCGCCTGCCGATGCAGGGGATGCAGGTTCGTGCCCCGGTCCGGGAAGATCCCACATGCCGCGGAGCGGCTGGGCCCGTGAGCCATGGCTGCTGAGCCTGTGCGTCTGGAGCCCGTGCTCCACAACGGGAGAGGCCACAACAGTGAGAGGCCCGCGTACCGCAAAAAAAAAAAAAAAAACACCAAAACTGAATGGTGGTGTAATCACCATCTCAAATATTTAAACAATGTGATTATATAATATCTATCAACACAGTGGGAAAAAAAGACTCTTAAGGAAACAGATGTGAAAAGAAAATGAGTATTTCTTCAGGGTTTGGAAAATGCAGTTTCTTCTCCTTATGCCTCCCAGATCTTCAAGGTACAAGACAATAAGACATGCTATTGCCGGTCCCTCATGCTGACTTCTGACAGCAGTTAAGCCCTCACAGGTCCCACACCTCGGGTACTTGGAGCTGAAATATGCCCTCCAGTTGCCTGCTTCGATCATAATCAGACAAAGGATGTTCTGTGTTTCCCCTTGAAGTCAGTCTGTGTGGGGTCCTTCCAATCAGTCCATGAGCCTGGGGCTGAAGTGTTTGTGTCTGGAGTTCTTATTCAGCCCTGGACAGATTGATTGAGGTCCTACTATGTGCCTACTGAAACTTCCAGATTGCCTTTTGCATCCTCACCTTATTTCCTAAAAAACTATACCCATCTATTCAATGCTTACAGACATCACTTCCCAGAAATCCCAGAAATCCATCACATTTATCGTGTCCCAAACTAAACTCAGTGTCTTTCCCTTCAAGCTATACCTCCTGCCAAATTCTCTTTCAGTGATGGTACCACCTTTTACCCAGATCAGAAACCTGGCATGCCGGCTCTCCTCCTCCTTTTGAGTCATCTTGCATCTTTGCAGTGACCATATTTTGTTATTTCTACCTCCATCCAGGGCTTATAGAAGGCACCGGAATGACCATGCCCATTTTTCAAAGATTGAAACCCTTCGATTCCAGTTGGTAAAGAGTCACAGTGCCACACTCCCCAAATGCCCCTCTGTCCACCACTTCAGCCCCTCCCTCCAGAGCCTGTGACCCTTCCCAAGATCCAGTAAAACCAAGAGGTAAGGTCTGGCACAGTGAGGGGCCTTCAGGAACTTGCTCTGGGTTTTTTTTTCTTTGTTTGTTTTCATTTATTTTTTTGGCTGCATTAGGTCTTTGCTGCTGCGCGCAGGCTTTCTCTAGTGGTGGCGAGTGGGGGCTATTCTTCGTTGCTGTGCGCGGGCTTCTCATCATGGTGGCTTCTCTTGTTGCGGAGCACGGGCTCTAGGCACGCGAGCTTCAGTAATTGTGGCACGCGGGCTCACTAGTTATGGCTCATGGGCTCTACAGCGCAGGCTCAGTAGCTGTGGCGCACGGGTTTAGTGGGTCCATGGCATGTGGGATCTTCCTGGACCAGGGCTTGAACCCATGTTCCCTGTATTGGCAGGCAAATTCTTAACCACTGTGCCACCAAGGAAGCCCCTTGCTCTGGTTTTGATTGGCTGGTGCCTGAGTGGAACCATTCATTACTATTTGACTACCCTGTTCACAGCCCATGTCCAGCTTATTGGTTAGGGCACAGTAAATGCAGTGCCTTGGGGACCCCAAAAAGGCTCATGTTAAATTTCTTTTAAAATCAGAAGAAAAAAATGAATATAATCACAGTGACTATCTAATAAAGAAGCGTGCCTGGATTTACATTTGTAACCGTCACAAAGTTTAATTTTGCAGTATTTGTAATGCATGAGGCCTCCAAGAACAAAAGCAAACCCAGAATGCAGCCCCTTTCCCCTTTTCCTCATCCCTCTCTTATCTCCAGGAGCCCATGATGGTATTTCCGCGGACCTTCCTTCATCCACTGCCTTCCTCTTTTCCTCCTCATTCCCAGACCACCTACTGGGTACTAGTTCTGAGCATCTGGAAAGGAGGAAGCCACACTGCCTGCCCTTGGGTTGTTCACAGTCCGGAGACGATGAAGATACAGAGACCGCCAACTGGGATGCTGTGCCGGGAGATGGTCCTGAAGGGGACCAAGCGCTCGGAGAAGAGGGAGGTCTCCTCTACCCAAGTGAGTCGGGACAGACGTGATGCTTGAGCTCCAGGCATCCCCACAGAATTTCTCTCTCAGCTCAGACGGGAGGGCACAGAACCCGGGACCATCTGGGGGCTTGAACTTCTCTCCCAGCCTCTGCCAGGGCCCACACCCCCGGTCCCAGCGTCTGTCCAAGATGAGTCTGACCAAACTTTTAAAGGGCTGGTGAGGATGTGCTGGTGGCTTATGGGCCGGGGTTGTGGACAGTGTTTGGGTCTGGATAGAGTCCAGCTCTGTGACGAGTCATCACCCTAGACAAGCACCACCCCCCACCTCAGAGGACGATTGCACACAGCTGATGAAGGGCCCGCCTCCAAGGGGGAGGGAAGCAGAGGACGCAGCCAGCTGCCCAGCGGAGCCAGAGGCAGTGACGTGTGCTCGGCTGAGGGGCCGAGTCATCCGCTTCGCTCCTTCCTGCCCTCGCCTCCCCGCAGGCAGTCTCCCACCGGCATTCAGACCTTGCAGAGGGAACGCAGGGATGCAGGTGGTCGGCCAGGCATGGTGGTGACCTGCTATGCCAGCAATGCCTTGTTGCTGCATCCTGAGGTCGCCTCCCTGACCTGCCCTGCCCCCCACAGGCCAGCCCCAGAGGCTATTCCTACTCCAGGCATTTCTCATGCTTCCACACCTCTCACCCACTCTTTCTCTAGCTCTGATGCTTCGCTTGGCCATCAAAGCCCTGGAAGTTCTGCAGTGAAAATCAATTTTATTCCTCCCGTGGGAACTAGTCCCCGTGTTCCCAAAACATATGACAAACTTATAAAGGGGTGTGACAGTCCTTAGGTGCTTTGGCACACCTTGAAGTTCTTTGCACGTGTGTGTCTCACTCAGTAGCTCCACCTCTTGAGAGCAGTGACCGTGAGTGACCTTCGCCTCCCCAGAGACCAGCACGGACCCATCAGTGAAGCTTGTCTCAACAAGTGCCTGTAAACGACTCACTCCCACTGGGGCCTGGAAGTGTGATGGATCCTGATTAAGCTGCTTAACGCCTCACGTGCCAAATTCTGCCTGTATTTTGGTGGTTCTTCCTTAGAACAAATCTCAAGATCAGAAGTAGGGCTGGTCAGAAGTAGGTTCAGATAGAACCACAGGTGTCTAGGACAAGTGTGTCCTTCCCATAATATCCCATAATGTAACCCAAAGTAAAGCTAGCATCAGACGAGACCTCACGGGCTCTAGGGGAAGAGAACATGAGTCTCCACCAGCAGCAGGTGAGCTGGGAACCCCGCTCGCTCCTCCATCACGGCCTGCCAAAGATGCCCGTTCCCAAGCGCCCTTAACTTTCCTGGTGGGAAATTTCTACTCCCTGGAAGATCCACTGCAGATATCGGCTCCTCTCTGCAGCCATCCCCAGCTTTCTCAGACAGAGTTCATTGTTTCTTCCTTGGGGTTCCCGTAATACCTCCCTCTCGTCTCTATTAAGCTGCTTGGCACATTTATTAAAATGATCTCCTTGCCTATGTGGCTTTTTCCACTATGCCAGACACTCACGGTAGTTAATTCTGGGAGCAATGATTTAAAAGGAGACAGACTACAAAACATCCAGAAGAGAGTAGCCGGGGCGAGGAAGGATCTGGAAACCTGTGTTCCATGAGGTGACCGTACAGAGCAGTCAGCCTGGGACACGCCTGGTTAAGCCTGTTGTCTCTGTGTCATTATTACTGGCACCCACTCTCACCCCCAGAACCGTACTAGTGTGGTCCATAAAATATATATTCACTCTATTTGAGGAATAAGTAAAGAAACCACAGGTGTTCAATCTGAGGGAGACTTAGGGGAACGCACCGCTGTCCTCAGCTCTCTGAAGGGCCACCTTCGGGGTGGGCCAGGGTGTTCTGTGTGGCCCACACGATGGGACCTGGGACCCATGGGCAAGGATGATGTCATGTCAGCCTTCCCACCATCTGTTTTGTTTACTGCTGGGCACTCAGGACTTGGCAATGCTCCTGGACTGTAGGAATCCCTTGATAAATATTTGTGGGAGACAGGGAGGAGAGGGAAATTTCCAGCAAGAGAGCTTACTGCGTTGAGGGCCGTGCACCTCCGTCAGTGGGAGTGACCATCAGAGGCTGAAAGGCCCTTTGTTAGGGTGGCCTGGAGGGTGTTATAGGCTGAATTTGCCCCCTCCCCCCCAAAAAGGGTCTGTTGAAGTTCTAACCCTCAGAGTGCGACCTTACTTGGAGTTGGGGTCGTTGCAGATGTCACGAGTTAAGATGAGGTTATGCTGGAGTAGCTGGGCCCCAATCCAATAGGACTGGTGTCCTTCTAAGAAGACAGCCATGTGAAGACAGAGTCACACGAGAATGTCATGTGACGTCAAAGGCAAAGGTTGGATTATGTGGCTGCCAACCAAGGAATCCCCAAAGTTGCCAGAAAAGCACCAGAAGCTAGAAGAGGCAAGAAGTCTCCTCCCCTACCGCTTTCAGAGGGAGCGAGACCCTGCCAACATCGTGATTTCAGACTTCTAGACTCCAGAACGGTGAAACTATCAATTGCTGTCGTTTAAAGCCACCTGATTTGTGGTACTTTGTGATGGCAGCCCTAGGAAACTAAGACAGAAGGAACTGTGCCTTGGGTGGGAAGATGAGTGTGCCCGATGGTCCCCGGGGTCTCCCTCAGAGCGGACTAGCTGCACTTCCTTCCATCTCTGAGCCAGGCTGGCAGTGATGGGTTTGCCTGATGCCAACCAGAGTCCCACAGTACGTCCATCTAGTTCTGGACAGGTGGCCTGCGCTGGGGAGCAGGGCACAGGCTCCTCTGAGGTGACTGCAGCATCTGTGTCCTCACGCCTCCCCTCTCTGTCCAGCTGGCCACAGGCTCAGGGATCTTTGATTCCTAGAAGGTCAGAGCCTGAGGAAGTTCATAAAGGCAGTCAAGTTCACCCCCTCACGGGCAACCCAGGTTCCAGGCCCAGCAAGCGGTGGGGGCACCTGGACCCCTATTCCCTTCTCTCTGCACACAGGCCAAGTTTAGTCCCACTAGAGTTTTGCACTTGAGTTCCTCCCAACCCGATGTCCCCCACTCCCATCTCACACTTCCGTCCGGACTCTGCTCTGAGGCATGTAATCCTGTATCATCGTATCTGAAAACGGCCCCTGGCCGCGCTCGATTCTTTGCCCTGTTCTCTCCTGTTCGTCTTAGCAGTTTTCAGTAACAGCAATTCTGTACACGTGTGCTTGTTTCTTCACTGTCTCCCCACTGGAATGTCACAGCACACTGTTTAGGGTGTAGGGAGCACTCAGTCAGCACTGAATGAATGAATGAATGAATGAAGTGACATTCCAGGTGAGTCAGCCAGATGGAGAGCGGATCTGGCAGAGGGAAGAGCCTTGAAAATGCTCAGAGATAGGACTGCACAGCCAAGACAACGTTGGAGGGAAAAGGAGGGAAAGAGTGAGGAAGGGTCCTGGAGAGAAAAGCAGGGCTCCTGTAGGCCAGGCACAGCTTTATCCTCAGCCTGGGACGGTGGTGCCTGTCAAAGGAACGCCTTGTACTTCTATTTCCTGCATCTTCGGGATGACATACCCAACCTCCACTGACACTTGGAGATCAAGATTAAAGGGGACAAACTCCTTCTGCTTTGGGCTTACCGTTGCAATAGGTACCTCAGATTATGCTTTGAATAAGACACAGGTAAATATAAATGTATAATAATAAGCACACATCCGTGTAGGAATAATGGTACATCTTCGAGAAGGGGAAAAGAGATGTAAGACTTATTTCAACAGCAAGGGCCAGCTTCTTTAGAGCTGAGATAGCCTTTAATCCTCAGAACAATCTCTCTGATGCAAGGATTACTCGCTCCATTTTACAGATGGGAAAACCGAGGCCAGGAGGAGCCAAGTAACTCCCCCCAAGATCACCCAGTCAGTGACCCAGGATTCAAACTCAGATCTTCTGACTCCAAACCTTGTCTTCTTCCTACAAGAATACGCTGCCCCCTCCCAGATTTCTGGCTCCGACGACGCCATGGGGATGGGGGACAAAAAGAGCAATGAACTTGAAGGAAACCTTCACTTTGGTGCTTGAGGGTGATCCTGGGCAAGTCAGGTAGCTTTTCTGAGTCTCACTTCTTTTATCTAAGATGGGACTGGTGATCCCAGCCCTGCCAACTTCACTGGGAGGAAAAATGCCTCTGAAAGTCTTTGAAGACTAAGCGAATCCAGGATCTGACATCAAACTATGCCCCAAATAAAGATGGTGTTTATTCCCTGAACTTCTTTGTATGTTTTGAGATCCTGTGATACAGGTGGCTCTAGGACCCTCCCTTCTGCCCCCATCCTATCCTATCCTTGGCTCCCTTCCAGCCCTAAAGGAAATCCCCTGAGGCAGGGCTGGAGGGACTCAGGGCTGCTTCTGAGAGAATGGGAAACCGCCAGCCGCACACAGCTTCCCTGGAGCAGAGAACAGAAGGCTCAGGGCCAGGAGGCAGCCCCTTTCTGGGCTTGAACTGCCTGTCCTGCCTGTAGAGGTTCTGCCTGCATCTGGACTGCTGTGGCAGCTCTAGAGAGTTCTAGAGTTCTCGGAGAGTGCCAGGACCTGCCTGAGAAGCTGATCTGGGTGTCACACTGTAGAACGGCTGACTCCACTCCACCCTGTTGTTCTCCTAATGACTCAGTCATTTCTTCCACGTGCGTGTGTCAAGTTTCTTCGCTTTGCTAGACTCCATGATAGATGGAAAGCCCTTGAACGTGAACATTGAAGGCCCATATCTCTGGCTGGGCTCCACCTCTGACTTGGTAAAGTGGCTTAATCTAGTTGAGCCTCCATCTCCCCGTCTAGACAACCGGGATGACTTTAGCATCCTACCCCCTGCAGACATAACAAGTGTGTAATGTCTGCACAGTGCCTGGCCCCTAATAGGCAGTGAAAGACGGTCATTACCATTCATAGCTACCACCCCACTGGCCACACAGTAGACGCTCAATAAAAATGTAAGGAATGAAAAAGAGACACCAAAATACTCCCTTCAATTCCCATCTGAATTCCACCCAGATCCAGGGGTGGGGAGAAATGCAACATATCTGGTGTTTAGAAACGTGACATCCAAAAAATGTCTGTTTGCAAGTCACATTTCTTTCTTTCCTGCAGCTGTCAGAGGCTAGAATTACCTAGGAACCATGGCCAGCTTTTGGGGAGGTGGGTCTGTCGGGGAGAGATCTGCTCAGATGAAAAAGATAACACACCACACAAGTGGCCCCAGCCAGGGATTATGTCATCTGGCCCAGCAGCCTAAGTGAGGAGGAATTTCCCTTGTACCTGACAATAACATTTTTTTCAAAATAAAATATGTTGAGGTTGAGAAGTTTATCTTGGCGGAGCATTGTACCATTAGCTCAAGATTAAATGCATCCTGTCCAAATTCTTTTGCTACTTGTAAGGGGCCTCAGACTCTCAGCCTCCAGATGTTGATTCCACGGAGGCCTCAGGAAAGGAAGCTAATTGTTCTTTGCATTAGATGTGTCCAAACTGGGCTGGTGTGGCTGTCCCCACATACTCCCCAGAACCCAAGCCCTCATCCCCCCAGCTACCGGCAGTGTTGCCTCTACTGATGGCTCCCAGCTGGGTCCCTCCTGGACGCTCCCCTTGGCTGAAGGCCATTGCCACTCACAAAGTTATGGCCCCCTCCCACGAGGCAGCTCAGTCAGATTGCCTGATGGGACGGTGCAAACTGCCAGCCCCCTGCTTCAATCTGGGACAGCTCTGAAGGGTCACCCCAGCTCCAGATCTCCCTGTGAGATTGGCTGAGGTTTGTTGCCAAGACACTGGCGTTCAACTCCTTCTTGTTCATTGTATTTCCCTCACAGCCCCACAGGGGTTGATTCAGAGAACAGCCACCAACATACTTACTGCACACAAGTCTCCCACTCAGAGATGCTGGTACCAGGAATGGTTTGAGGAAGCCGATTCTCCTTAGGATTTTGGGGTGTGATCACTCACCGGCCAGTTGGCCATGAGGACTCCATCACTTGCAGTGGATCCCTGATGGCCTCAGGCATGCTGTGAACTTTGTTAAGAGTTCCATTATGAACTTGGATGGAATATCCATGGAGAGGAATGCACTGGGGCAGAATGTATCTCAGATATTTGAGAGGCTGGCAGGCGGGTAGAACAATGGAGTAGGGTGGCTGTTACTGAGAACTGCTGATGCGTTTGACAAGGACATTGGAAAGCGGAGGGTGATTGATCAATAAGGTCAAGTATGAAAGCCAGAGAACCTTTCTGGCAGCATATGCAGAGACAACCTGCAACCTGCAGGCAGAAGAGGCTGAGTATCAGGTCCGGAACTTAACTAGCAGAGTAGTGGAGCTCCAGAGATGGTTGAATCCTCAACCCTAGCGCTGCGCTACGCCAAGGTCAGATTGCGCAGAGTGACTTGAGGCGGCAACAGTTTAATTCCTCCCTCTGCCCAGTCCCTCTGCCTTCACGTTTCGCACGAGCAGTTCTCAAGAGCCCTCCCCAGTAAGCTTCCTGGGCTTTAATCTCACTTTCCGAGTCAGCTTCCGAGGGAAGCCCACACCAGACAGGGCATATCAATAAGGAGTGTTCACTAGGGTCAAGACAGGAATAAAGACAAAGACGTAGAGAATGGACTTGAGGACACGGGGAGGGGGAGGGTAAGCTGGGACGAAGTGAGAGTGGCATGGACATATACACACGACCAACTGTAAAATCGATGGCTAGTGGGAATCAGCTGCAGAGCACAGGGAGATCAGCTCGGTGCTTTGTGACCACCTAGAGGGGTGGGATAGGGAGGGTGGAGCTAGACGCAAGAGGGAGGAGATATGGGGATATATGTATACGTAGAGCTGATTCACTTTGTTATAAAGCAGAAACGAACACACCATTGTAAAGCAATTATACTCCAATAAAGATGTTTAAAAAAATAAATAGGGACTTCCCTGGTGGCACAGTGGTTAAGAATCCACCTGCGAAATGCAGGGGACACGGGTTCGAGCCCTGGTCCGGGAAGATCCCACATGCCGCAGAGCAACTAAGCCCGTGTGCCACAACTACTGCTTGTGCTCTAGAGCCCGTGAGCCACAACTACTGAGCCCATGTGCTGCAACGACTGAAGCCTGCGTGCCTAGAGCCTGTGCTCTGCAACAAGAGAAGCCCGCACACCACAACGAAGAGTAGCCCCTGCTCGCTGCAACTAGAGAAAGCCCGCGCACAGCAGCAAAGACCCAATGCAGCCAAAAATAAATAACTAAACTTATTAATAAATTAATAAATAAATAAATAAGGAGTGTTCAGATCCCCGCCAGTGGGGTTCGCCGTGGTATTTGGAGTTGATGACTTCTTTTCACTTTCATCTCATGGTCTTTGCCCTTCCTTTTCTCTGAACCTGAAACACTCTGCTCCCAGGTCTTTCCACAGCCTGTTATTCAGGGCTCGGCCCAAACACTGCTTCCTCAGAGGCCTTCCTTGACCACTTTGATGCACCCACCCCTGCCCTCACCCAGTTACTATTACTTCACCATGTTTTATTTGTGTCACAACCCTAACAAGTATCTGAAATGGCTCCGTTCATTTATTTATTCCAGATCTCCCACTAGAGTGTAAGTTCCACGAAGACCCAGACCCGTGTGTAGTGTCATGCCTGGGTGCCGTATAAATATTTTTGGAAGGAAAAAAAAAATGATGAAGGAAGGATGGAAAGGAGAAATGGGGCAAGAAAGAATGGAGGCGTCTGCATTCGAATTCTGACTTGGGTGAACTTGGAAAGATTCTTTGACTTCTCTCAGCTTTTGATTCCTTTCCTGTCAAAAGGGGATATGAATTATTTTTTGGAATTCAGTGAGATCATTTGTGCAAAGGACCCATTTTTGTAGCTTTTTCCCCTGGAAATTTTAGGAAGTTCTCTTTAGAATAGCAGTCAACTGCTTCTCACTTCCTTGCTCACTCACGTCCCACTCTAACCTCTCAGTTCCCTTCTAAAGGAGAGAGGTCTGGACATTGAAGTTCCAAATGCGAGATGTTGTTGAAGTTAAGTTGCAGGTACGGGAAGGCAGCCCGTTAGCGATGGCAGGAATCTTATATCAACCTTTGATGGTGCGTGTGTGTGGTGTGTGTGGTGTGTGTGGGGGGTGTGTGTGTGTGTGTGGTACATGTGTATGTGTTGGTGGTGGTGGTGTGTATGTGTGGTAGTATGTGTGTATGTGTTGGTGGTGGTGTGTGTGTGTGCGTGGTGGAGTGTGTGAGCATCCGGCTCTCAGGAAGCCTGGCTTGCATCCTGGAATGATCCCATGGTGATTTCCCCGGGAAGGCTGCTCCTGGGCACTGCCAATCAGGAGTATTGCCAGCTGCTCTGATTCTGGGATTTTCCATCTCGGTTTCTACTTTCTTTTCAAAGTCTTTTCCTTTACCTTATTGAGCATTGTAAACAGGATGGACTTTTTGTTCACTTGCATTTATTGACTCATTTGTTTTATTCTTTTATGACAGTAATAAATAGACTTGGAAAAACTCTGGGCAAGTACAAATAAGCAGGGAGAAATAAAGAGTCAAACCCACTGTGTTCACTGTTATCATGTTCTCCCAGCAATCTTTCCATACCTCTTCTTGAATTTTATTTGGTCCCAGAGATATTTATATATAGCTTAAAAAGATAGAGAACATTGGGTTTTGGTGACAGCCAGCAGTCTACTGCCTCAGTCTTCTTCCCTACGCTGATTCCCATTCCCTAGAGGCAATTATTTTTATTTTCCCCAGCTAGGTCTCTGCTATCTACCCCCATGTGTCTACATAATATGCTTATAGTACTATTTCTTTTCTTTCCAGCTTTACTGAGATAGAATTCACATACAACATTGTGTAAGGTTAAGGTGTACAATGTGATGATTTGATCACGTATGTACTGCAAATGATTACCACAGAGATAGGCACCTTCCTCATCTCACTGAGTTACATTCTTTGTTGATGCTTCTAGATTTTTTGTCTTTTGACTTCTTGGTATGGGAGTTGGGATTCTAGCCCTCCTACTCTCTCTGCCACCACTCAGCTATACACCAATTCTTACCCCTCTCCCTCCACTTTTCCCAATATAGTATATGAATTTAGCTAAAGAAATAATCTTTACTTCCACGTTTATGCCACTGTAAATATGTTTGGGACACAGATATTTTTGTGTACTGTCAATACATTTCCTGTCTTGTATGACTTTTTCCCATTCTTTGGAATTCATAATTGCCCCATTTTGTTTACTTAGCTTTCTATGTATCTATCTCTAGCACATTCCAAACTCTCCACTAGAACTGTATTTCCTTAGTATTTTAACTGATGCATTCAAACGCACAAAGTAAGCTAGGTCTTTCATTTTCGTTCCTTGGAAACATCCTTTCTGGAGCTTTCCTTCTTCCTGCTCCAAGCTGGACAGATAGTTCTTTCATGTTCAACTGTGGCCTAGGTCTTCTCTTACCAAATTCATGGTCATTCCCATCCCCTATCGTGTTGGATCCTTAAGTCCTGTATGTCTTTCTTTTTAAAAAAATTTAGGGGCTTCCCTGGTGGCGCAGTGGTTGAGAATCTGCCTGCTAATGCAGGGGAACCGGTTCGAGCCCTGGTCTGGGAGGATCCCACATGCCGCGGAGCAACTGGGCCCGTGAGCCACAACTACTGAGCCTGCGCGTCTGGAGCCTGTGCTCCACAGCAACAAGAGAGGCCCGTGCACCGCGATGAAGAGTGGCCCCCGCTTGCCACAACTAGAGAAAGCCCTTGCATGGAAACAAAAACCCAACACAGCCAAAAATAAAAATTAATTAAAAAAATTTAACAGCTTTATGAGGTGTAATTAACAAACAGTAAACTTCACATGTTAAAATGTACAATTTGATACATTTTTTCATATGCATGCATTTACGAAACCATCACCACCATCACGATAATGAACATATCACATCTCCATCACCCCCTAAAATGTCTTTGTGTCTCTTGGTAATCCTTCTCTTCTGTCCCTACGCCATCCCCAGGCAACCACTGATCTGCTTTCTGTCACTACAGGGTGGTTGGCATTTTCTAGAATTTTATATAGTTGGACTCATCTAGTATGTACTTGTTTTTATCTGGCTTCCTTGGCTCAGCATAATTATTTTGAGATTTATCTCTGCTGTTGTCTGTATCAATAGTTCATTACTTTTTTCTTTTTCTTTCTTTTTTTTTTGCTGAGGAGTATTCCATTGTATAGATGTCCCCACATTGCTTATCCATTCTCCTGTCGAGGACATTTGGGTTGTTTTTGTTCTTCTTCGGTTATTAAAAATAAAACTCTGTGAACATTCATGTACAAATCACTGTATGGATATGAGCTCTCTTTTCTCCTGGGTAAATGGCTAGGAGAGGAATGACTGGGTCCTAAGAGAGGAGTGTTTCTTGCTGTTATTGTTGCCAAACTATTTTCTAAAATGTTGGTACCACATTACCTACCCATCAGCTGTGTATGAGCATTCTGATTGCTCCACATTCTGGCCAGTACCTGGTAGAATCAGTCTTTTAAATTGTAGACATTCTAGTGGATGTTTAGTGGTATCTCATTGTGGTTTTAATTTCTTGTAGACAACCTATAAGTGGGTCTTTTTGTTTCTTTTAATTCACTCTGACAATCTCTGTCTTTAATTGGTACATTTAGACCATTGCTGTTCAAAGTGATTATTGATATAGTTGGATTAATATCTTGGATATACAAGATATAATACAGCTGGAGCCATATTTGCTACTATTTTCTATTTGTTACCCATCTTCTTTGTTCCTTTTTTTGGTCTTCCACTATTTTTCTGTCTTTTGTGGTTTTAATCAAGCATTTTATATGATTGCATTTTCTCTCCTTTTATAGGATATCTGTTATACTTCTTTTTACTTTTTTAAGTCATTGCCCTAGAATTTTCAGTACACAGTTACAACTAATCCAAGTCTACTTTCAAATAACACTAGACTACTTCATAGGTAGTGTTATTATTTTATAATAATCAAATAATCTTAATTCCTCTCTCCAGTCCTTGTATTATTGCTGTCACTCATTCCATTTATATATAAGCATGCATAAGCATATGTATATACATAAGCAAACATAATCAAATACATTGTTGCTATTATTATTATGAATAAACTGTTATCTGCTATATCAATTAATAATAAGAAAAATAACATTTTTATTTTACCTTCACTTATTACTTCTTTGATAATACTCTTTCTTTCTTTTTGTAGATCTGGGTTTTGATCCTTTTCATTTCCCTACCAATTTTAGAATCTGCACGTCAATTTTTACACAAAAACCTTGCTGGGATTTTTATTGGAAGTGTGTTGAGTCTGGAGAGATTTAGTGAGGTTTAGTGACAAATTTAGTGGAGAGTCTTAAGAGGTCTCTTAGGAATATAGAGTCACTGGATCCATGAACCTATGTATCTCTCCACACATTTAGGTCTTTAATTTTTCTCAGCAGTGTTTTGTATTTTCAGTTTAAAGGTCTTGTACACCTTTTGTCAGGTTTGTCCCTAAGTAGTTAATATTTCCGATGCTACTGTAAATTTTATACACACACACTTATTTATTTATTTGTTTGTTTGTTTGTTTGTTTGTTTGTTTGTTTTGGCCATGCTGCATGGCTTGTGGGCATCTTAGTTCCCCAACCAGGGATCAAACCCGTGCCCCTTGCAGTGGGAGCATGGAGTCTTAACCACTGGACTGCCAGGGAAGTCCCTGTAAATTATAATTTAAATTTAAATTTCTGATTCTTTGTTGCTAGTCTATAGAAATACAATTGATTTTTGTATATTAATCTTGTGTCCGGCAACTTTGCTAGTCTCATTTAATAGTTGTAGTAACTTTTTTGTGTATTCAAAATAATTTTCTATGTAGAAAGAATTTTCATGTCATCCATAAATGGAGACAGTTTTACTTCTTCCTTTCAATCCACATGCCCTTTAATTCTTTTTCTTGCCTTTATGAAGTAGCTACCACCTCCAGTGCAATGCTGTATAGAAATGGTGAGAGACTGCATCATTGCCTTGAACCTGATCTTAGGAAGGAAGCATTCAGGCACTGTACGATGTTAATTTTAGGAGTTTGTAGATGCCCCTTATCTGACTGAAGAAGTTCCCCTCTGTTGCTAGTTTGCTGAGAGTTCTTATCAGGAATAGATGTTGGGTTTTGTCAAATGCTTTTTTTTTTACCATCTATTAGAGATGATCATATCCCTTTTTTGGTCTCATTTTGGATTTAGTCTGTTAATATGGTAAGTTATATTACTTGATTTTCCAGTGTAAAACCAACTTTGCATTTCTGGGATAAACTACACTGAGTCTTGATATATTATTCTTTTTTACACATTGTTGAATTCAATTTGCCAAAATTTTACTAACAATTGTTGCATTTATGCTAATGAGGGATATGGGTCTAGTTTTCTTGCAACACCTTTGGTTTAGATATCAGTATAATACTAGTCTCATAGAATCTGTTTAGAAATACTATTTCCTCTTCAGCATAGAATCAGAGTAGTTTCTTCCTTAAATGTGTATTAGAATTCATCATTAAAGCCATCTGGGCCCGGAATTTCCTTTGTGGGAAAATTTGCCATTTATTTAAAAGACATAGGGTTATTCAGGTTATCTATTTCTTCTGGAGGAACCTCTGGTAGTTTGTCTTTCTAGGAATTTGTGCATTCATCAATTTGTCAAATTTATTGTCTAGGGTTGTTCATAGTATTTATTGTCCCTCTCATAGCTAGAGAATCTGAAATGACTTTCTCACTACCTCACTCATTGCTGAAATTGGCTATTTCTGTTTTAGCTATTTTTTTCTGATCAGTCTGACTTGAAGTTTATCAATTTAGTTGATCTTCTCAAAGAGTCAGCAATTGATTTCACTGATTTTTCCCTATTATTTATGTATTTTTCTCTTTTATTTATTTACTCTTTTATCTCCCTTTCTTCTACTTTCTTTGCTTTATTTTCTCTTTTCTTTTTAGCTTCTTAAGGTAGAAAATTATGTCCTTGAGACATTTCCTCTGTTTTCTAATATCATATTTTAGCACTGTAGATTTCCAAGTACTATCTTGGATGATATGTTGTGTTTTAATTTCCTTTTAGTGGAAAATATTTTTAGGCTTACCTTGAGACTTTTTCTTTGAACCACAGATTATTCAGACTTGTGTTATTTAGGATCCAAATATTTTGGATTTTCTAAATCTCTTTCTACTATTGATTTCTAATTTCATTTCACTGTGGTCAAAGAACATACTTTGTAAGACTTGAATCTTTTAAAATTTATAAAGACTTCCTTGTCTTATGGCCTAAGCTATAGTCTATCTTGGTAAATGTTTTGTGTGTCCTTGAGAAGAATGTATATTCTGCTGTTGGCAGTGTTCTATAAATGTCTATTAAGTTAAGTGGGTTGATAGTGTTATTCAAGTCTTCTGTATCCTTATTAGTTTTATGTTTTCTTGTTTTATAGTTATTGAGAGAGGGTTGTTGAAATCTCAGACTATAATTGTGGTTTTGTCTGTTTCTCCTTGCTGTTTCATTAATATTTGCTTCATTTATTTTAAAGCTCAGTTATTAAGCATATGGCGTTTAAGATGTTGTGGTGTTTTTTTTAATGCATTGATTTGCTTTATCCCTGATAATGTTCTTTGCCTGAAATAACATAGTCTGATATTATTAGAAAGCCATTCTAGCTTTCCTTTGATTATATTAGCATAGCATATCTATTTCCCTCTTTTGCTTTTAACCTATTTGTATCTATATATTTAGGGTAGGTTTCTTGTAGACAGCATATCATTTGGTCTTGCTTTTTTTCCCACTTTTTTAATTGTGGTAAAATATACATAGGATAAAAATTATCATGTTAGTCATTTTTTCCATTATATAAGTAGTTTTTTCTTTCTTCCTTTCTTTTTTTGTTGAAGTTTAGTTGATTTACAATATTGTGTTAGTTTCAGTTGTACAGTAAACTGATTGTTTTACATATATATGTATATATCTATATTCTTTTTAAAATTCTTTTCCATTATAGTTTATTATAAGATATTGAATATAGTTTCCTGTGCTATATAGTAAATCCTGTTGTTTATCTTATCATTTTAGCCATTTCAAAGTGTACAGTTCAGGGCATCAAGTACATTTACAATGTTGTGCAATCATCACTGCTGTCCATTTCCGGAACTTTTTCACGATTCTAAACAGAAATTCTGTACCTGTTTAAACAATACCTCCCATCCCTAGGTACCTCCCATCAAATAGGTAACCTCTATTCTACTTTCTGTTTGTATGAATCTGTGTACTTGAGGTAACTCATATAAGTGGAATCACACAGTTTTTGTCCTTTTGTGTCTTACTTATTTTATTTAGCATATCCTCAAGGTTTATCCATGCTGTAGCAGGTACCAGAATTTCATTCCTTTTTAAGGCTGAATAATATTTCACTGTGTGTATATACCTAATTTTGTTAATCCATTCATCAATCAATGAACATTTGGGTTGTTTCCACCTTTGGGTATTGTGAATAATGCTGCTATGAACATTTGTGTGTAAGAATCTGAGTCCCTGCTCTCAGTTCTCTCAGGTATATACCTAGGAGTGGGATTATTGGATCACACAGTAATTCTACTTTTATCTTTTTGAGGAAGCACCATACTGTTTTCACAGCAGCTATACCATTCTATATTCCCACCGGCAATGCACTAGAGTTCCAATGTCTCTCTATCTTTGCCAACACTTGTTATTTTCTGTTTGCTATTGTTGTTGTTTTTAAAATATTAGCCATCCTAATGGGTGTGAAGTGGTGGGTCTTGCTTTTTTATCCAACCTGACAAAATCTGTTTTTTAATTAAAATCTATATTAGTTATCTACCACTGTGTAACAAATTATCCCCAAACTCAACAGTTTAAAGCACCAAACATTTTCTATCTCATGAGTTTCTGAGGGTCAGAAATCCTGCAGTAGCTCAGCTGAGCAGTTCTGGCTCAGCATGTCTCAGGAGGCAGCACTCAAGGCTTCCGTCTCTGAAGATTGAGACTAAAGAC
Source organism: Mesoplodon densirostris (assembly GCF_025265405.1). Classification (NCBI taxonomy): domain Eukaryota; kingdom Metazoa; phylum Chordata; class Mammalia; order Artiodactyla; family Ziphiidae; genus Mesoplodon; species Mesoplodon densirostris. The sequence goes on along the minus strand of NC_082674.1, from coordinate 12,045,336 downwards.
TCCACTTTCGAGCTCACTCAGGAGGCTGATTGCAGGAGGCTGCAGTTCGTCAGCATGTGGGCTCCACCACAGGACTGCTCACATCATGGCTTTCCTCATAGCAGCTGCTCCTGTAGAGAGAGAGAGACAGAGAGAGAGAGAGAGAATGCAATGCCAGCCAGCCTTTTCTACACTAGTCTCCAGTCATACACCAAGATATAAACCTTACCTTGTCTTGAGTAAGTCACTAAGCCCAGCCCATTCAGTGGGAAAGGCTTTTGATGATATGAATACCAGAAACTATGTCTCAATGGTGGCCATCTTGGAGATTGTCTAAATGTCTCAAGGTATTTAGACCATTTATATTTAATGTGGTTATGATGTGTTTGGATTCAAATCTATCATCTTACTATTTACTTTCTATTTCTGCCATGTGTTCTTTGTTCTACATTTCCCCCTTTTCCACATTCTTCTGAATTCATGAGGTATTTTTTTATGATTCCATTTTAATCCCTTTGTTGGTTCATTAGGTATAATTCTTGTTGTGTTATTTTAGCAGTTGCTTTATAATCTATGTATACCTCTTTAACTTTCTATGGCTACCTCCAAGTGATATACTACTCCATGTATAAGAATCTTAGAACAATATATGTCTATGTCTTCCCTCTAAGCCTTTGTGATATTATTCTCATGCATTTTACTTCTATATATATTATCAACTTCACAACACATTGTTAATATTTTTACTGTAATTGGTTTTATTATTTAAAGAAATTTCCATGATAATAATTATAATAGTCTGTATATTTATCCATGAATTTTATTTATGTTAGGTGCTGGATAGTTTTCCATTCCTAAAAATATTCTTGAATTTTATTCTGGGTTGAGGTTAAATTACATGGAAATAATCTTTTAGGTTTTTGTTTTTAATCTTTGGTGGACTGGAACAAAGCAATGGTTAGTCTAAGGCTAATTTTTCCCCCAAATCTGAGACAAAACCCTTTTTCGTATTTAACTGATGCTTCTTGAATTATGAGATTTTGCAGTTTGACTGTTGGGAACAGGTAGTAGTCCCAGCAGTGTTTCCTCTTATCCTTTTAATGGTTCTTTCTCTGACTGTGGGTACTTTTCTCACCCATGTGAACTGATAGGTACTCAGTTGAATACTTGAGGCATCAATCCTTTTCAGATCTCTGAGGTTCTCTTTCTGTGTAGCTCTCTTTACTCAAGTATCCCATCCTATAGATGCCAGCTGCCCTGGCTTCCCCAAACATCCCACTCCATCTCCTCAAGGAAACCTCTGGGTTCTGTCTTATTGACCTTCCCTGCACTATAGGGCTCACTTTATCTCCCATCCCTCAGAGCTTACTGGCCTTTGTTCCCTGGTGTCCAATGACTTGAGAACCATTGTTTCATATATTTTGTCTGGTTCTTTACTTGTTGCAGGTGTGAGGGTAAAACTGGTCCCATGATTCCATCTTTGCCATGTTCCACATCTCTTACTTTCTTAACTCTCTCATTTTGGTGGAGTATATTCTGCAGTAATTTCCCAAGGAAGCATTTGTGGGAGATAAGTTTTTGAGATCTTTCAAGTCTGAATTGTTAAGTCTCAACTTACATTTGATTGATATTTTGGATGAGTATAATGTTTTATATTTGGAAAATATTTTCCCTCAGAATTTTTAAGACACTGCTTTCATGTGTTTTTATTTTCTGGTTTTCTGGTTGGTTTTTTTCCCCAAAACGTTTAGGATATCCCTTTTATACCTACTATTATTAAATTTCATTACTTTTTTTTATGCTTGGAGGATACTTTCTATTAAAAAAAATATATATATATATATAAATCCCTTAGCTCTGGGAAATTTTCCTGTGTAGTTTCTCTGAAAATTTACTTTGGATTTTCTAAAATTGAGATAAGGGTCTTCTGATTGGTTTGGGTTCCCCTTTAGAAATTGTTTTGACTTTTCCATCATACTAGAGGCTTTTTAAAAAAATTGGGTGACCTTTGGCTGTATAACCATATTTTAAAACAAGGCCCTTAATAGCTTTGTGTGCGTGTATGGAGGTTGCTGACTGGTAGGCTTTGTTATAATATGATCAGGTGGGGACCTGACTGGCTCTTTGGGTGAACTTTCAAATGTCAGTATTCACAGATTTTTTTTTTTTTTCTTGTTTTGGACAATCAATTTCTGCAATGAGAATTTCTCCATTTTCTCACCAAAATGTGCCTGGGGTGATTGTAAGCTGAGTGTCACCATTTGGAGAGTCAGGCAGAGAAAGAACCCCAGGAGCAGGGATGGTGCCACTCTGCATTTGTGCTTACTTTTAAATTGTCCTCTTGCTTTCAAGACCAAACATCATCCTGTCCTCAGCTGTGCCTAGTGTCTCTGAGATGATATCCTCTGCAATTTAATTAGTTTAGGGAGTAAACTTTCCACATTCTACCAAAGTGGGTGCATGGGGTATGGGAGGGCATCTGGAGGTTTAACTGCTCCTTATGAAGACTTTTAGCTAATTCTCCAGTTTTTAGCCCTATTCTGAGTCCTCACCTCCAGAGAAATCTGGGTCTCTCAGATGGGGCTTTTCCATAGTTCTAGAGCTCGTATCCACTTATTTCTAGTCAGTCTACTGAAAAAAGTTAGATTCCCTTCTCCTCCCCCTTTTCAGTCAGATGCCATTAATGCATCTGTTTTTATGCTTTTAAAACTCCAACGACAGCCCTTGTTTGCTACTGGCTCCTCTCTAGTTTACTCAACCTACTGAAGAAAGTTAGATGATTCTTCTCTCTGCCAAGTTAGTTACCACAAATCCATCTGCTTTCCAGCTTCTGAATTTTGTGGCTAACTCTGTTTGCTGCCGTCTCCTCCTCTCTCCCCTTTGTCCTTGCGGCTCATGCCTTTTGCATTCCTTTACTATCATTTTAGTGGGATTCCAGGAGGGAGTGGAGATAACGTGTGTGTCCACGGGGCATTCACTCGAAAGAGAAGGCATGGGTCCAGGCAATCAAACAGCAGACTGTGGAAACCAGTGGTGATTGGGCAGATCAGAATCCACTCCCTGCTCGCCAGGGCTTGCTGACCTCCATGGACCAGTCAGGACTCATTCCAGGAGAAGCAAGGTAGGGACCGCAAATGTACCACTGAAACAGCTGGATCATACGTCATCTAGACATAGCTGTAGAGATTCATTCAGTTTATTCCAAACGCCTGCATTGGCAGCTCCTTCATGCAAGTCCAGGCCAGCTGACTCCAGAGCCCCTGCTCTAGACCCCTTTGATTTGCTCTAGACCAAGACAGAGATCAGAGAAGCAACTTTACCTGATACCTATCCCTCTTTTGAGATGTCGCAGTAGCTTCTCTCCTTGAGCAGCTTGAAGCCCAGTGGCCAAAGCCTCTGCGTCCCGTCCATGTTAGTAGAGGTTTGATATTAAGACCAATAGTGGTGGAAGTACTCGCTAATCTGGGTTTTCTGGTGGTGACTCTAGGTGAACAATGTCCCTTTGATCTTCGGAAGAAGGCCACAGACTCCTGCCTGCTCGGAGCTTGGAGCAGGCTGTGGAGGTCAGTTGGAGGCCCTGTAGAATCCAGTTTCCCTGGCTGCAGGTTGGAGTGATTTGCATTTCAAAGGCTCCAGATAAAGTGCAAAAGAGCACATCAGGGAGAGATTACTTCTAATTCCTAAAGACAGAAGAAAGGCTTGGTCATCGCTGACCACCCAGCTGAAGCCTGTTCAAGAGTGAGTTTTTTAGTGAAAGAAAGATGAAACACAGCCAAGACCAGGGAAGATGTCAGAGACATGGGAGAAGTGGAAATGAGGGGGAAGAAAAGCACTGAGACCTACAAGTACTTAGAAGAAACTTGTTAATATTTTACCTGCATTTCCATCTGCTTTCTTTCATTTCCTATGTAAGAACAGGAAGGGCCTTTCATAATTATCTGGCTGATGCCCCCAGTTTCACGAATGGAGGGATTTAGGTCCAGAAGGTCAGATATCTTGTTTACGGACAAAATGGGTGAGGGCTGAGTCAGGATTAGAAGCCTCAAGTCCGATCTCCCAGTCCTGTGTCCTTCCCCGCTACAGTGGAATGGTCTCACTGCAGATGATTCAAACAGGCTTGGCCTGTGTTCTTCTGGAACCCATCACTGTGAGACACAGAGGAAGTGGATTATGGGGAAGAAATCGAGAACTATAAGATTGTGCCTTCAATTTCTCTTGCTTTGTGTTTATTCTGGAAGGTTTAGGATTTTCACAGCAACTGTGATCAGAGTACATATCAAAGAGCCTTAAAACTGTATATCCTTTAACCGAACAAATGCATTTCCAGAAATTTCGTCTCCAGAAATAATTTCGATATGCACCAAGTTTTGGCCAAAGGAATGATGATCTCAATCCTTTTTGATTTCATAAAGCAAAAAAATTGGAAAGAAACATCCCACAGTAGGGGCACAGTTAAGTAAATGTTTACACATTCATATGAAGGACTACCCTATAGCTATGAAAGTGGTTTTGTAGACTGTATTTGATGAAACAGAAAAAAGCTTTGGCGTATAAATGGACAAAAAGTGTTATAGAAGAAAATATAGCATGACTACTCTTTTGGGGTAAATAACATATACGTGAATAGAAAATAACTAGAAGTATATATCAAATTTTAGCAGTAGGTCTGTTGGGAATGGAATTATTGTCTTTTTGTATTGTTTTATATTTTTTACATTTTCTAGAATGTATTAGTTTTGTTTAACATTTGTTGAAATTAATGTATTAGTTTTCAATGAAATTTTTAAAAAATTTAAAGCTTTTTCAGAGTGACAATAAATTACCAAAGAGTAGAACAAGACAATTTTTAACTTACTCTGCTTGGGTACAAGTGTGGTTCTTCTAAGGATCAACTCATAAATACCCCATAATAATGACTCCTTTTACCCATTCTGCCACGTCAGCCATTTTGCATTTGGCCCTATACTTAGAATTTTTTTTTTTAATTACTGAACTGAATTGTTAAGGGTTTTTTTTAATCACAGAATAATCCCTATCAGACAATAGATAAAAGGGCTTTTTAAAGCTTTGAAGCAGAAACAAACAAATCATTAGGTATCTTGGCTTGCAAATTTTAAGCAAAGATGCTTATAACTGTCCCCATTGAGTGACTTCAGAACAAAGCCTGCCATATCAGTCCTGACAATCTTCGGATGATTTTACCTTGTAGGTTTCAAACCAAACAGTAACAAGAATTTACAACAGGCAGCTCTGACTGTGAGGTCCGTCTGAAGTCAACTGTTGTCAAAACAAAACCTGGTTAGTGCGTTTGTAGGATGAGCGTATCATCCAACCCAGGACACTTTTGAAAGTTTAAGGGGTATGGGACATCCCTGGTGGTCCAGTGGTTAAGACTCCATGCTTCCAATGCAGGGTGCGTGGGTTCGATCCCTGGTCAGGGAATTAAGATCCCACATGCCATGTGGCCAAAAACTTAAAAAAAATTAAAAAGTGTAAGGGGTGCAACTGTCATTACATGGGGCAACAGGCAGAAACCGGGACGGTTTGGGGCAAAATGGGACTTATGGTTAGCCTACGAATTTAGCTTCTTTTTAGACTGTTCTCTTTGAGGGTCTATTCAGGGTGGAGAGATTGGAATGTGGGACTTGGATGTGCCCTTGGAAGCCAGCCACCAGATTGTCTGATGGGGAAGCTGAGGTACAGAATGAGGAGGAACTAACCCCAGGCCAGAGGCAGCTCCTAACTAACGATCCAAGGCTAAATGCCTTTTGCTGATAGCTTTCTCTATCTTTTATTTTTTTATAAATTTAACCATTTTATTTATTTATTTATTTTTGGCTACTTTGGGTCTTCGTTGCTACATGCGGGCTTCTCATCGCGGTGGCTTCTCTTGTTGCCGAGCATGGGCTCTAGGCGCGCGGGCTTCAGTAGTTGTGGCTCACAAGCTCAGTAGTTGTGGCTGGCGGGCTCCAGAGTGCAGGTTCAGTAGTTGTGGCGCACGGGCTTCATTGCTCCGTGGCATGTGGGATCTTCCCAGACCAGGGCTCAAACCCGTGTCCCCTGCATTGGCAGGCGGATTCTTAAGCACGGTGCCACCAGGGAAGTCCCAATAGTTTTTTTTGTTTTGTTTTTGTTTTTGTTTTAGAGTTTAGGACTTTTAATTTGTCCCAACAAAGTCCTTTTATTTAAGGCCATGCAGAGGGTGCTAAGGCATTCATAGGATAGAAGGCAGCACACAGAAATAAAGACCTGCCAGAAAGATCTGGCTTTAAATCCCACCTTTATTTCTGGCTTTACGACTTCGGGGGCACTCACAGAAGTACTCTGAACCTCAGTTTCTTCATCTATAAAACTGGAAGGATTATAACTACTTCATATGCTTGTACTGAGTACCTATTAGCTCTTAAAAAAATGTTAACCATCATTATTATTCAGGTTGTACATTGACTTTGTTTTTTAAATGTGGTAAAATATACATAACATGAAACGTAAATGTAACTTACGATTTTAACCATTTTTAAGTGTACAGTTCAGTGGCCTTAAATGCATTCATATTGTTGTGCCACCATCACCACCATCCATCTCCAGAACAGAAAGTTCATACCCATGAAACATTAATTCCCCATTTCTACCCCCTACCCCCGGCCCCCTGTCCCTGGCAACAACCATCCTACTTTCTGTTACTATGAATTTGACTACTTTAGGTACCTGAAGTAAGTGCAATCATACAATATGAATCCTTTAGCGTCTGGCTTATTTCACTTAGCAGGATGCCTTCAAGTTTTATCCAAGTTGTAGCATGTGTGAGAATTTCTTCCCTTTCTTCAGGCTGAACGATATGAGATACACGTACATACCACATTTTGTTTATCCATTCATCCCTCTATAGCTATTTAGGTTGTTTCCACCTTTTGGGTGTTATGAATGATGCTGCTATGAACAGTGGTATTCAAGTCCCTGCTTTAAATTCTTCTGCGGGTATACCCCAAAGTGGATTTACTGGACCCTATGGTTGTACATCACTATTAAGTGATACTTGTATATATAACCTTGGACTGAAAAAAAGGTTACTGAACCTTTTTGAACCTCACTGGAAATAATAACTCTCTCAGGCCCTGCCATAAGTGTAAGTTACCACAGGCATAGTGACAATACATAATAATGTAGGTTAAAAAAATTTAGTTGGTTGCTCCGGGGCTGTGAACAGGTTGGGGTGACCCAGAGCGTTCGTTCTCATCAGGAGGCCTCACGGAGTGCCTCTTGCTCTTGCAAATTCCTCCAGTTCCAGAGATTTCACTTCCCAGCCCGAACTGCCCCTCACTTCCCTTCAGCAGATTGTAATCCTGGAAAGTTGTGTTTAGTAATATTTTAAACGCTCATTATCCAAGGAACCCTGCGGTGGTTCCTTCTGGAAAAGCCAGCCTTTGTTGGTGGAGGAAATAACAAGCTCTAAATTACTTGTAATAAATTAGAGCTTTGATGTAAAAAGTTCTGACCTGCATGGAGGACCTCACAGTTTACAGGAGGCTCTCACCTCTGCTAGTCCGAGTCATCTGGTGTTTATGGGGTGGAGCCATGTAGGGAAGCTTTTACACCGAGGAAGTTGGGCTGGGTATATTGCAGCAGAAGACAGGACTTCGGAGGACCACAGTCCTGCCTTCAAATTCCTTCTCTGCTACTAACTCTGCAACCCGAGCTAAGTTACTTCTCTCTGGACCTCAGTTTTCCTGGCTGGAGAATGGAGATGGTACTCATCTCATGGGACTGTTGCAAAGATTAAATAAGATAATGGGCTTAGCACCCGGTAGGGGCTCCAAGGAGCCCATCTCTGCTAAAGCATGAGCACTCCACTCATACGAAATCTCAGAAATCATGTTCTAGAAATTTGTGGTTGTCAGGGGGGTGGGGTGGGGGAGGGATGGATGGGGAGTTTGGGATTAGGAGATGCAAACTATTACATAGAGAGTGGATAAACAGCAAGGTTCTACTGTGTAGCACGGGGAACTCTATTCAATATCCTGGGATAAACCATCATGGAAAAGAATAGGAAAAAGAATGTATATATATATATATATATATATATGTGTGTGTGTGTGTGTGTGTGTATGTATAACTGAATCACTTTGCTGTACAGCAGAAATTAACATAACATTGTAAATCAACTATACTTCAATTAAAAAACCCACTAGTTTCAGGCTTCCCTGGTGGCGCAGTGGTTGAGATCCGCCTGCCGCTGCAGGGGACACGGGTTCGTGCCCCGGTCCGGGAAGATCCCATACGTCTTGGAGCGTCTGGGCCCGTGAGCCATGGCCGCTAAGCCTGCGCATCCGGAGCCTGTGCTCCGCAGCGGGAGAGGCCACAACAGTGAGAGGCCCGCGTACTGCCAAAAAAAAAAAAAAAACAACCCACTCGTTTCAAAAATAAGAAAAAAAGAAATCAAGTTCCACAAGGGATCGTTTTTGTGAGAGTTTCAGCAGATAAAGTTGGTTTTCCTGCAGAAACATCAGTAATAAAGGTCTTTTCACAATTCTACATTTATAGCCTTCAAACCACCTCCCTAAAGCAATCCCTGTGTCCAATTACATTCAGCTCTCACCAGCCAGAGACTTCATTTTACTGTCACCTCAGAGTGCCCTTATGCCTTTATCACCTGCTCTTTATAACAAGAAAGTCAAGCAACAAGATTTTTTTTTTTTTTTTGCGGTATGCGGGCCTCTCACTGTTGTGGCCTCCCCCGTTGCGGAGCACAGGCTCCGGACGCGCAGGCTCCGGACGCGCAGGCTCAGTGGCCATGGCTCACGGGCCCAGCCGCTCCGCGGCATATGGGATCCTCCCAGACCGGGGCACGAACCCGTATCCCCTGCATCGGCAGGCGGACTCTCAACCACTTGCGCCACCAGGGAGGCCCAAGCAACAAGATTTTAAAAAAGGGAAACTGGGGCCTCCCTGGTGGCGCAGTGGTTGGGAGTCCGCCTGCCGATGCAGGGGACGCGGGTTCGTGCCCCGATCCCGGAGGATCCCACGTGCCGCGGAGCGGCTGGGCCCGCGAGCCATGGCCGCGGGGCCTGTGTGTCCGGAGCCTGTGCTCTGCAACGGGAGAGGCCACAGCAGTGAGAGGCCCGCGTACAGCAAAAAAAAAAAAAAAAAAAAAAAAAAAAAAGGGAAACTGTGATCAGCATAATGCAATCTGTGTTTCGTAAGCAAAGGCTTAATAAATGACCCCCAAGATAAAAACCGGAGGTGGTTTTCTATAGCAGGGGGGCTGTACCTGCTCCAATCAGGGCAAAGGCAACCTCGCTGCCGTCTGTTTAACGCTTATGCAACCTTTACATTCTTCACATTCCCCCAGCCCTCCAGATAGGCAGTGTCCTACCATTGTCCCCATTTAGTCCAAAAAACTGAGTTCCAGAGAGGTGAGGTCAGTGGCCCCAGGAGACTCAGCTGGTAGGTGGATGAGATGGTGACTCCTCTCTCCACAGCGCGTCTGTGGGCCCCAGAGCTGGGGGTGCTCCTACCAGGCGGCCCCTCTTTCCTGCCCCTCTGTCCAGGGCCACTCTAGCAGCTTCCAGTGGGGGACCAGGCGGTGACAGGCTGAGGGTGGAGGGACCCCTCCCGGGGGCTGGAGGCTAAGGGCTGGGCCGGGAGGGCTCCTCCAGGAAGAGACCCCTATTTGTGGAACCAAGCAGATCCTGAGTTCGTCAGCAAGTCATAACCGTCCTTCTGGATGTTCCAGGGGGCCGATTGTGCAGCACCTGAGGAGATAGCCAGCCTGCCTACAGGCCTGAATGGAATTCCTCGGTGTGGGAAATAGCCTGGAGATCAAAGCACCCTTATCTCTGGCGAGACAGCTGAGATTTCCAGGGTTCCTGCCCCTTTCCTCTGGGCTTGGCTTGCCCTACCCCCTGCTCCCCCCAGACCACCATCTGGGCGCAGAAGCCTGGAGGGGGCGGGGCTCATAGACCAGCTGGTCCTCCACCCCGGCACATACTTGGTATCCCCTCAACACTTGCTGAATAAAGGACGGGTAGCCCTCTGAGCCTCAGCGTTCCCATCTGTGAAACGGGGATAATAATAGTACTTAATTCAGTTCCACTCTGTGTATCGAGTGGGAGAAATCAGCAAGCAGCCTGGGAATACGGAGACCATCCAGCGGGTTAGTAGCTATGATTATTTTGGAGCTGTGGTTAGTGGAGCAGAGAGACCTCTGTCTTCAGGCAGTACCGGGAAGGCCTCCTGTCTCAGTGAGCCGGGGACTGGGCCTCCGAGGAAGATGGCCTGGGACCATCCAGAAGAGGAAACAGACGGCAGCCCAGGTGGCGGAACCACGCGGGCAGAGCTGTCCGCGTGCGCTGAGCTCGTCCCGGCTCCGCAGGCAGATCAGGCGGGCTCAGCCCACGCCCGCCCCCCACCCCCCGGCCCCTGGGCCGCGCCTCCTGGCGCTCAGTTTGCGTCACGGGAGTGAAAGTGTACACACTCCTCTGGTCCTCCTCAAACTTCCTGTGACAGAGAGCCCAGGACAGGAGGAGAGCCGCGCTGCCGGTGCTTACCGTGCCTGTGAATCTTCCCGGGCTCTGGTGAAGGCGCACATCTGACGCTGCAGGTCTGGGGTGGGCCTGAGACTCTGCAGGTCTCACAGCTGCCACGGGTCCGAGGCCTCTGGCCCTGGTTCACGGACCACATTTTGAGTAGCTGGGCTGGGGAGGCCCCTAGTAAGATTCCTGGAGCTCCTGGCTCCCGGGAGGACCCACGGCTCGGGGGGAAGTGACTCTTGGCTGCCTCGTGTCTGTAAGCACAGCTGTGTGTGTGTGTGTGTGTGTGTGTGTGCTTTCTATTCCCCATCTATCTCTCTGAGCCCACTCCTGTGTGTCTGGGTGTCTGTCTCTCTGGCTCCAGCTATGTGGGTCTCTCACCGGGGTCTCCACCTGATTGCAGGGTGCTCAAGCCTCAAATGCTGTCTGTGCGTGAATCTGCCCGTCACAGAGCTCTTCTGGGTTCCCGCTGATGATGGGGGTGTCACGTGGTGGGAGAGGAGTTGAGTGCTAACAACTGGCTGACAGCTGGTCACAGCTGGTGACAGCTTGGGCAGGCCCCGGCGTGGGAAAACACAATGCAGGCGGCAGCAGCTGGGAAGAGACCACACTCGGAAGACGAGCCCACGGAGTGCCACACAGCGTGCCAAGCCCTCACGCCTGCCAGCCACTGTCCCAAGGAATGAGGCCACCACACAGGAGGGCCCTGGGGCTGCCCCGCTCCCGCCGTTCCCGCAGCCCTGCTCAGAGGGGCTGCTGTCCTCTCCTGGGCCTCACGCAGATGCTCCGGCTCCAGTTCAAGCCGAATGTGGATTTCAGTGGGTGGGTTCATGAAGGGTAAGGAGGAGACATCTGTGTATCTCCACGAGGATGCTGTCTTGGAAGCTCTGTGTGTGTGTTTGAGCGTGCAGGCTCTGGGGGTGGGGCGTGCTGAGGAGAGGGGTGATTGTGTCAGAGAGCTGACATTTCTAGAAAGCTAAGGGTCTATCATGACAATCAAATGGGTGAATACAGAGTTGGTAAACAAGAGATAGCGTGAAATATAAACGCTGGTTATTGTCATCATTATCATTATTGCCTCTTTAAACATTAAAATTCTATTCTTTCCAGGGAATTCCCTGGTGGATCAGTGGTTAGGACTCGTTGCTTTCACTGCCGTGGCCCCAGCTTCAATTCCTGGTTGGGGAACTAAGATCCTACAAGCTGTGAGGCCAAAGAAAATGTTTTTATCCTATTCATTTTGAACGGAGACGATTCTAAAATATGCTCCAAATGCCCTGCTTTCTTTTTATTTATTTATTCGTTTGTTTATTTGTTTGTTTGTTTTGGCTGCGTTGGGTCTTCATTGCTGCACGCAGAGGCTTTCTCCACCTGTGGCGAGTCGGGGCTACTTGTTGCAGCGCACGGGCTTCAGTAGTTGTGGCTCGTGGGCTCAGCAGTTGTGGCTCACAGGCTCTAGAGCGCAGGCTCAGTAGTTGCGGTGCACGGGCTTAGTTGCTCCGCAGCATGTGGGATCCTCCCAGACCAGGCCTTGAACCCGTGTCCCCTGCATTGGCAGGTGGACTCCCAACCGCTGCGCCACCAGGGAAGCCCCTGCACTGCTGTCTTAATCCAGCGACACTGAGCTAATTAAACCAAGAGCAGGCGCTGCTGCTGGAAGCAGCAAAGCACAGAGGGATCTGGGCTGCTGGCACCCACCACCCTGCCTTGAAGTTCCCAGGGTCCCTCCCTTACTCCAGACTGTCTGCCAAGATTGACTGTGACCTCCCCCAGTCACCCCCGCTTAGTTTGCTACTGCTCACAGCTCAGCTAGAGAGAACCGGGGCTGCCAGACCTGGATGCAAAGTGAGAGGTAGTGGGCATCCAGGCCTAGGAGGCTTTTGGAGCAATAAAGGATATGGCAACTGGGTGTCCACTTGGTGACCATGACTTTGATTGTTCAGAAGCTCCTTATTTCTTATTTACCTACTTTTGGCTGATAGTGTGTGTGTGTGTGTGTATGTGTGAGAGAGAGAGAGAGAGAAGGACAGAGACAGAGAGACACAGACAGAAAGACAGAGAGAGGGTCACAGGGCCACTCCCAGTAACTGAGAACATCATGATACCCTATACCAGCAACCCAGCCTGATGTTGGAGTTTATTTCCCAGCCAAAGGCTGTCCTGTGTGAGAGCTGACTTAACATTGTCAGAGATTTATCGTCCAACTCCTGCCAAGGACCTGAGTGATGTACGTGCTCACACCATCCCTCCCTCATGCTCTGGTCTCTCGGACACAGCTGGTGCTGGAAACTGAGACCAAGGAGGTATTAGGCAAACTCTTGAGAATTATCCTAATGTGCTTAAGCCCCGCAGTGGCTCCCCACAGCTTTTAGAGGAAAATCCAAACAACCTTCCATGGCCAGCCCCTTCTCGCCTCTCCAGCTCCCAGCCCTGCCCTGGGGAACCAGACCGCTCCACCCTGGTCGTCTTCCATTTCCCCAACATTCCAAGCTCTTGCCCCACTCACAAGGTCTTTGCCTTTGTAGTCCCACGACGTGGAATGTTCTTCACGCCCAGCCTCACCCTTCCCAAGGCTCACCTATCTCTGTGTTGCTCCCTCAGAGAGGCCTTTGCTGACCATCCTATTCAAGCAGGTCTCCCACTGCTATTCACCACCTTCCGTCTATGGATTTCCTGCTGTAGTGTTTATCACAGTGTGGAATAACTTTGTGTCCCTTTTTATTTGTAACCTACTCCCATTCACTCTCAACTGAACTGTAAGCCCCATGAGGGCAGTGCTGAGTCTGATTGGCTGACTATCTCATCTGCAGCCCCTCTGACCCATTAGGCATTTAATAAATATTTGTTGACTGAACGAATGATTTAAAAACATTGCACATCTAGGAGTCCTGGCCTCAAAGTCCACCTACTTACATAACAGGCCCTGGGTGGATACTTTACATGTATTATCTCACTTAATGAGGTAACATTAGGTTAGTATTTCACAGCTTACGAATCATTTTCACACATGATATTGTAAAATCCTCATTACAAACCTCCCAGCCAGGAAGTCTCAGCTTTACCCATGAGAAAACCGAGCAAGCAAGGGGGCGCTGCCTTCGTTCCCAAAGCCTAGAAACAGTGGAACCTGCCCCAGGCACAGAAGATTCTGTGCTATGGCCCCCCAGCCACACGGCAGATCTGATGACAGACAGACTCAGATAGCATTTCACATCCTTTAGACCAGGGGAGCGGAGCTGACAATTTAATATCATTTTGCACTTTGCAGCTGGTGTGAAAACAGACTTTCTGCTCTGGTAGGTTTCTGTGATTTCCTCTCGCAATCACCCTGTGGTCCCCCAGGTGGCTTCTCCTGTACCTGTGGGTAGTGCAGCCATTCCAGATCAATCCCCAAATCAAATCACGATGAAGTCCCGTCCAGCTGGAGAGCCAGCCTGTCGTTCTCACACAGTGTGGTTTCCAGAAGGCACACACAGTGCTCTGGGGCTCTCGTGAACGCATTGGAGTCAGCACAACTCTCTGGTCAAGTGAAAAGAGTGAGGACACATCCTTTCCCCTGCGTGGACTTCAGTTTTGTGCTCTGTGGAACGAGAGCAATACTAGCTGCCCTGCCTGCCCCCTTGTTATTGGGAGAGTAAGAGCTGTGCACATCACCTGGTGCTGGCTGATGCGGGAACCCACCAGGAAAACCCACTCTTCTCTTGGGCTTCAAGTTTTGAATGTGTCTCTATTGGAAAATCCACGCCTATGACTTTGGGTAAAGCTAGGTCCTGTAACAAATAAACCAAACCATGTACAATGGCTCATATCAGGTAGGAGTGTTTTAGAGAACTTGCTCATCCCTGGACAGGAAGTACTGGACAATTCCTCTCTACCTCCATTTGCAAATGGAGGGGGATCACGTGGAAATGCTCTACCCAACCTTGGTCCCCCAGTGGAATAAATCTATCTTCGGGGTGATTTAGCTTTGAATTCTGGGCTCCAGCTGCATAATTTCACATCACGTGGCTACACGCTAATTTATTGAACCATCTTTGTAGGTTGATTCTGGTTTTGTTGTCATTGACATCATTTTAAACAAGTTATGTTGTGAATACGGCTTTAAAATGCATTTTATGTTATTTTAGTGGAGTCTTGAGATGGAGAGGATTTAAACACGTGTGACTCATCTGAGTTTTGACCCAGAACTCTGCAGGTTTCTATATATACCTTTTGCTACAGAAAACTTCAAACGCTGCCATCCCATCATCCGTAATCTAGTGTCAATATTATCAGCATTTTTCTAATCTTCTCTCATCTGTCTAGACTTTTTTAAAAAATTTATTGAAATATAGTTGATTGACAATGTTGTATTAATTTCTGCTCTACAGCAAAGTGACTCGGTTATACATATATATTCTCTTTCATTTTTTTCCCTTATGGTTTATTACAGGATATTGAGTATAGTTCCCTGTGCTACAGAGTAGGACCTTGTTATTTATCCATTCTATATATAATAGTTTGCATCTGCTGTCTAGACTTTTATTTTTTAACTTGCTAGAGTGTTTTGAAGTTCTAAGCATCATATACTTTGACATGAATAAGGTAATATTAAAAATGTGTAAGTTTAGAATTAGATACTCTATTCCCATGACTTAAAGTGCAAATTTTTCACCTACCTACTTCTTTTCTCAGAGGCAACCAATGTTATCTGGCTCTTGTACATCCCATCCAGGTATATTATGCATTTTCTTACTTTTTTACCCAAATGGCAGCATGTTATAAACACTGTTCTGAACCTCTTTTTTCCCACCAGCGATTTTCCCATATTTGTTCATAAAAAGCTTCCTCATTCTTTTTAAATGGCTGCACACTATTTCATTAAAAGTGTATATTGTAATTTATTTAATCAGTTTCTTCTTAGGTCATTTTTCCTTTCGTGCTGTTACAAACAACACCACAGTATATAGCGTTGTCCATATCACACCCGTATCATTATTTTTGAAGTCCCCTGCATGTTCATCCTACAATCTCATCCCTTTTCTTTCCAGAGTTTTCTACCACCCTACATTTCAGTTTCATTATTTTCTTGCTTTTCTTTAGAGCTTTGCCACATGTATTTGTATCCTTACACAATACGTTATTTAGATTTGCATGATTTTGAACTTTATGTAAACAGAACCACAGTCTATGCATTCCTCTGCAATTTGCTTCATTTCTTTGATATTAAGTTCTTGAAATTTATTTGGGGTGGGAGCAGAGGGATAAATTGGGAATTTGGGATTAACAGATATATGCTACTATACATAAAATAGATAAACAGCAAGGGACCTACTGTATAGCATAGGGAACTATAGTCAATATCTTGTAATAACCTGTAATAGAAAGGAATCTGAAAAAAAATATATATATATAATTGAATCACTTTTCTGTACACCAGAATCATTGTAAATCAACTATACTTCAAATTTTTTTGATTTTTATTTATTTATTTATTTTTTACATCCTTATTGGAGTATAATTGCTTTACAATGTTGTGGTAGTTTCTGCTGTACAACAGAGTGAATCAGCTATATGTAGACATATATCCCCATATCTCCTCCCTCTTGAGTCTCCCTCCCACCCTCCCTATCCCACCCCTCTAAGTTATCACAAAGCGTCGAGCTGATCTCCCTGAGCTATGCAGCAGCTTCCCACTAGCCATCCATTTTACTTTTGGTAGTGTATATATGTCAATGCTACTCTCCCACTTCGTCCCAGCTTCTCCTCCCCCCACTGTGTCCTCAAGTCCGTTCTCTACATCTGCATCTTTATTCCTGCCCTGCCACTAGGTTCATCAGTACCATTTTTTAGATTCCATGTATAGGCAAAAGCATACGGTATTTGTTTTTCTCTTTCTGACTTACTTCACTCTGTATGACAGACTCTAGGTCCACCCACCCTATTACAAATAACTCAGTTTCGTTCCTTTTTATGGCTGAGTAATATTCCATTGTATATATGTACCACATCTTCTTTATCCATTCATCTGTTGATGGACATTTAGGTTGCTTCCATGTCCTGGCTATTGTAAATGACTATACTTCAATTTTCTGAAAAAAGAAATTTATCCATGATCTTTCATGCAGCTGCAATGCATTCATTTTCCTTTCTGTATGATATTCTGTTATACTAGTATATCATACATTTAATTATTCATTATTGGTGAACTTTTGGACCGTTTCCAGTTTTTCTATTATAAACAGTGCTACCCTGAACATTTTTTAAGCATCTTTTCATAAGCACAGGTGGAAAAGTTTTTCTAGGGTATTTACTACAGAGTACAATTGTCAGAATCCATACAGATACTTATCATAGGATGCCAAATTATTTTCCAAAGGGATTATATCAATTCATACTCCCACCATCAGTGTATAAATATTCTGGCTCCTCCAACCTCACCAAAAGTTGATATTTTCAGACTTTTTCATTGTCACCCCTCTGGCAGATGTAAAATATACTTCATTATGACTTAAAATTGCATTTTCCTAATTAGTAATTAAGTTGAGCACCTTAATTAGCATAAGGTGCTTTTCATGTCTTTATTTACTTTTCTAATCTTAAAAACGTATTTATTTATTTATTTGGCTGTGCTGGGTCTTCATTGCGGCATGCGGCATCTTTAGTTGTGGCATGTGGGATCTAGTTCCCTGACCAGGGATTGAACCCGGGCCCCCTGCATTGGGAGCGCAGAGTCTTAACCACTGACCACTAGGGAAGTCCCATGTCTTTATTGATTATAAAAGATTCTTGCTAGGTAAAGTGTTTCTTCAAGGCTTTTGCCAAATTTTCCATGAGGTTTGTTTTATTATGTGAATAATACTTAATGCTTTGTCCATTACATGTATCAGAAATAAATTCTCCAAGTTTTGGGGCATTTTTATCCCCAGTCTGTGAAAGTCTTTGCATTCTCTTTATAGTGTCTTTCAAATAGGTGTTTTACATTTTAATGTAGTCAACTTTATTTACCTTTTTCTCTATGATTTGGGCATTTTGTTATTTGTACTTCTTGTGACCTAAGTTTAAGAAATTCTTTCCTTTCCTGAGATCAAAAACACATTTTGATATATTTCATTCTAAGTATTTTATAGTTTGATCACTTGTGTTTACATCTTTAATTCACTTGGAGTTGATTTTCATGTATGGTGTGAGGTAGGAATCGAATACCATGTTTGCCACATGGATAACCAATAGTGCCAACACCATTTATTAAAATCCCATCACTTTTCCTCTGATTTGCAATGCCTGCTCAGTCATAAATCCAGATCCACGTGTATGGGGGTCTGGTCCTGGCTCACCAGTCTGCCCTTGTTTATCTGCTCAGTAGTTAATCTGACTGTCTCTCAACTGATACTACGCCGTCTTCAACATCTTGGCTTTGTAACACTTCTTGATGATGTCTGATTAAGATTTGCCAAGTCCATCACTTTGTTCAACATCTTCCTAACACTACAGGCTATTCTTGGCCTGTGCTTTTGCACATACATTTTAGAATCAAATATTATTCTAAAAGGAGGGTAGTTTCTACTTCTCAGGATATTGTGAAGATTTCATCAAATAATACGTGCAGAGTGTCTACTATAATTAATAGGTCTTAGGTAAGTGATGGGGGAAATAAGCTGGCAGAGTCACCTTGGGAAAGTATTCTTGCTGTCGGGGTCTGCTGTCTGTCATGACGTCAGTGATAGGTGATGCAGTGTGACAGTCTCACTCTGCCCAGCACACCATAGAGCTATTGTGGGAGCAGGAGTGAGAGAAGAGATGTGAGAACACTCTGCCAACGGCTAGTTGTCTGAAACTTTGTATCCCTTCCATGGGGATTATCAACTGGTTATTGACAGGACTACAGTGTCCTTGGATGAGCAATAACTGACGCTGAAGGCGTCACCAAATACTGGGCAAACTTATGGATTTTAACAATCTCATTCCTTTTAAGAAGCATTGTATAGTTTCACTGATACCATGAAGGCCTTTACATGGATGTGTTTTTTTGTTTTGATGGCACACACGTGCTTAGCTCAGTAAAGGGGTTTTGCCAGGGGTTTTTCCTGGGCACTCAGCTGTGAGAAAAGAAACTTTGGTACCAGAAAAATGAGATATTATGGTACAGTTGACTTTGCTTCTGCAGGAGAGCAAAACTTCTCTTCTAGTCTCTTAGGTTCTGTGACTGGGTCTAAGAATGAAATAGACATAAGACAGCTTAGCAGGAGAAAAGTATACAAATTTTACTTCATATTTATATAGTTACACAGGAGTCTTCGAAAGGAAAATGAAAACCTGAAGAAGGTGTTAGGCCCAAAAGCTTATATACTTTTTACACAAAGGACAATAAATTGTGGGAATGTGACAGGACAAAAGGGCTCGGGCTAGAGGCAGTAAATTTTGTGACAGTGACCAGGAAATATACGCGGGAAACCAGTAGACCCGATGGGCTATTTCAGAAGGTTTGTTTGTACAGGTCCATTCGGGCATCAACTACGGTCTCCAGTGATAAGAAAGTTCTTCTTTTCCTGGTACCTTTCTCACGGGAAATTGTAGACCCTGCTTTTAGGTAGAGAAAACCTGCTGCTTCTCAAGTGCCTTCAGGTCAACATAATCTTCTGCCAAAGCCACATATTCGGGGTGGCACGTTTGTGTCCCTTCACTCCCAACTCCCAGTTGCCCTTAAAGTGCTTCCAAGCTTGAGCAGCAGCCTGTGGTCCCATCGCTTGCCACGGGGCACCTGCCCAGCGCCTGGACTGTCCCCTGTGCTGGGCCGCAGCCTGGCCTTTGCTCCTGGCCTGCAGAGCCCATTGAGGACATGGCCGGGCTCACGTCTCCCACAGCAGCCCAGCTAGGCTTGGGGCAACCCTGAAGGAAGAATGCTGGGCTGAGAACTTGGATTCACAACCTGACTCAGACCCTCCTGGGCACTGTGACCAGACGCCTACAATTCCTAAGTCCTGCAATTTCCCTAATGAAATGTGGGCATCACGTTACTTGCCTTCTGGGAGGATGAGTGCCAGGCACTGAACACAGAGCCTGGTAGGCACTAGGTGGTCGTTTTGGCCACACACACTCAGTAAATGGTGATTGGAGAGCTGAGGGAGGGGAAAGTGTAGGGTGTGTCCGCGGTGGTTAATTGTCTGGGTTGTATGAACTTTGGGAAAGTCATGTGTAAGGGGCGATGGGAGAGGAAGCAGGAAGGGAATATTAGCATCAAATCTGGGGAGCTTTGAAGGTCAGGTTTACAGATTTGAACTTTATTCTCGTGGTGTTGGACTCCATTTAATTCCCTTTACTACCACTTTCCTTCCTAGCCAAGACCCTCTGCTACAGGTGCCTACAGCCTGGTCCAAGGGTCTCAGGAGTTTCCTCCAGCTCTGTCTGCCACTCCTGGCCCTTCCAGCTTCTCCTGGAGTTGTACCAGTTCCTATCTTACTGCTTTCTACCTAGAGGATCCTTCAAGTAAACTCCCCACTGCTGTTCTGCCTGGCTTTCCATTTTCATCACCCTTGAGTTATTCTCTCAGTTCTTATCACTGAAGCCACAGGCATGCTGTGCTCTGTCCAAATGCGCTCTGTCTCCTAGGACCCAGCCGCCCGTCAGCCGGGGATCTTTCCGGGCTGGGAGGGGGTGGGGGGGCGTTGGCACTGGGGAGCTGGTGAAGAATTCTCAAAGAAGTAAATGACCCAGTCAGACCTGGGCCATCGCCTGGGGGAAGTCAGAGGAGTGACTAGTCTATCTGGTCCCTAGGAAGAAATCAATCAGCTGTATTGATTGGAACGGGGGTGGGGAGGGGGCTCTGAGGGAGGTCCATTGTGTGTGTGACACGTGCAGTATGTATAGGCTGAAACACCGCAGCCGTCGAGCACGGTGGGAGAGGAATGGCTTGTCTAGCCTGGCCCTCTGGTTACTAGAATCGTAACTGCTGTTATTCAGGGGTGCACCTGGCCCAGATATCTTAACATCTGGAGACAGAGGCCTTGGAGGGCGTGTGATGAGGGCAAGGCCCTGAACTTGCGCTTCATGGAATGTCTGTACCTAAAGAGGTTCTTCAACTCAGAAGTTTGTAAATGTGACCAAGAAGGACTTAGCTATGCTCTTGTATGAAATCAGTCTGGAGAGACTGATACCTGGATGAAAGGCATTGAGCAGGAGGCTCGGAAGAGTGAGAGGTAAAACAACATTAGCATTAATGGAGAGGGCTCTGGAGGGGCTAATATATTATTCATTAACTAGCCAGTTACCGCAGAGACTCTGTAGCATAGAGGTTAAGAGGTTTTGGTGTGAGACTGTCCTGTATGAATCTGTGAGGAAATAGCTCTTTGACCCTGAGAAAGCTGCTTAAACTTTTTCTCAGTTTTGTTTAAGCTGTGGAATATAACAAACACAAATAGAAAAAAAAAGAAGTCTTTCGATGTATAGGGAAATAAACATGTTTCAAGCGAACACCTGTGTACCCATCACCCAGGTCAGGAACTAGAACGCCGGCATCACCCCAGCTCCGTCCTCCCACGCCCCACACCACATGTTCCCTCCCAGCTCACGCTCCCTTCCCTAAGCCCCTGAAAATAACAGCTTTTCTGAATTTTATAGTAAACACTTCCGTTTCTTCCGTTTTACCACCTATATATGTAACTCTAAACAATGTGGCTTAGCTCTGCCTGGTTTTGAATATTCTATTAACGGACTCATCCTCTCCATGCACTTTCTTCTTTTACTCAATGTGCTCTTAAGATGGACCTGTGCTCTTGCATTTAGCAAGATTTCATTAATTTTCCTTCTGACATAGTAGTGCATTAGATGAATGATCTACACATTATTTATCCATTCTACTATTTATGGATATTATACTGTTCCTAATTTTTTTTTTTTTTTACTACAAACAGTGCAGCAATGAACATTCTTACCCTGAGTCTTGTGTATACCTATAAGAGGTTTTTTTAAAGCCTATATCCAGGAATGGAATTGCAGGGGTATACATAGTGTATGGGTTTCAACTGTCATTGATCACACCAGATTGTTTTCCCAAGTGGTTATATGTATTAACATTCCCATCAGCCGTGTATGAGGGTTCTTCTTGCTACATGCCCTCACTAAGATCTGTTATTGTCAGAACTTTTTTTTTTTTCCAATTTGATGGGAAAGTAATATCATGATTTCACTTTCTTGATGATGAGTGAGACTGAAATCTCTTTCTGCATTTGTGTTTCTCCCTCTGTGAACTATGTTGTAGTCTTTTGGCCATTTTTCTACTGTGTTGACTATCCCTTTCTTATTGATGTGCTAGAGTTCTTTTTTTAAAAAATATTTTGGATAAAAGCCCTTTATTGGTTATATATGTTGCCAATCTTCCTTCATTCTTTGGCTTATGTTTTGCAAATTCTTAATAATGCCTTTGACCCAAATTGTTTTAACTTGAACACAATCATATTTATATGTGTATATATTTTTCTTTACAGATGATTTTTTGAATCTACTTGAGAGATAGTTCCCTATCCAGAAGCCATAAAAATATTCATTTATATAATTTTAATTTGGGATTGTAAGCTTCTTAGCACATTTTATTATTTATCTTAGCACAATTTTATTCCTCTGTCCTTTGTTTGGCTTTTATTGTTGTTGGAATCGTACAGTATGTGGCCTTTTCAGACTGGCTTCTTTCACTTGAAAGTGTGCATTTAAGTTTACTCTATGTCTCTTCATGGCTTGATAACTCATTTCTTTTTATTGCTGAGTAATATTCCACTGTATATTTATTTATATCACAGTTTATTGATTAATTTGCCTATTGAAGGACATCTTGGTTGCTTCCAAGTTTTGGCAGTTATGAATACAGTTGCTATAAACATTTGTGTGTGGGTTTTTGTGTGGCCAAACTTTTCAGTTCATGTGGGTTACTTTTTTATATTTAAAGAGCCATTCATCACTTTATTTCTCTGCTCTCTGATTTTATTAGAAGCAACTTGGAGGAGCCAGACAGCACCACTGCGCCTGGAAATTTCCTTAATTAGATTGTCAGTTCCTTAGGTACAGCTTCTCACTTACATGTTACCATGGGTGATAATACTGTTAAATTTTATCTTCCTTCATGCAAGTTCTTCTGGCCTCTGATAACACCTCTCTCACATTCACGTCTTCACCAACAGCCTCCTTGAAGCCCTTTGGTTCCTACCATGTCTGGTCCCAAAGCTAAGGCTACATCTTTCAGGTTTTCGTTACAGCGACACCAGACTCCTGGTACCAAAACCTATCCCAACTATCTACAGTTTTATTTTAAAAAAACTACCTCACACTTAGCAGCTTGAAACAACAGCAGTGATTTATGTTGCTTGTGAATCTGCAATCTGAGCGAGGCTTAGTGACGCAAGCTCATCCCTGCTCCTTGTGGCTTCAGCTGGGGGATGTCTCACTCACTCCTTTCCTAACAGAGCTCCAATTTCAATACGTTAGTACTTCTCGCTCTATCTCGTCCTATCCTTCCTGTCAACCTTCCTTTCTTCGTTTCTGTGCTGCATTCTGGATCATCTCTTTACGTCCCAATTTACCAAATTTCCCTGTCGGTTCTAATATCTATTTGAACCCATCTATTAAATTTTAAACTTCAATCTGAACTCCTTTCTTTTAGAAATGGGTCTCAACTTTATTAAAGTGAAATTTGCAAACAGTACAATGCACGGATTTTAAGTAAACAGTTTGCTGAGTTTTGATAAATGTATACACCTTTGTAGCTATCACCCCAATGAAAACATAGAGTATATCCATCACCCCCAAAAGTTCCTTTATTGCCTTCGGAGCCTCAATACTCCCCTCGGTCCCTTCCCAGGCCACCACTGATCTGGTTTCTAGCCCTCTAGATGAGATTTGCCTACTCTAGAACTTTATATAAATGGTACCATGCAGTCTGGACTCTTGTGTCTGGCTTCTTTCCTCTTCAGCATAATAATTCTCCCATGTTTGTTGTGAGTATCTATAGGTGTTCTTTTTCATTTTATGAGTATACCAGTTTGTTTATCCATCCATCGACCTATTGATCCATATTTGTGGGGAGGTAGGTGGTGGTCTTGGTGGTCTCCCATTTTTTATAATTGTCTATAAAGCTACTATAAACCTTACTCACAAGTCTTTTCTGTGGACGGATGTTTTCATTCCTCTTGGGTAATCACCAAGGTGTAGAATTGTTGGGCCATAGCGTAAGTTTATTTTAATTTTACAAGAAAAAGCCGAAGGATTTTCCAAAGTGCTTGTCCCATTTTACATTCTCACCAGCAATAATGAAATTTCCATGCCCCACACCCTTGCCAATGCTTGGTATTGTAAGTCTTTAAAAAAAACGTTTCCTCATTTGGTTTGTAGTAGTATCTCATTGTCTTTCTAATTTACATTTTTCCATGACTAAAGATATTGAACATCTCTTCATGGGCCTATTGGCCACTTCTATACCTTCTTTTTGAGATATCTGTTAAGTCTTCAACCTGTTTTAAAATTGGGTTGTCTCATTATTGAGTTGACAAGTTTCTTTTAGGTTCTAGATATAAGTCCTTTGTTAGCTACATCTGTTGCAAATATTTTCTCCATGTCCTTTTATTTAAAAAAAAAAAAACCATGCTTTTAAAAACGTCTGTCACTGTCACTTCACCCTGCTGTTTTTCTTTACAGCCCTTCCTCATCTGACACATTAAAATATATTTGTTGCTTATTTCTCTCTTCCTTACTAGAATGTAAATTTCATGAATGCCAGGTCTTTGCCTCTTTGTTCAGAGCTGAATCTTCAGCACCTAGAACACTGTCTGGCACCTAATAAGCTCTGAATAACTATTTCTTAAATGAAGGGTTAAAGTCCAATCCTATTTTTCTCAGTGGAATAACAATGACTAACCTGAACATTTATTTTGAATAAATGTACCTTGACTTTGTCAGTTGATATCCCAACTAAAATGTTGGAATACCTAGCTAGTTAAAAAGGACTTGAAAGAATTACCTGGGCAGAAGTAACATTGGATTCTTACAGGGTTAAAGAAGATGCTTCTGGAAAATCATGCCCCTTTAGAAAGAACTGAAAAGCTATTGCTATTGTCTTCAATCATTTTTTTTCTAGCCTGTTGAGCTTTTTAAAAGAGAAGTTGAGACCGGTTCCTCGCCAGGAGTTATACAATGAATGAACAGCCATTGTCTGTGCATGCAGAGTCTGAAAATTGCAGCCTTGGATAATGACGTTCATTGAGAGAAGTTTCTGAGAGTCAGAGAGAGGCTGCCATAACAAAATATATTTATAGAGTTCTCTTGTCTTGACTTAGAATAATTTGATATCAGAATAAGACTCTTAGGCATTAACCCTTTGGTCATAACTTTATGCTTTTGCTTTTTTTTTTCTTTTTTTTTGAAGCTACTGGACAAAGTGCCAAATATTCTAATATACAATCTCTTAATATATAAAGTCTCAGTGTCTATGAATTACATGGCAGGATATTGTAATTATTTTTCCAACAGTTTTACAGGGTAGACTTGGCTAACACACGCATGGTTTCACTAACTCATTGAGACCTTGGTAATTGACTTACCCAACCAGGAAATCCACCTATCATGTCTCTCCAGTTCAGGTTTCTGTCCTTGATGATATCTGTAGGGCTTGTTTATCTTGGTACTCAAGATCTAGATTTAGTCTACAGATCAAGTTAATGTACAAATTTGCTAAATTTATTAATATATCTGTATATTTACATACACATGTAAAATATGCTAACTTAAAATAACATATGTGTATAATTGTGAAATGGTTCTGGTGTTTATTAAATACTGATCCCCAAAAGTAGGGCCTGGGTAAAGTCCTTACTCAGAACCCGAATCACTGCCTGTACAAGATTGCTGTCTACATAATGGCGCCCCCTGGAGTCTATAACGTGAATGGTGAGCAATCAAGTTGTGCAACTTGGGCCCTGGGGTTCATCTCTCTCTCCTGGGACACCATTTTTTCATCATTTTTGACAAACAGCTTTCCACTGTCAGTGCTTACAAGCTCCCTGTGGAATGCTCTCAGACTCTCTCCATTTGCATGCTCAAAGATCAATCTTTAAAAAACAGATGTGTTCTACCCAAACAACAGAGAATAGCAACTCTTTTTATCTCTTTTTAGCAACTCTTTGACTGTGGATATTCTAAGCACCCCAAGATCTGTGCGGTCTGTGAAACTCCAGTTGACTCTTCCATCATTGCTTCTAGACAAGCTATTATACAGTTACCTGTGGTTCCAAGTAAAAAGAATCTTCTAGACTTCATCATACCTGGAAGACATTTTTCCAGTTTTTACTTACCATTACTTATTAGTTATTTCCAATATTTTACTATGGAAATAAGGCTTCTGGCCACTGGCATAGGTTTTTTTAAGCTTCTACAGCTACTTAGTAGGTGAGTTATATTTACAAACCAAGCTAATTTATAAACCAGGTGTGCTTCTCCCACTATTGTACCCTTAGTACCCAGCTCAATGCTTGGCACAAGCTCAGTTAATATCATTTCAACCGCATTAAAATTGTAATTTTGTAAGCTAGGCAATTAAATGGGTCATGGCTTATTTGAATTGGTTTTTCTCTAGAAACAATAGATGGATGTGCATTGAATCATAAGGCTGGATAATTTATCTGCTTTGAGTTGATATAAAAAATGAAACAAACACAATCTATGAGTTTGTATTTAGTAGAAATCTCTAGGAAATTGATTAAAGTCTTATCTTTATTTTCTTTCTGACCAATAGGGCTGACAGATATTAGAAGAGTTCCCTGAATTGCAGAAATCAACTTTGGATAACTTTCAGAACAGAAGAGGCAATTAATGTTCTTAGAGTAATTGGGGTGTTATCTTAAATGGTACTGATGACATTTTAAATTAATAACTAATAAGATAACTTAATAATTGATTTGAATGGCACTTTGCAGTTTAACATGTTATCATATAAAGTATATCATTTGAGCTACACATCAGTCTCAAAACTGTGTGAGTTATTTTTATTCCCATTTTGGGTTTTTGTTTCTGCTTTTGTTTTTTGTTTTGGTTTTGGTTTTGGTTGTGCTGCGTGGCTTGCGGGATCTTAGTTCTCTGACCAGGGATTGAACCTGAGCCCCGGCAGTGAAAGTGCCGAGGCCTAACCACTGGACTGCCAGGGAATTCCCTTTTTATTCCCATTTTGAAGACTAGAAAAACTGAGGCTCAAAAGGACAAAGTAATTGGTCCAGATGGACCCAGCTTGCAAGTGTTCTAATTCTAAAGCAATATTCTTTCCACAACACCCCAACACCCATTTTAATGCCATGCAATGATTCACATTAACAGTCTGTTAATTAATATTTCAGGTGTTGTACTAGATGTTTAAGGACGAGGGGGTACGAAGTAGAATAAAATCACCCTCAAGGAACTGCAGTCTCCCTAAGGGATACTGGTGGTAGAAAGCCAGTTTCTGTGCCCTGTGACGAATGCCTTGGTGGAAGGAAGCCCAGGTGCTGTGTGAACAGGGACAAGGAACTTCTCAAGGGCAGGACCACGTCACATTCCACTTCTGATCTCCTTAGAGCCTTAGGCACATACTGGGTGCTCAGAAAATATTTATCAGATGGATTGATGGCTGCGATTGATGGCTGATGGTTGTAAAAAAAGAATGAGTGAGTTGACTTCTGGATCCCAAAATAGGTAGAAAATTTCCAGGACATTCTAAGTTAAGGAAGTAGTGAAGGCCCTGTGTTTTAGAGGACACCTATTTTAAAGAACAGTCCCATGGGTTGAAGAGGTGTCTTTGTTTACTGAGGCAACACAAGGTTGTTTCTTTGTACGACCTTCTGCAGTTAAGTGGAGCCCGACACATGTTCTGCACCCTTGTCTCTTTGACTGTGGAGGCGCGGCTAACGTGGGCAGTGAGAACTCCACTTCCATGAGCAAAAAACACTGGAGGTTATTATTTTCTTTCCTTTTTTTCCCCATTGCCTCAAAATTGCTCTACCTTTCTGTTCATATCAAGTGCCACTCTTGAGAGAACGATCTCTGTTTCCGAGTGATTCGTTGAGAACATCTGAGTGCCAGACCACATGCTAATTAAGGCTTGTCACATGCCATTATGGCACCTTAGTAATACACCAATTAACAGTCGCTCTAATTACACCACTTACATGAAATTAAAGAGTCGAGCTGATGAGAAATAAGAACCTGTACGTTAGAGCAACACAGAACGTTCATCAAGCTTCAGATGAAATAGCCTTTGAGAAACCTCTTCCTCCCCATTGCCGAGCTAAAGAAATATTTTCAAGAGGGTAGGGGAATGGCCTTTTGTGAAATGAACTGGCAAGAAATGGAGAAAAAATACTCATGCTTGCTGCTAGAAGGGCTGAGTGCTCAGGCTTTAAGGTCTGAGAGACTGGGTTTAAATACAACATATCTGCCCTTTCTAACTCTGCTCTCAGTAAACAGGGGATAGAAGCGAACTTCCTCACGGAACACCTACATTTTACTTAATGGTTAAAGACTTGATGCTTTCCCCCTAAAATCAGAAATAGGACAAGGATGCAGCCTCTCACCACTTCAGTGCAGTATTGCACATTGTAGTTTATAGCTGATGCAATGAGGCAGAGAAAGAAGGCATCCCATTAAAAAGGAAGCAAAACTTTATTTGCAGATGACATGATCACCTGTACAGAAAAGCCAATGGAACCTACAAAAAAGTCACTAGAATTAATCAGTGAGTTTTACAAGGTTTCAGGATATGAGGTCAATATACAAAAATCTGTTGTATTGCTACATATCTGAGCAACTTTTTTGCCTCTCTGGGTAAGTTTTCTTGTCTGTGAAATGGCAACAAATTTATATACTTTATAGAATTGCTTTGAGGTTCCTGGAGCAAGGTTCAATAAATGTTGGTTTATTCCCATTTTTATAGCATAGTAAATGGAGCCTTCAGTGGGCCTAGCATGGTAGCTTACCCTCCCAGACTAGCATGAAAGAAAAAATGATGCATTAGGGGAAAGTCACTCCATGCTGGAGTAACATCCAGGGGAAGTTTTAAAGCTGGAAATCATTCAGATGGAGCAAATATTAAGAGAAGTTCCAATCTTGCAGCCCAAGCCACCCAAATCTGCTCTCATCCATACCCCCTCCGCTACTCACCCATTCCCATTTTCTTAGTTCATGACTGAACTTTTATAACGACCTCCTAAACACTTTTTCTACTTTTGATCTCCCCCAGCTTAAATCCGGTTTTTTTCATGGCAGCCAGAGTGATCTCTCTAAAATGCAAATCTGATCACCTCATTGTGTTATTTAAACCCTCATGTGTTTCCCTATTGAACTCAGAGTTAAGCCCGAGCTTCTTCGTAGCCTGGCTTCTGCAAACACACTAGACATTTTTTGGACTGAACCACTTACACTTTCCCCAAAACACCAAGCATTTTCTTGCTTCTCAGCCTTTCTCAATTCGTTTCTGTTTCAAAAAACGTCTCCACCTTTCCTCTCCACACCTGTTAAGCCCATCCCAACCACTACCCAAGAATCTACTGGGCATCCTTCCAGTCCATCCGGCGCAAGGTCGTCTTCCCTGTGAAGTCCATCTCGATTGCTCCAGGCAAAATTAATTATCACCTCCCAGACATCCTTCTCTCCGAGGCATTTAGCACACTCTACTGTAATCTTCTCTTTACCTGTCTATGAGCTTTTTAAGGACAGGACCACACACTCTATTTGTCCCTGTGTCTCCTGGACCCATCAGAAGGCTCTGTTAATATTTGCTGAAGATATTTAGGATCCTTCTCTGCTTCCTGACATATTCCTTTTGCTCCACCCAGGCCTGACAAATCCTGCCTGCCAGGATGGCTCTCATTCCTTCCATTTGATCCTATCTTCAAGATCTCTGACCCAGCTGGAATTCAGGCCCTTGCAGGAGCCCTTCCCAGGGTTTCTTCTCCCCTGGGTTCTGGGTGCCCATTTTGTGGTCTGGCTGGTCCAGAATAATGTCCTGGTTTTAGTCTTTGCTCTGCCTTCTTCTCCTAGCTCTGTGTTTTCTAGCCTTGTCTGATGTGAAGAAGCTCCCAGGTACACAGATTCCTGGGCCCCTCCCTGGGAGGGTTGGTTCCCCAGGTCTGGGTTGGACCCAGGAATGGAGATAAGCCCTGGGTGATTCCTGCCATCAGTCAGGCTTGGGAAATGCCACCACCCTCTGACCAGGGCAGGTGTACTCAGTCCTGAAAGGTGGGGTGTTGTTCAGGTTCTCCTCCCTTTCCTCCAACACATGCCCTGGCTGCGTTGTTCACACCTTGGGGACTCAGATTTCTCTATTTCTAGAATGAGCAGGGGTTCAGTGCTCAGAGCCTCAGTGCTTCTTCTCTTTCTGGCTGGCTCCAGGGGTGTCAGAAATATAGTGGGGGAGGAACTGACTCGACCTTGGGAGACAGGGGCTCAAAGGGAAGCCCCTCTCATGTCAGATGCTACCTGGAAGACAAACAGAAGTGAGTAGTTAGGGGAAAACAAAAACTCACACACACCAAAAAGAGAGAGAGAGAGAGAGAGAGAGAGAAATGAGGAAAAACTAGCCCCACCTCTTTTCAAAACATCATGCTAGAAGGTAAGGGACTAGCATAAATAGGTCTGGATCAATGAAACAGATTCTAACTCTAGAATCCATTCAAACTGAACCTGTGCTGAGGTCAGCCTCAAAACAGGGTAAGATCATTCAGGAGATTGTACAGGCACGATGAGAAAGCTGTTTTTTAAATACAAAAAGAAAACAAACCCAAATCCCAAAGCTTTAGCTTCTCATTTTATATTATACTCCAACACAAATTTCAGATGGACTAAAGAATTAAATACAAAAACATAAAGCCATAAGATGTCTAGAACATAGAAATAACTTACATTCTGAAGAAGGAGAACCACCGAAATGTAGTGGAAGAGATTGCAAAGAGGAAGATCAGTAGATTTGAATAGGTAAAGTGGGCATTAAAAGGTGACGCATATTAAAAGTTAAAAAATGGATGGAAAAAAACCTGTAGTCAGTATAACAAGAGGTTAACATCTAATGTTTAAAAGAGATGCAAATGCATAAGAAAAACACTTGATTTTTTAAAAACCAAAATGGACTTCATTAGACAGAGAGCCAATAAATAGCTAAAAACACTTTATAATGTTCAATCCCCTAGAAATCAAAGGCCAAGTAAAACTATGACATGATTTTTACCAATCAAATTCTCAAAGATTTTAAAAGGTCATAATATTCAGGACTGGTGAAGATGTTGCAAGACAGACTATCTCATGTACAGTTTGTGGTGGAAATGTAGTTTTATGGAAAGCAGTTGTAAGTGCTGGGAACCTGAAAAAATAATTGCAAGAAAGTAGGCTAAAATGGTATGGGACATCTCTGACTGGCATAACATTTTAAAAAATATTTATCCTTTCCTTTATTTTGCAAATTATCTGTATGTGTTAATTTTATAATTAGTAAAAATTTTGTTTTGTTAGAAGCCATATGTGTGTGTGTGTGTGTATATATATGTATTTTTTTAACCTAATAATTTCACTTCAAGAAATCTAAAGGAAATAATACAAAATAAGAAAGCAAGATTGATGGGAAAATCTGACCAATATAATGCCATTTACGACAGTTAAAAGATATCCCAAATAGGGCAAATTAGCCTATATCTGCTTAGAGAAGTAGTATATGTAATTAAAATTATGTTTGGGAAGAGTTTACAATAACACCAGAAGATGCTTATACCATTCTTTGTCGTTAGCTTGCTGTTACTTTACTAGGGTGGCTGTAACAAAGTATCACAAACTTGGTGGCTTAAGTAACACAAGTGTGTTGTCTCACTTCTGGAGGCTGGTTGTCTGAGGTCAAGGTGTCTGCAGGTCGGTTCCTGCTGAGGCTCCAAGGGAGACTCTGTTCCAGGCCTCTCTCCTCGCTGCAGGTGGCTTCTGGCAATTCTTGGTGTTCATTGGTTTGTAGCAACACAATTTCAGCCTCCACGTGGAATTCTCCCTGTGTGGGTGTCTGTGTCCAAATTTTCTCCTTTTGTAATGATACCAGTCACATTGGATTAGGGGCCCACCCTGCTCCAGTATGACTTCATCCTAACTTGATCGTCTACAAAGACCCAATTTTCATATCACATTACATTCATGGGTTCTGAGGGTGAGGACGTCAACACTTTTGTGGGGACACATCAACCCATAACACACTGTGATGTGATACAGAACCAAAAATTAGGATGTGAAATTATATATGTAAGATCATAACCATGTTTTGAAAAACAACTGGAAAGCAATACACCAAAATGTGAGCAGCGGTCATTTGGGGGAGCAGAATTATGAGTGATTTTCTTTCTTGTTTCCCGCCCTGTTTTCCACATTTCCTATACTGAGACCCATTAACAATCCTCATCCCAACATAAGCCTTGCCTGCCCTCCCACACACAAAGAAGGCTCGTGCTCCTGTGCTAAAAGCTAGAATCTCAATTACCGTATTTTCTCTCAGCTCCAAATCTACTTCTGGAATCAGCTCCATGGTCCTGGGGATGGGACTCTGCATGGCCAGCAGCCTCTCTCTTGGGCTCTGCCAATAGGGGATGATGGGGAAGCCCAGAAGGCTGAAGGGACTTGCTCTTCCTCTGAGTGTCACCCCAACTATGCTCCTTCACCCCGGCATCAGCAGCTGGATCCAGTTTCGCTTTTCTTGTTCCCCTTATAGACCAGCTTCATTTGCCCTCCTCTCCAGAGACCCCAGCACCAGACAAGCAGAGCCTCAGAGGTCTGGGTCCCAACTCCCCAGGACCCCTCCTCCAGCCCAGAGACCCCAGGACCAGCCAAACAGCACCCCTACCAGATAGATGCCTGGGGCTCAACTCTGTGGGTCCCACCCTCAAAACTTCCAAGCTTTAGACCTCCTGAACACTTCCTTTGGTTCTTGCAGTCCTAGGGGTGGCAAACTGCTCCGTGTATTGTTCTCTCCAGGATATTTCAGAGTTCTCCTTTTATTTTTCCAGTCACCTAGTTAATAGCTTTATACCTCAGAATTCTTTATGTTAAATTCTCTGTGTGCAAATGATCGCGGTGGTTTGTGTCTTGATTGGACCCTGACTGTTGCAACTTGTCTCAACCCAGCCAGAAACGCCCCCGCCCAGCTGCTAGGAACATCCTGAGGGCTGAGGCCAGCCTCCTCCCCTCCCTCCTGTAACTTCAGGAGTTTGTAGTTAAACCTCTTTTCAGGGCAGGAGGTGTCTTATTCTTCCTGCACCCACACTTCCCTCTCTCCCTCTGCCTCCATCCCTCCATCCCTCCCTGCCTTCCTCCATCCCTTCCTCCTTTTCTCTCCCTCTCCTTCTCTCTCATTCCTGTCCTACTCATCCAATCAGAGAAAGGATAAGACACCTTTGAAAAGCTTGGGGACTTCCCCCTAACTTCACAAGGAGTGCTGCGCTAGGATGTTTCTCCTTCTAGCGGGAAATAATGAAAACAAAAGGGCAGAGATTGTTTCTGGCATCAGGCCTCAGGCCACAACCACATCTGATAGAGCCTGCTGAGCTCTTCTGGGGCCCATGGGCACTGGGTGCCCTGCTGTTCCTGACGGAGAAAACCCTCCACTCTCAGGCCCCCCGTTGCTTCCCTGGTAGAGGAGGATGCCCAGGGATCCCTTCAAGGACTGGGCTGAGTGTGGCCTTTCAGACTCCCCGGGAGCTGCTCTCCCATGTATCGGTAGGAGGGGCCAACCCAAGTGGACCCTGGTCTGTGGCCTTTGCGTGAATTTGGCATTAACAGATTCGAGAATTGTTTCTTGCTCTCTTTGGGTCAAATCTAATCTCCTTAGGTTGGGCTTCAAGCTTTGGAAGCCATCTTTAGAAAACAAAGTGATTTCCATGAAAAGGCATTTTTATGGTATACTTAAAACCCTTCTGAGGCTTCCCAAGGCCAATCCCTCAGGGCTCTGGCAGCCTGGACTCTGCTATCTCTCCAGAGCGCCTCTCATTCCACTTCTACAGAGGCCCTTCCCCTCCAGGACCTCAAACACACTGTTCCCTCTCCCTTTAACACCCTTCCCTGTACTTGTGAACTCCTACTCTACCTTTGGGGCCTCTGAGAAACTGTCCTCAGTAGTTAGAGTAACTGGGGTTGGTGCCCTCTACTGTGCTCCTGTGGGTGGCAGGGACCCCGAGTTACCTCCGTCAGTGCCCTTTTTACTCCTTGTTGCTATCCATCCTTCTCTCCCACCAGACACTGGTCATTTCCAGGACAAGGGCTAGAGACCCAGAACAGGGTCAAGCACAGTGGACACTGCTTGGACCAATAGTAGCCTTTGCCATAGATTGATTAGTGCTGGCTGCATACAATGCTGTCCTCAGTCTTGAAAAGCTTTCAGTCCCTGGGGAGGCAGGACACTCCGGGTGACCCATGACACCAGCAGCTAGGCAGCTGGGTGGGGATGCCCTGCCTGTGGGCGCAGGGGAGAGGGGCCTGGCTCCACGGCCAGGCCGATCAACCCCTGGTGAGGTCGGCCCCCTCCACTGTGAGATGGCGCCCAAGGCTCCCAGACACGCTGTTTTGTTGTAAACGTCTCCAGATCCAGAGCGTTTTCTAGCAGGACAACTGGTAGATAATTATCGTCCAGGCTGCGCTGGAGGAGCTCGCTGTGCGCGGATCTGGTGTGCTTCTCCTGCCCGGGCTGGCAGGCTGCCACCACGTCATTTTCTGTCCCACTTGCTTAGCTTGGGTGAAAAACAACAGCAAATGTTTTCTTGCTGGGAACGCTCATCTCTGCACGCCGTCTCTCCCCTCTTCCTTCCCGAGCCTCTGGTTTCCCAGAAGAGAGAACTTCTCCAGGGGAAAGTGCAAATGTGCATGAGCTGCTTTGCTGCACTGGTGCCCCCTTACCTGCCTGACAACATCCTGATTGCCCTTCAAAGCCAGCTAGCGCTTCCTTGTCTCCTGGACACTACCATTCCATGGATTACCCGCCTCCCAGCAGGATTAGGGTCTCCATCCTGTGTGTTCCATGGCATTTGTACAAACCTCTCTGAGCCCTGGGCTCACTGTCCTGCAGTCATTGGTTGGCCTGTTCGCACCCCGACTGGACTGTGAGCATCTTCCATGTGTCTCTGCGTCCCTGGCACGAGGCACACGCTCTCTACATGAAAGACGCCTACAAGGGCTAGTGACTCCTGTGTGAGGTCTGGAAAGCACTGTTGCAGGACAGGCTCCCGGAGCCAACTCTGGGGCAGAGATTAACATGCAGGAGACTTAGTGGGGAGCGAAGGCAGCAGGACCAGGCGAGGGAGAGTCAAGCTGGGATGCGGTGATGACGGAACCTTGGAGCTGAGCTGGTCCCGCAGAGCTGCTCTGGTCTGGGGCCAGGGGCTAGGCCTTGGCCCCCACTCCTCCTCGACCAGTCACTGGATGATGGCCGTGCTGGGGAGAAGACGTGACCCTGGCAGTGGACGTGGGTAGGGTGACCACAGAGAGCTGTCCCTCAACACTCCCCGAGCTGAAAAGGGTCTGGGGGCCCTGCCAGCCTTCAGTGCCCACTCAGGGCCTGGGCTCATCATCCAGGCTGTGTCTCCCACAGGGTGGGCTGCAGACTCCTGCATTACCCACCCCCTGCCAGGGCCCAGGAATTGTCACCAGTGACCGGTGACCTGAAAGTTTAAGCGAAACTGAGGCTACAAAGGGGACGTGGCTTATCTGAGGTTCACAGCAGATTAGCGGAAGGGTCCAGATGAACCCTTGCCTTGGTGTCCTATAGTGCAGGCAAGGGTGCTGGGACGAAGCCCCGAAGAGCATAGGCAGAGGAGGGTGGGGGGTGTGCGCAGGCAGCCGTGGTCCAACCTCATCCAGAGCAGAGGACAGCAGCCTCCTGAGGAACCGGCTCCCAGGGCCCGGGACCCACAGAGCGAGTGGCACTTGTAATAAACACAGGTCAGAGGCATCCCGTCCCATTCTGCCCCACGGACCCCAAGCGATCACCCAGCAGGGAAGAAGAGCCCTGGTTTCTGTGTGAGACTCTCCTAGGATCCTCCTAGGAGTTGTTTCAGGCCAGGGGGTCCCGTGTGTCTCTAGCCAACCGTGTGGGGGGTCTTTCCATGAACAAGAGTCAGGGGCAGGGGATGGGACCTCCATCCCAAAGAACAAACGGGCACCATCACATGCTCACAGCATGGAATCACTATCCCAAGCACCCTACTTGTGTTAACTCAAACCTCCCAGCAGCCCAGGGAGGGAAGGACTATGTTACCCGCCCTTTACGGTGAGAAAACACAGGCACAGAGAAGCTACGAAACTGTTCCTCCGCTGGTAGGTAGCACAGCCTTTAATCCTACCGCCCAGGTATGTATTTTACATGTATTTTTTCAGTAGGCGTGATCACTCCACTTTACAAAGGAGGAGACTGAGGCTCAGAAATAATTAGTAGTGTCTTGAGACAAATAAAAATGAAGAGATGGATATACATACAGATATTCTGGGAGGCAGGGGGATGGCACGCCACACCTACAAATGCAGGGGGCTCAGGGGAACACCGTGTATTCAAAGATCATCTCGTGGTGCTGAGTGAAGTGAGGGGGGAGCCGGGTGCAAGGATAGGAGGAAGGCATGAGACCCAGCTAGAGACCTAGGGCTCAGCCTGGAGCCCTAGAGTCCCCGAGAGGCACCGGAGCAAGGCCTCTGCTCTCTGAGAGGCAGAGGCCGAAGCAGGGGGGATGGGGTGTGACCAGCCCGCTGTGGTTACACCTGTGACTCTTCCCGGGGAACATGGAGGCTGCTTCCTGCAGATTTAATTCAAGGTCAGCTGCAAAGCTCTATTGACTAAATTGGCCATCAACCCGCTTGTCTGTTCCACATAATGGGGTCTTGCACAAAACGAGGTTTTCCCTGTGTTAAAAAGTGTCGTGTTTGTGGCTTCCCTGGTGGCGCAGTGGTTGAGAGTCCGCCTGCCGATGCAGGGGACACGGGTTCGTGCCCCGGTCTGGGAGGATCCCAAATGCCGCGGAGCGGCTAGGCCCGTGAGCCATGGCCGCTGAGCCTGTGCGTCCGGAGCCTGTGCTCCGCAACGGGAGAGGCCACAACAGTGAGAGGCCCGCGTACCGCAAAAAAAAAAAAAAAAAAAAAGTGTCGTGTTTGAATCAAAACTTATTCCAACGTTCGGGCTAATGAAAGCCTCAGGTGAGAGTTGTTCCATTGGGCTTGAGCTGTTTCCACGGAAACAAGAGGAGGGAGGCAGGTCTGATGCGAAGCCAGGTGCACCAAGGTGATGCTCTGGGGTGCTCACTGGGGGGACCCTCACTCAGCTCCAGCCGGGGACAGAGACCGAGAGCCAGAGCCAGTCCAGGGTGGGTGCGGAGAGGGGGCCTGCCCGGGAGCTGGAGCCTCTGGGTCCGAGTTTAGCACGCTTGCTGCAGCAGCCAAACCTGTTTTTAAGGATTTATTTTTGTGTTTTTTCCAGGCCTTTGAGACGTCAGCAAGAAGGCTCCCCCAAACTAGGGTCTCATATGCCCTGGTCCTGCTGCTGCAGCCCTGGCCAACTCTGGGCACAGTGGGTGCCTTAACAGGCTGCCCAAAGTGCACCCTGGGGGAGTCACTTCCCCTTTCTGGCCACTGATTCCTTATCTCTAAAATAACGACTAGCACAAAAAGCTGCAATATTGGGGGCCGGGAGATGTGAATTTCAGGCCTCCCTCTTCTCCGATGTGGGCAGGTCCCTTAACCTATCTGAGGGGTAGTTTCTCCATCCATAAATCCGGGAGTGGTGTCTCGGGTCCCTCTAGGAAGATGTCATAGTAGCTGGTATCTGACAGGCCACCGGCCAACCCCACAGACAGCTAGATGTCAGGCTGATGCCCACTGGACTGGCCAACAGGAGCAACCATGTGGCCAGTGCTTCTGCCTGGGGCCTCAGGTCCCTCCTGCAGACGGACTGAGGGCCCCCGTTCACCTCAGAGAAGCCGCAGACCCACACGAAGCCCTTTTGGGTATATTCCTCACCTCGTGTCATCCTTACAGCAGCCCTGGTGGGATCACTGTCCTATCACACGTGAGGCCACGCACCAGGGAGGTTGAGTGGTCTCCCACAGTCCCACTGCTGTTACGTGACATGGCTGGGACCAGAGCCACCACTGTTACTGGGTGTGTCGACGGCCACCCAGGCCTCCTGCCTCTCCCTCTGCTCTTGATCCCTTGGCTCACCCAACCCACGAGGGCTGTCAGCCGGGCATCTGTCCCTCAGCTCGGGCTTGGCACCACGGACCCTGGAGACGGCCCTTCTTCTGAGTTGGCCTGTGCGGGCTGCTGCGAGGCTGGCCACTGGCCACACGTCCAGCCAATTTCCCCATGCTGCCATATGGCTGAGGGGTCTGTTTTGCTAGGGGATGGCAGGGCCAGTGAATGGCCCATTCTGTGCCAGGGACCAGGGCCTGATTCAATTTAAACTGCCTGTCCAGGGACCTGCCTGAGGGAATAAAGGCTGTTCTCTCTGGGAGATGCAGGCAGGCTGCAGCCAGAGACCCTGTAATCAGGTTTGCTGGGGCCAGCCTCAGCCTCGGCCCGGCCACTCGCCCCATTATCAGCATCCTCTGAGGGGTCAGTGTGGTGGCACGCCTGCCCTGTGGCTTCACAAGGCCCCTCTTTCCCCTTAATCGAATCAGGCTCCAGCCTGGCATTCCCCCGGCCTGAGTCATCTCCGTGGGGAGGGGAGCCAGGCATGAAGCATGAAGAGCTTGGGGCAGAGATGGCCGGGGCCAGAAGGGACCCAAGAAGTCACTCGGAGCTCACCCACCATAGACTCAGGGGTTGAAGCCAGAGAGGGGCAGGCTCGTCCTTACAGTGACCGTGGCGGGGTGGGCAGGGGGGGCCCCCGGCAGAGCAGGGAGCAGAAGGCCCAGCCCCAGGACCCTCATAGGGAAGGGATTCTTTTCCCCCTTCTGCTACCAAACATCTGAAGGCTGAAGTGAGAAGGCACCGATCACTCCTACCCACACCTTCGATGGCCTTCACAACACAGATGAACCGCGACAAAACAAACACAGATGAAGCTCAATAAAATAAGGAGAGAGAAAGCAGATGCAGAAGAGTACGTGCTACATGGCTCCATCCACAGGAGGGTCAGGAGTGAGTACACACGCTGCTTCTAGAAGGTAGATGTGAGAGAGGGCAGATGGGGCTCGCTGGGTGCTGGGAGGTCAATCTCCAAGCCGGTGACACAAGTGTGTTCACATGTGAAAACCGATGGAGCCATGCACTTGGGGTTTGTCCATCTTTCTGCGTGTGTGAGACTCTAATAAAAAGCCTTTAGGGCTTCCCTGGTGGCGCAGTGGCTGAGAGTCCGCCTGCCGACGCAGGGGACACGGGTTCGTGCCCCGGTCCGGGAAGATCCCACATGCCGCGGAGCGGCTGGGCCCGTGAGCCATGGCTGCTGAGCCTGTGCGTCCGGAGCCTGTGCTCCACAACGGGAGAGGCCACAGCAGTGAGAGGCCCGTGTACCACAGAGAAAAAAAAAAAAAAAAAAAAAAAAAGCCTTTAAAAAGCTGAAAGCGAAGAGACACTGTAGTTTTAAGAAACAGTTCCTGAATGCCTGCCCTGGCCCTTTGCTGGGGGCCCAGGGACAAAGGGCACATTCCTTAACCGGAAGGATCTGAGGTGATGGTCAAAATCTGGACAGTGCAGTGTCCTCCGTGTTCTGCCGGAGGGACATGAGCGTGGCTGAGGGCACAGGGCTGGACCAGCCCTCGAGGGTAGGAGGCTCCGGCAGAGAGCGTGGTCTGGGTCTCCATGTCTTGATGTGCTCGTAAGAGTAAAGGGGTGGCGTGAGGCCTGCACGCCTCGGGAGCAGCCCGTCCCAGCACCAGAGGCACAGGCCGTGGAGGCCAGTGATGCCTAAACCTGGGTATGCTCTGGGGCTCACCCAGAGAGTGTCCTGGGCTCTAGAACTCAGGATCCAAATCTCTGAGGGTGTTGGAACAGAAGCAAAAGCCACCCCAGAAAAACCATTGATGAAGTTTTCACAAGAGAGTCATTTGAAGAAGATAAGCTTTTTAGAGAGATGGTCTCATCCTTGTTTCAGTTAGGGGAGCATGGGAGCCGCCATCCAGGTGAGAGGTTCCGGTGGCCTGACCTGACGCAGTGGTGGCTGGGATGGAGAGAAGTGGTGAGGTTCTAGAGAAACAACGACGGAAGACTTGAATGGACTTTTTGACCGGCAGGAGGATGGCAAGGATAATGCACAGGTTTGGAAAGCTGGGGAGATGGAGGTACCCCAGGGGAGACAGGGGCCCTAGGGGAGCAGATGTGAGAGGACGGCTTGGAGATCCTGTGGAGGAAACATCAACGATGGTGGGCACTGGGCAGCAGGATGTATGACCACACAGCGTGGAGACAGTGGTTTGGGAGTCACATGAGCGTAGAAAGTAGATAACGCCTCCCAGGTGACAGCGCCTGTTAGGGAGAGTGCGTGGTGCAAGACACATGTGACCTCCCCAGAGCATGTGGGTTTGGATTAGAACTTAGAGTACCTGTTGGGAGAGTGGTCAGCCAGTCCCATGAGGGTTGCTTATCTCCCTGGGAGAGAAGAATTTAAATAACTCATGGGAAATTTACCGGCACTGAGTCCATGGCAACTCTCACCATCACCCTGATCTTTGCTCAGCAGCAGTACGTCCCTTTATTATTTGTCCGCATGACAGAGGCATCTCTTGGCTTTTCCAGGCAGATACAGACTTTGACC
Organism: Mesoplodon densirostris; assembly: GCF_025265405.1. Lineage (NCBI taxonomy): Eukaryota > Metazoa > Chordata > Mammalia > Artiodactyla > Ziphiidae > Mesoplodon > Mesoplodon densirostris. Next base: position 12,005,100 of record NC_082674.1, on the reverse strand, counting down.
ATCACCCTAGAAATCTTGGAACTGCCCAAGGTGTTCTTTCTTAGGAAGAAGCTTGAAGCTGGAGACAAATCTGTCTGCTGGGGCCCGTCACCACCTTCAGTACCAGAAGGTACTTCAGTACCAGCTCTCGGTCTATTCCACTCGACTCCGTTAGGACTGGAAATCCGTGAGCACTGACTCACCTCTGTCCTCCAAGCTCAACTACACATCTGAGACTGATCGAATAAATGCCACATGCCAACTCTACGGTTGGCACTCTGGGCAGGGCGACCAGATGGTGCTCAAAACCCAGGGCGTGGAAGGGTAGACAGTGAGATCCTATTCAATTCAATTCAGCACAGGACCCTTGAGTGCCAGGTGCCCGCAGGGTGCCGACTGGGGAATGGGAGCTGAGGACGACCCTGCCCTCGGGTCCCCTAGCCATGTGCACGTGTGTGGTAGGGGTCCAAGGCGTTGGTAATAACATCACGAGTCTGGATGGCAGCAGACAAGTAGGAGAAATCCTTCCTTTCCTAGTCCATGGGTGTATTAGTGTTTATTAGGGATGCAGCCCATCTAAATGATTCTAACACTGAAAAGGGTAACGGTCCTTGTTAGCCAACAGCCGGTGTATCTTTGTGGCAGGACCTTGAGCTGGTCTCGGCAGCAGAGGCCATGGGGAGTGGAGGATGGGGCGTGGCCAGCTTGTTTCAGGGCAGTGAGACCAGGTGCCAGTGAGGACAAGATGGGTCGGAGGTTAGAGCTGTCACACAGAATCGCTCTGCACTGCAATGCTTGATGTCCCTTTGCGTTGAGGAGGTGTCTCTGTGTAACAGGACACTGCTGGTGCCCCTCGGGTTCAACCTCAGGCAGAAAGGGACACTTCTTGGCAGGCGAGATCCTCCAGCCCTCCCTTCTTATCCCCATCCCCATTACGTTCTTCATGATCACACTGCTCCAGCCTTACTGGACTGCATCCAACCTGGCGTGTATATCCTCCCATCCTTTAGGAATCCTTCTTACCCATCCTCACATCAGCACCGGCATGCCCTTGTTTCTCCAAAACTGCCTAATGAAATCCACATACCCTTCAAGACCCAGCTGAATCCCGCTCCCTCCCAGAAGCCCCTCCAGATCTATCCTATCGGCATTCATCTCTCTGCCGCTCAGGCTCCCACAGACTGAGCAGAAATCTGCCCTGTGCCAGGGCTTTTTTTTTTTTTTTTTAATTGAGGTAAACACACATAACATACGATTTACCATTTTAACACTTTTAAGTGCAAATTTAGTAACATTAAGTACATTTGTGGGCAACCATCACCACTATTCATTTCCAGGAGTTTCTCAGCATTCCAAACGGAAACTCTGTACCCATTAAACAATAACTCCCCGTGCCCCCTCTCCCCAGCCCCTGGTAACTTGCATTCTACCTTCTGTCTCTGTGAATTTACCTACTCTAGGTACCTACTCTAGAAGTGGAATCATTCAATAATTGTCCTTTTGTGTCTGGCTTATTTTCCCTAGCATAGTGTTTTCAAGGTTCATCGGTGATATAGCTTGTGTCAGAATTTCATCTCTTTTTATGGTTGAATAATACTCCACAGTACGCATACGCCACATTTTGTTTATCTGTTCATCTGTTTATGAACATTTGGGTTGTTTCCACCTTTTGGCTGTTGTGAATAATGCTGCTATGAACGTGGTTGTACAAGGATCTGTTTAAGTCCTTGCTTTCAATTCTTTCGGGTATTTACCTAGTCCTGGAATCGCTGGGTCATACGGTAATTCTGTTTAACTTTTTGAGGAACCGTGTCCAGACATTTTATGCCCACCTGTGCAATAACCCAGGAGCATGAAGATGGCAGAGCCCATGCTGCATTCATTTGCACATGGCAAACTCTAAGGGGGTCTTTGGGGCCAGACAGTCCTAGGTTCAACTCCCAGCTCTACTTCTCAATAGCTGAGCCTCCATTTTCTTGTTTTTGAAACAGGGTTACTGTAAACATGAAATGTACTCAGAATGTGAAACACCTGGCACTCTGCAGGTGTTCCATACATATTCATCCTGACTCCCCTTACCCACTTCTGTTTCCTCATCTGTAAAAAAGCATCTTATTTACTAAATGCCTTGTAAACCCCAAATGCTTTCAGGACAACTGGGTGGAAATATTCGGAGGTAACTTTCTTTAGAAAACATGCTCCCCTTTCAAATAGAAGCCCATAATTCCTCCACATGCTTCCCCATCTGTTCCCCCAAATGTGATAATTAGGAAATGATGTTGTCACTTTCCAATGTGAGAAATCGGTCCCTCCCATCTCATCTCTTAGTGACATAGCAGAAGGATAAGCAGAGAGCTCTTAAAACTCACAAGCAGCCCCATCCCCAGTCCCCACGGTTTTGATGTGGTTCAAAAACCAGGTCAGTCTCCCCAGGAGGCAACCCAAGGTGTGGCAATAAGATACTAATCTCAGGAGATGTGAGTGGAATGGACTTAGAGACCACCTCACCATTTTTGGTTCTTCTTTCATGAGTCTTTACCACTGTCTAGAGTAGTGAGATGCACTAGTCACATTTAAGATTAGTGAATGAAGCCCAGGGAGACAAGTGAACTTCTGAATACAGCAAGTTGGTAGGAGAGCTGAGACACACATCCTGATCTCCTCCCACCCTGCTGCTGGTGATGGGGGCAACATGGCATCCAGCCCTTTGAGTAGACTAAGAGGACTCATCTAGTCTTCCCAAGACAGCACATGAATCTGGAACTCCAGGCTGTCTGCTAACGGTCCTTAAAACTTTCATGTCATGGACCTAGAGACTGTCATACTGAGTGAAGTAAGTCAGACTCAGAAAGACAAATATCATAGGATATCTCTTATATGTGGAACCTAAAAAAAAAAGGGTACAAGTGAAATTATTTACAAAACAGGAGAGAGTCACAGATGTAGAAAACAAACTTATGGTTACCAGGGGATGGGGGATGAGGGATAAATTGGGAGACTGGGATTGACATACACACACTATTATATATAAAATAGATAACTAATAAGGACCTATTGTATAACACAGGGAACTTACTCAATAGTCTGTAATGACCTATATGGGAAAGAATCTTTAAAAAAAATAGAGTGGGTATATGTATATGTATAACTGATTCACTTTGCTGTATACCTGAAACTAACATAACTTTGTAAATCAACCAAACTCCAATTAAAAAAAATGTTCTTGGAAAAAAAAAAACTTTCATGTCACCCAGTTCTGTCCCCCATTACCCTTGTGGAGTATTCACTTTCTAGCTTCTAAACCTTTTTCCATGAAGTCCCTTGTCTTAGACTGAATTCCCTCCAAAGCAGAGCCTGAGACAAGGATTTGGGTGCAGGTTGTTCATTTGAGAAATGATCCTGGAAAGCTGGAGTGAAGAGGAGATGGGATTGGAGGGAAAGTCGGGAAGGGGTGCATTGTGGAGCTGGTTTTCACTTTGGTAACTGCGACCCAGTCCCACCGGGAATCCTCTGAATCATGGTGTAGAATTGTTCCTCCAAAGATGGGAGGTTGGAGGCATAATTCCTGTCCCCTACCGGTTAAGAACTGTCTTCATTATCTATCGCTGAGTAACAATTTGGTGGCCCAGAATTTACAGGCTTAAAACAACACACATTTATTGCCTCACAGTTTCTCTGGGTGAGGAATCTAGGAGAGACTTAGCTGGTGGGTTCTGGCTCAGGGTCTCTCATGAGGCCACAGTCAGACTGTCTGCGGGGGCTGCCACCTCTGAAGGCTTAACTGGGGTGGAAGGATCCACTCCTAAGATGGCCACTTGCACGGGTGTCAGCAGGAAGCCTCAGTTCCCAGGCTTGTGGGCCTCTCCACAGGACGTCTCACAACATAGCTCCATCCAGAGTGAGTGACCTGAGAGTGAGGAAGAGAGAAAAAGCACCTAGGATGGAAGCGGAAGGCTTGTCATCTAATCTCAGGAGTGACACGTTGTTGCTTCTGTTGTATACTGTTGGCCATATGATCAACTCTGGTACACAGTGGGGTAGAGGGCGAGGAGGCGGGGTTCCCCCAGAGGCTGGCTAGCTCAAGGCTTGATCTTGGAAGCGTTAACCCTCCCCACTAAACACACACACACTTCCAGGCTGCACCTACTCCTTGGATGAATGGGCTCCTATTTAGGGAGCTGAGACGCAATGGGAAGCTGTCCGCAGGCATGGGGACCCCCCCATCATGCTGAGTGGACTCGCCCGTGGGCAGGGGGACCAGGCACAAGGCACTGATAGCACCTCCTACATCCCTTGCAGCCGCATCCTCTCTCCCTGGCCTTCCCCCTGCCTCGCTCCTGGCCCCAATCATGTGCATCCTTTGAAGCCATCCTCTAGCCCTGAAACCCTCCTTGACTGCCTGGCTCCCAGCCCTTCACCTGGGTTCACTTTGTGGGTTCACCCACTTCACCTGGGTATTTGCACAAACACTGTCAGGAACAGCCAAGGGACAAGAAGGGTTCCTCGCTCGGTCCACTGCAGGCCAGGAGGCCTTGGAAAAGTACCAAGGTTAGGGTGTGTCTAGGATTGGTTAATGGGGTGACTAAAGGTGTCACCAGTGTCCAGGTTTGCTCCACCTCTCCACTCTGCCCCCTTTGGGTGTCAGCTTTGGCCGTGGCTAGTCCTCCCTGTGCTCCAGACATGGCAGCTCCCCTTCCAGCTGAGACACCCCGACAGACACAGCAAGGCCCCTAGACAGAAGAGAAGCATGTACTCCTCGTGTCTCCTTAAAGAAAAGACATCTTTCTCGGAAGCCCCCAGTGCACTTCCCTTCACATCTGATCGAGAAGATCTTGGTCCTCTGCCAAGCCCTAAACTACCCTCTGGCAAAGGGAAAAGGACTGTCATGACCAGCGTAGATGGATCAGTGGCCACCCGAGAGCAGAGAATGGATCACTTTCCCTGAGCATGTGACCTCAGGAGCAGTGGATGTTTCCAGACTTGAAATCAAGCAGAGCAGGGTTCAAACCCCCACTCCACTGCTTACTGTCTCTGAGCCCCAGGTACTTCCCTTATGAGGACAGTGAGACCTACTTTGTTTTTATATTTTTTTTTAATTTACTTTTTTATTGAAGTACAGTTGACTTACAATGTTGTGTTAATTTCTGCTGTACAGCAAAGTGACTCCATTATACACATATATACATTCGTTCTTATATTCTTTTCCATTATGATTTATCCCAGGATATTGAATAGAGTTCCCTGTGCCATACAGTAGGACCTTCTTGTCCATCCATTCTATATGTAATAGTTTGCATCTACTAACCCCAAACTCCCTGTCCATTCCTCTCCCACACTCCCTCCCCCTTGGTAACCACAAGTCTGTTCTCTGTGTCTGTGAGTCTGTTTCTGTTTCATAGGTAAGTTCATTTGTGCCATATTTTAGATTCCACATATAAGTGATATCATATGTCATTTGTCTTTCTCTGTCTGACTTATTTCACTTAGTATGATAATCTCTAGATCCATCCATGTTGCTGCAAATGGCATTATTTCGTTCTTTTTGTGGCTGAGTCGTATTCCATTGTATATATATATATATATATATATATATATATATACTACATCTTCTTTATCCATTCCTCTGTTGATGGACATTTAGGTTGTTTCCATGGTGATGCCTACTTTGAATGGTTAAAGTCAGGCTCTAACACCTAAACATCTCTCTAATTAATTACTCCATGCCTCACCATCCCCATTGCTACCTATTTTTTCCAGTCCATCCATCTTTCTCCCTCTCTCCCTCTCTCACACACACACACACACACAATTTTAAATTTTTAACTGACATATATCTAACAAACATAAGGTATACAAATCTTAAATGCACACCTCCATAAGTTTTTACATATGTATACCTCCCCTGTAGCCACCAGCTGAACCAAGATTTAGAACATTTCCAGTACCCCCAGAAGGCTCCCTTGTACCTTTTCCCAGTTAATACCTCCCCCAAATGGTACCTCTATCTGACCTCTAGTATAATATGCCTGTTTTTGAACTTTGTAGAAATGGAACAATACCGTGTGGCTTCTTTGTTCAATATAGTGTCTGGAAAATTAATCCATGTTGTTGCATGCAGATTTTTTCCCCTGTTACATAGTATACTATTGTATGAATACCCTGCAATTTATTTACCCAATCTACCACTGATAGACATTTGTTTCCAGTTTTTACTATTATGAATAATGCTGTTATGAATCTTTGTGTGCAAGTCCTTTGGTGAACAAAAGCACTCATTTTTATTGACTATACAACCTGGAGAGGAATTGCTGGTTATAGGGTGTATGTATGTTTAGCTTTGGTAGTTACTATTAAATGCTTTCCAAAGGAGGTCTACTGATTTACAATCCCACCAAAAATGTGTAACCTCCATAAATGGGTCTTGCCTGGACTATTGCAACATGCTGGTCATTCTTCTCTTCAGAATTATCCAAGCCCTACCCCCTTCCATGCCTGGGATTCTGGAAGCTGGCAATGCCATCTGGGCAGGGCACCCCAAGTCCAGACTGGGACCTGTGTGGGCCCTAGGGCTCATTTCTCCCCTTTGGGGTACTCTCTGACTCTCTAGCCCCTCTTCCCCCTGCCCACATCTGGTTGACCAGATGCCTGAAGGAGCTCTAGGATTTACATCTATGGGGTTGTCCTGGATTCCAATGGTTGGGTGCCAGTCCCAGAAGAGCAGCCTGATGTCCAGATCACTTCTGCTGCCAACATGATACTTCTTTTCCAGGACTATATAAAAATGGGCTGCCAGAATGGAGGTGACATGTTGGTTTGGAGAGACTCGGATTCACAATAGATATAGGACAACTTCAGGATTCTGGGTTACCCTTGTCGACTGATCCTTGGGCTTGAACCCCATGCACCAGCTCTTGTCCACCTGTGCTCTACCACAGTGCCTCCTGAAATCTACCCTACCCAAGGGAGGAGTGGGGGAGGGCAGCAATCTGTGCCCTGTGTACCCCTACTGTTGGCACCAGGATAACACCCCACACCTTCCACAGGCTCCACACCATTTGCCAAACCCTTCTTATGTCTTCTCCTGGGGCTCCTGAGACAGTTGCTACACAAAGCCAATGGGCCCTTCCAGTCAATGTCCCCTCTTGCCTTCAATCGACAAGGGGATGCATTGCTCTCCCCAGGCCTTCTTCAGCTGTGAAATATGAGGACAGACGTTTCTTATGCAAATGAGCTCTTCTCCTGTGCCCACAGGTCCTCTGCCCATCTTGCCTATTGGTCGCAGTGTGTGAATCAAGTCAAGGTCAACATTGGAAGAGATCACATTCTAAAAATGCAATAGTTATGGCCTAAAGCGCTCAAGATGCGTCGTTCTACATTTATGTTATAAAATTCCCAGCAGTAAATTTAACATGACCAGAAAATGAGTGACCAGTCACGTTTTCCTGCCTGCTCTGGGTGAGACTTGCCTTGGTGGTCACGTAACCAGCCTTCAATAAATGGTGTTGGAAAACCGCAGAGGCAGGTCGTTCTGTATTGTTTCAACACAAGGAGATGTGGAAGAGCCACGGCATGATTTCTCAAACTGGGAGATAGGAAATTAACCAGGACTAAAGCATTTGACAGTAAAGAGCCTGATGCCATGGTTCTGGATCTGAACAGTCAGAGATGGTGCCTGGACACTGAGGAATCTTCACAAGCACTAATCAGACAATAAACAAATATACCATTCTTCCTACCATCATTCTAAATCTTCATCAAGAAACTACCATACTGGGACTTCCCTGGCGGTCCAGTGGTTAGGACTCCAAGCTTCCACTGCAGGGGGCACAGGTGCGCTCCCTGGTTGGGGAACTAGGATCCCGCATGCTACACAGCAAGGCCAAAAAAAAAAAAAAAAAAAAGAAACCACCATTCAGCTGATCCTCATTATTTACATATTCTGTCTTTGCAAATTTGTGGCTTTACCAAAATGTAGTTTACCCCCCAAATTAATATTCACGGTGCTTTCACAGTCATTCATAGACATGTGCAGAGTGTTGAAAACTTTGAGTTGTCCAAAGTGCACGTTCCCAGCTAAGGTAGAATCAGATGATGCTCTACTTTTTGTCTCAGTTCTCAGAGATGTAAACTTCTTGTGCTGTCTTTTTTTTTTTTTTTTTGCATTTTAGTGCTTTTATTTTATTTTGGTGATTTCACTGTTTAAAATGTGGCACCCAAGCATAGAGCTGAAGTGCTGTCTAGTGTTCCTAAGTGTGAGGCTGTGATGTGCCTTACAGAGATAAGCTTTGTTCAGGCATGAGTTACAGTGCTGTTGACCCTGAGGTCAATGTTAATGAATCAAAATATATATTAAATAAGGTGTCTTTAAATAGAAACACATAGAACAAGATTATGTGTTGATCAGTTGACAAAAATGTGACCAGAATCTCATAGGAACCTAACCTGTATTTCCCCCAGGAGCAGTGGTTCAGTATTCGCTAAATCAGTGGTCACAGTGATGTTATAAAATATAATTACCGTGAATAATGAGAATCAACCGTGCCTCACATGGGCCCATGAATTTCATAATTCCTCTTTCATTTAAATTGTTTATATAGACAGGGCCTTGGCAAAAAAATTATTTGCCCAGGGTCCTGCACACCCTGCTCTCAGGCTGGCAGTCGTGTGCTCTAAGGAGGGTAAGTCTTTGGCATTTTTGAGCCACCCAAAGCCTGCCCACCTCCATCATGCAGCTGCCAGGGGAAGAGGGATGCAAAGGTGACCATGGTGGGACTGGAACCCTGTATTATTTATCTAGGGCTGCTGTAACAAATACCATAGACAGTGGCTTCAACAACAGAAATGTCTTCTCTCACAGCTCTGGAGGCCGGAAGTTCAAGATCAAGGCATCAGCAGGGTCATTGTCTCTGGAGGCCTCTCTCCTTGCTTTACAGATGGCTGTCTTCTTGTTGTGACCTCACATGGCCTTTTCTCTGTGCAACCACATCCCTGATGTCTCTTCCTCTTTTTATAAGGACACCAGCCATACTGGATTAGGGCCCCACCCTTATGACCTCCTTTAACCTTATTACATCTTTAAAGGCCCTGTCTCCAAATATAGTCACACTGGGGGTTAGGGCTTCAACATATGAATTAGATTGGGGGTTGGAGGACACAGTTCAGTCTATAACAGACCCCATCAGGAAGAGCTCATGATCTAGTCATCAATTTCCAAAAAAGCAACCACAGAGACTGCGGGTGTGATGCAAGGGACCTAAACGGGCAGATGACACCTGAGACCTTCCCTCTGCTCTTGCCTTCCTCTCCTGGTCTTTTCTCACCGATAGCCCTCCTGTGTTGGTAGAGCAGTTGACGATCGCTGGATTCTGAGACTCAAAAGAGCTGGGTCTGAGTCCATGAGAAGCCTTAAGGAAGTCAGTGTGGGCCTCAGTTTACTCAGCTGTAAAGTGGGATTTCAACCACTGCCTTGCCTCAGCCTCAAAGCTGTTGTAAGAGTCACATGGAAAAACGGATATGGCAGTGTTTTGCAAACTGCAATGTCCTAAAACCTGAGAAGGAAAAGGTGAATACAGGTGGCACACTTACCCACAAAGATCAAATTTATCTGGTCAAGGGCATATACAAGAACATCCCCTAGCACAGACTTCACATGACTCAGAGCCCGACTCTCCCGGGGCTCTGTAAGTCGGCGCTCCTTGCAAGAGAAAGGCTGGACCACTGGTTGCAAGAGAAAGGCTGGACCACTTAGTCCACCAAACGCTGGGCCAAGTCGCGCTGACCTGGATCATCACATTATTTTAAAGTTAAAATTCTCAACCACAGAGCCTGACAAACTTTTAGACTGTTGAAGGAAATATACATATGCATGCATTTGTCATTTACACACGGCCACCAGCCTCAAAGCAATTTATTGAATGTTTTAAAAAGGAAGCAATTTAAATAAGAAAACTTAAGCACTACAATCAGCCAACATTGTTAAGAAACCCAAAAAGGAATTCTGGTTTAAAATAATAATGGAAGAAGTATTTTAATATTTTATGTATATATATATATATACAACACAGTAAAGATAAAACTAACTCTGAATCTTTTAGTGAATTTTGTCAAAGTGCCAGTTTGATGGAGTCTGGATTTAAAACACTTTATGAAATGGGAAGGAAAAAAAATGTGAATACTTAAGAAAACCTATGAAAATGGCTGACAGGAGAATTAACTGGAAGAACCAAGGGGAAAACCCTCCTCCAGTTCTTCCTTCACTAGGACTGCCCTAATCTGGCTGGTTGTTCTTTCCTTTGGCTCCTGCCTCATACTTGTCCCCAATAGCCAGTACCAGAAGTCAAATCCACCATAAATAACCCACAATTGACCAATAAGGTTCAGCTGCAAAGCTGGAATGACTCAGTTGAAATTTTAAATGTTCCAGCTCAGCTTAAGAAACGAATTAGTCCAGAAAGCCCCGTTTTATGTAATCAGGCAAATTTACCATCATTAGTAGGAATTAAGATAAAGTGTTAATGACTGTTTACCTTGGTGGGAAAGCATGCAGGGTGCATGCGCTGGGGGCAAGGTGAGCAGCCCGATGCAGGGCTTTGCCTGGGAGGACGTTCCTGGGGCTTGGAGGATGCTCTCTGTCTCTCCCCCAGAACACTGGAAGAGTCAGGTCCCCTTAGGGAGCAGCATTTTACAGGTGCGGAAACTAAGGCTGAAAGCATGGCCTTACCTGCCCACGGACCCTGCTCTGAAACTCTTCCCACTTCACGTAGCTGCCTCACGGGCATAAAGGGTTATTGCCGACGGAGGGGCTGGAGAAGCAGGAGGGAAAGGGGGTTGTTTGGAGCCACACCTGGGTGCCAGGCACCTAGTTAATTATACGTGCATGTCACATAATTGAATATCTTAACCCTAACAAACACGACCCTTCTGGAGAGACCTCATTAGCTCCATTTCATAGATGAGAAAACTATAGGCTGGGGAAAGCGAAAGCAGTTGTACGCTGTTAGGCAGCCCTCAGTTCCTGCTCCAAATCTCCGGTTTGGTCCATTTCACCCTACAGCCTTTCGGAGGTCATCTAGTTCAACCCCTTGCCCTTGCTCAGGCCTACCCAGCAGGCTTGCCCCAAGCCCCTGGAGGGGGTCTGGAGTGGGAGGACGGGGATCAAAGCGTGCTCTGGGTCTGATGGGGCCTGCCCGCCTCTCCTTGGGCTGCCTGCCGCTGTGGGACACGTCCCACCAAGGTGGCTTCCGGGCTGGGAAAAGAGCAAGGGCTGCGGCATTCCTGAGCTCAGGGCTGGGAGGTAGCGGGCCGATGATTAAGGAGTAGGGGGCAGGAGGGAACTGAAGCCATTACCCAGCTAATTGAGGCCCAGTGGCCC